>NW_023601543.1:41101452-41305782 GCF_014898055.3 Talpa occidentalis
AAACTGATCCAACCACTATGGAGAGCTGTGTGGAGATTTCTGGACCTACTAAACATAGGAGCTTCCATATGATCCAGCAATTCCACTCCTAGGTATTTACCCAAAAGGACACAGAAACATCAATTCCAAAGAGCACCTGCACCCCTGTGTTTATAGCAGCACTGTTTACAATAGCTAAGCTTTGGAAACAATCCATTTGCCCAAAAATAGATGACTGGATCAAGAAGATGTGGTACTTATACACCATGGAATATTACTCAGCATTCAAAAAGAAAACACATGCAATTTGCAGCAACGGGATGGCGCTGAAAGGGATCATGCAAAGTGAAATAAGCCAGAAGAAAAAGAAAAATAGCGGATGGTCTCACTCATAGCAGGAATCTAGAAAACTTAAATAAGGGACCAGGAAAATGAATAACTATAAGAAAGTGAAAATCCAAATCAAGAGCTACTATGAACAGAGACACTCTATGGGGTGTGGGGGCGGGAAGGGCAGGAATTGGGGTCAAAATAAGGGGATTGCAATTGTATGTGGAATATAAAAATAAAAATTATTTAAAAAATATATTAAGCAACTACTATCAACTCTGCTCACAAACATTGGAAAAAACACAGTTGTGGTAGGAGACGTCAACACCCCACTCTCACCAATGGACATATCAACTTGATAGAAAATAAATAGGGATACACTATCCTTAAATGGAGAATTAGACCTCATGGACTTTTGAGAGAAAACCAGAATACATATTTTTCTCAAATGCACATGGGACATTCTCCAAAATAGACATATTCTAAGAAACAAAGCAAATATCAACAAATTCATGAAGATAAAAATCATATCCACCATCTTCTCACACCATAAAGATATCAAACTAGAAATCAAATATCAATAAAAATCAAGGTAATCAATTAATACATAGAGACTGAACAACATACTCTGAAAGACCACTGGGTTAATGAAGAAATAAAAGAAGATTTTAACAAATACCTTGAAACAAAAAGAATGAGCACATAACTATCCAAAACTTATGAGATGAAGCAAAAGGGGGAAGCAAAAGAGGGAAGATATAGACTACAGGCCCACATCAAGAAATAAGAAAGAGCTCAAATAAATAACCTTCTCTCTCAACTTAAGGAATTAGAAAAATAAAAACAAATAAATGCAAAAGCCAGTAGAATAACAGAAATAACACCAAAGCAGAAGTAAATGAAGTAAAAATTTAAAAGACAACCCAAAAGATCAATAAAGCATAAAGCTGATTCTTTGAAAAAATAAAAATGACAAAACCCTAGCAAGTCTCACAAAGTAATTAAAGGAGAAATGGCAAATAAATAGGATCAAAAAAAAAAGGAGCTATCATAACAGACATTGCAAAAATACAAAGGATAATTAGAGACTACTATGAAGATCAGTACACTAAACAATTCAATAACCTAGACGAGACAGACAGATTCTTGGAATTACACAATCATCAAAGACTGAATTAGGGAAGAAATAGAAACCCTGGACACACTAATCACAAACAAGGAAATTGGAACAATAATCAAAATTCTCCCCAAAAACAGACTCCAGGACCAGAAGCCTTCACAAGTGAATTCTATCAAACTTTTAAAAATGAACTAATGCTTATCTAACTCAAACTCTTTCCAAAATTTAAAAAGGAGCACTTCCAAATACTTTCTATGAGGCCAACATTACTCTAATATCTAAGCCAAACAAAGACAACACACAAAAAAGTAAACACAAAAAAGACAAATCTCCCTAATAAACAAATGCAAAAATCATGAATAAAATCTTAGCAAACCAAATCTAACAATGTATTGAAAGGATCATACACCATGACCAAACATGACTCATTCCTGGAAACTAGGATGCTTCAACATCCAAAAATCAATAAACAAAATTCACCACATCAACAAAAAGAAAGATAAAATCCATATGATCATATCACTAGATCCTGATGAAGAATATGATAAGATCCAATATCCATTTATGATGAAAACCCTCAAAAAGCTGGGGGTAAATGGAACATACATTAATATAATAAAAGCTATTTACAACAAACACACAGTTAAACTTATTCTCAATGATGAAAATACTGAAAGCTTTTTCACAAAGATCTGGTACAAGACAAGGAAGTCCACTATCATCACCACTATTCAATATAATATTGGAAATTCTAGTTAGAGCAATTAGAAAAGAGAAAGATATAAAATGAATCCAAGTTGGGAAAGAAGAAGTAAAGCTATCATTATTTGCAGGTGACATGATATATACAAAGAGAACCCTCAAAAGTTCACAGAAAAACTAATCAAAACAATCAATCAGTTCAGCCATGAAATTAGCACACATAAATCAGTTTCTTTCCTATATACAATGAGTTGGAAGAGGAAGAAGTTAAGAAAGTGATCTCATTTATAATTACACCCAAAATAATTAAATATCTAGGAGTAAACCTAACAAAGGCAGTAAAATATCTATACAAAGAACTACAACACATTGTTGAAATAAATAGAAGACACAAAGAAATAAAAAAGACATTCCCTGCTTGTGGATTGGCCATTGTCAAAATGGCCATACTACCCAAAGGAATATACAGATTCAACATAATCTCAATAAAAATATTAATGGTGTTTTTCAAAGAATTGGAAAAAACACTATGGAAATTTATATAGAGTCATAAAAGACACTAAATAGCCAAAACAATCCTGATTAAAAAAAAAGACTAAGAATGGAGGTATCACATATCTATACTTCAAACTATATTATAAAGTCACAGTAATTAAAACAGCCTGTTAGTGGAACAAAGAGGAAAGGAAGCACAATGAACTACAGTGATGGACTATGGGTTAGTTGGTGGTAGATGCACTTACAGTGGTAAAATCTGATGAGGGTATCCAAGTATTACCTCAATTAAAAATAAATATAAACAAATCATAGAAAATTAAAAATAAATAAGTATAAATAACAAATATTTTTTAAAAAGTCAGAACAATAAAAACAAAATTAGATATTCACATAACACACAATCTGTCAACATAAGACATTTAAAGTCTTGGGCCTCCCCAGTGACGCAGTGGTTAAGCGCTGGGTTGCGAAGCTGCCCGCAGCCTCTGCAGCACCAGTTCTATCCCCAGCTGCTCCCCGCCACCAGAGAGGGTCCCACATGGCGCGCAGACCTCTCCCACCACCCGATGCTCCCCTCAACAGTGTACTTCGGTCCTTCTGCCTGCTCTGCTCCTGCTCTGGCTCTGGTGAATTCTCTCACCCTCCCGCGCTTCTGACTGGGAAGAAAGGAAGGAAGGGAGGGAGGGAGGGAGGGAGGGAGGGAGGGAGGGAGGGAGGGGAGGGAGGAGGGAAGGAAGGGAAGGAAGGAAGGGGAAGGAAGGAAGGAAGGAAGGAAGGAAGGAAGGAAGGAAGGAAGGAAGGAAGGAAGGAAGGAAGGAAGGAAGGAAGGAAAGAAAGAAAGTCTAGAGGACACCAGTAAACATTCTGAGGGCTTTAAGCTTAAGAGGAATGAGAGGGAAAAGGACTAGGGGACACAAGGTATGGTGGTGGGGAATAATAAAAAAAAATAAAAATAAAAAACCACACACACACACACAATGAAAATGTGAATTTGAGTCATGTCTGAGTACGCTCAGAGACTATATCATAGTTGCCTTCTCTGGAAAAAAAAAATCACTAATCATATATGGGCTTAGTCAGACATTTTAATAAGCATGGTCCTGGAGAATTTCCATCATAAAAAATGATAGTCGGACCTGCTCTGCTGGCGCAGTGGTTGAGCGCTGGGCTGGAAAGCTGCCTGCAGCCTCTGCAGCACCAGTTCGATCCCTGCCTGCTGGGGAGGGTTCCACATGGCGTGCAGACCTCTCCTGCCACATCCACTGCTCCCCTCAGCAGTGTATTTCATCAGTCTGCCTGTTCTGTTCCCTGCTCTGGCTCTGATGAATTCTCGTACCCTCCCACACTTCTGACTGTACCCAGTGCTTGTATATATAAATAAATAAATAAATAAATAAATAATAAATAAATAAATAAATCTTTAAAAAAAAATATGATACTTCATTAAAAGTGTTACACTGGTCAAGTCACATTACTTCTTCATTAATAACACCATCAAGTATCATGAATGAACAGGGTCCAAGACTCAGGCTTTAGAAAATTATTGATTTTAAAATGTTTTGGAAATGTAATGATTACTTAATGTCATAAAGTTATATATGTGCCAGGATATTAATATTTATTGTAGTTTGTGGCTATGATACCAATAAGAAGGTAGAAAATAAACTAGATGTTCAATAATAAATGAGCAACTAAATTTTAAAAAATGCTTAAAATACTGATTTTTGAGATTAGTTTAAATTCAGTAAATCATGTTTCATAAAATAACCAAGAAAATGGTTATTTTGCCCTTGTGGCATGACCTTAGCGTGTACTGATCTATAGGAATGAAGAAGACCCAGAATGCTTCCTTAAAAAGAGGGGCAGAAGAAAAGAGAAATGATTCTCAGACCACCTTTAAGCTTCCCAAAAAAACAGGTTATAAGCTCTTTCAGGACAAGATTTTGTCCACCAGATAGTTTAATATTTTAACAGCAAGTATTTGGGAAATATATGTTAAATTGATGACTGGTGGATCTCTATATCTTTACTTCCTTTCCATTCACAGTTTCAGGAATCTCATCTTTAACACATAAAAAGGGGCAAAAATAAATATCTTTCATAGGTCACCCAGACTTCTAAATTCTTAGCACCAGAATCTAGATAAAAAGGAAGAGAAAGTAGTACTGCAGCATATTATCAAGGGAGGTTGTGTACTTCCTTCTTTGGAGAGTTTAATAAAAGAAAATTTGATTATAATCTTTCTGGAACAGTTCACAGGTAGTCCTGATGTAGATGTACTGGATAACCTCTTATGATCCCTTTTATCCAGATGCATCTAATATTTTATTTTCTGTACGTTTGAAGCTAATGAAAATGCAAGATTTTTTTTTTTACAATACAGGAGGGATTTTCAGTTCATACTCTAGGTTTCATAATAAAAAGTGACATTAATTAATGACAAAAAAAATAATTTTCCATGCCCTTTCTACCCAGATATAGTTGGTTTAGCCCATTAAACACCATTATAAAAATTTGAAAGACATGTTATTTTAAGTAGAACAATTTGGTACTAAGAGAAAATTAATCCACCAGAACAGGGGGACCCAACTGGTTTCGATGCTTAGCAAATCTTGCTAATAAGGCTACCATTTTTGAAAGAGTTCAAATATTTACAGTGAGGAGAGTTAGAACTAGGTTAGAGGGGAGAGGAATAGTGAAAGAGAAACTAAAATTGTCTTTATTAATCTAGTAATTTGTTTGAAACATAAGGAGAAAGATCACTTATTTAGTTTCTTTGCCATATGCTTGACCAAAAGCAAACACTGAATAGCTACCACACTAGAAAGACTGGTTCAAGAGATGATCCTTATCAAATGTAATTATAGCAGTGGCATGAACTGAACCCAAAGTAATAAAAAAAAAAAAAAACACTGATAAACAGAAGGCTGAACCAAACATTAAACCATACTGTTGGGAGCCTTATAATCCTTGGGAAAAGAGAAGGAAAGAGACAAGAATAGGAAGAGAAAGACAAACATAAGACGGTTGGGGCGTTATCAATAAAGCAATTAACAAATACACTTCATATTTTTGTAAAGCACAATTGTTTACATGAAATACCAAGGCCAAAGTGATCCCAAGATAAAAGGATTATAAAGAAGTCTAAAAGTCATTTTTCAGACAATGAAAGAGGGGCTTAGCAAGCTTTGTTCTAGAATCCCAAAACAACTGGAATAGGCAATGAAAGCACAAATCCTTAATTTGTCATCACTACTACATTTGCCTTTAAACAGAACTGCGTAATAATCATGGCTATGCAAAATGTTCAAATAAGAAGGTAAACATTGTGCTTAGGATCTACTTCGCATGCCCATTTCTAATGAAATGGTAAGAAATCTGAGTAAAAATTAAATTGAACTTATAAACTATCACTGTTATCAGAATAGTTATTCAAGGAGGAGATTATACTCAGAGTGACTGAAAGGGGTAAGCAAAGATCTTTAGGTCATTTGTCGGTGAGCAAGACAGTATCAATTCCTGTGAGACAGCATACAAACTTAAAGGCAAGTAGTCCCTAAACTACTGACTCATCCCCAGACTACCTCCTTTATTCTGGGAAAAGGGTAAGGAGTATTTATTCATTCATACACTCATTCATTAATTGATTCATTCAATTGCTTTTGAGGATCAGAGTCTATCCCAGTGGCTAGCAATAAATATTTTCTGAATTAAAGAATGGTTTGGGGGGTGAAAGGAGAATCCCTAGCAGATCCAGACTTGGCAGGGTCTGTTCATGTAATTTATTCAAACTTTCCACCCCATGTAATATTGTGCACTTGTGCATTTATGCCAAGTGTTTACATGGTATGTGTGTGTATACACACTATTAAATTTGTTCAATGTAGAAATATTGAGAATAACTCCATAAACTCTCTGATGTGGAATTTAACATTTTCGTTTATATGGAGTTTCAAGGTTCCTTTCCATTTATCTTTCTTTGTCCTTTTTGTTGAATTGCTGTCACCAAATTCCAAGTCATCTCAGAAATCTTTATTTTTTAAAAAGATTTATTCATTTATTTATACAAGAACCAGGGTACAGGCCAGAAGTGTGGGAGGGTGAGAGGATTCACCAGAGACAAAGCAGGGAACAGATCAGGCAGACTGACGAAACACACTGCTGAGGGGAGCAGAAGGCGAGACAGGAGAGGTCTACGTCGCCCTGTGGGACCCTTACCCGCCTGAAGGGATCAAATCGGCACTGCTGAGGCTGCAGACAGCTTCACAGCACTGCGCTCAACCGCCTGCGCCACCCAGGGGAGGCCCCATCTCAGAAATCTTTTTTTTTTTCCCCAATGCATTGAGCACTTTATTATTTTTTAATATTTTATTTTATATAATTCTTACATCATTTCTCATTTTTGCACAATGTAGGCATTATCATTTTGGTTATATTCCCCATACAATTGCACCCCCCTTATTTTGACCCTAGGCCTTCCATCCCCTTCCCTCCCCCGGCCCAGTGTGTCTCTGGTTTATAGTTGCTTGTTGATTTTGATTTTTACTTTGTATTAGTCTTTTTCCTGGTCCCTTATTTAGGTTTACGAAACTCCTGCTATGAGTGAGACCATCCAGTATTTTTCTTTTTCTTTCTGACTTATTTCACTGAGCATAATCCCTTCTAGCTCCATCCATGTTGCTGCAAACTGCATGTGTTTATCTTTTTTGAGTGCTGAGTAATATTCCATTGTGTATATGTACCACATCTTCTAGATCCAGTCATCTTACACCAGTAAGAGTGGCACATATTAAAAAAAAACTAGCGGGCCTCCCCGGTGGCACAGAGGTTGAGCGCTGGGTTGTGAAGCTGCCCGCAGCCTCTGCAGCGCCGGTTCGATCCCTGGCTGCTCCCGGCCAACAGAGGAGGGTCCCACATGGCGTGCAGACCTCTCCTGCCACCCGCTGCTCCCCTAAGCAGTGTACTTTGGTCCTTCTGCCTGCTCTGCTTCCCACTCTCGCTCTGGTGGATTCTCTCACCCTCCCGCGCTTCTGACTGTACCCAGTGCTTGTATAAATAAATAAGTGGATAAATCTTAAAAAAAAAAAAAAAAACTAGCAACAACAAATTTTGGCGAGGTTGTGGAACAAAAGGAACTCTCCTGCATTGCTGGTGGGAGTGAAAACTGGTCCAACCACTATGGAGAGCTGTGTGGAGATTTCTTGACCTACTAAACATAGAGCTTCCATATGATCCAGCAATTCCACTACTAGGTATTTACCCAAATGACACAGAAACATCAATTCCAAAGGGCACCTGCATCCCTATGTTTATAGCAGCACTATTTATAATAGCTAAGCTTTGGAAACAACCCAAATGCCCAAAATTAGATGACTAGATCAAGAAAATGTGGTACATATACCATCTCAGAAATCTTAAGGGTTTTATCAGCTACTGACCTTCCAAAATTACACTCCTACTAGCTACCTGGCAGCTAGAATAGAATTAGGGGAAAACTGTAAAAGACTAAATTTAAAAAATGAGCACTTAAGTTTTACCTTAAATGACTAAAACAAATCATCTCATGGCAAGAAGTTAGAGTATATAAAGTAATATTCTCTATAAAGTCAAACTGGTCTTTACTGAAGTTTGCTAAGTAGGGGTAATGGAAATTGTTCAGCTATTCTTCATAATTTCTGTAAGAACTTCAATTTCCCCGATTATCCTTTTATAAGGATAATGTAAACTAAAATTAAGATATTTTGCTACATGGTCAATACAGACTTTATATGGTAAATGAAATTAGCAAAGATTTTTGTACTTTTTTATTTTTTTTTAATTTTTTACATTATTGCTCATTTTTAAACAATACTTGCTTCCCCCAACCCCCTCAGGAGTAGTCCCCATAGAGTTTCCTTCACCAATGCACCCATGCACCATCACCACAGTCCCCTGTGCTCCTCCCTCCCTCCCTCTGATCCCTCTCCCTCCTCCTCCCCTGCAGTAGGCCTCTGATTTATAATTGTCCGTTTTTTGTTGTGTTTTGTGCTGTTATTATTTTTTTTTACACTGATGTCTTATTGGGTTTCCCTATAGTCCTGCTATAAGTGAAACCATCCAATATTTTTCTTTCTCCTTCTGGCTTATTTCACTGAGCATAATTCCTTTTTTTCCTGAAGTAGTTTGGATTTGTCTTGAGAAAAATTTTCATTAGACATTTCAAGTATAAATAATATTCAGATGTTAATAATATACAGATGTTTGTTTCATTCTTTTCTAATCATAAATATTTATCCTCTGCCATAATTTCCATAATCTATGTCATTAACTCTTAAATATTTCAGATATTACTCCTGACTATACCTTTAACATTGCTTAGAAGATTTAAATTTAACACAATATTTCTTATTTTTTTAAAGATTTAATTAATTATTTATAAAAACACTGGGTACAGTCAGAAGCGCAGGAGGGTGAGAGAATTCATCAGAGCCAGAGCGGGTTGCAGAACAGGCAAACTGACGAAATACACTGCTGAAGGGAGCAGTGGGCATGGCAGGAGAGGTCTGTATGCCATGTGGGACCCTCACCAGCCGGGGATCGAACCGGCGCTGCAGAGGCTGCGGGCAGCAGCCCAGTGCTCAACTGCTGTGCCACCGGGGAGGCCCTATTTCTTAATTTTTTAAGGTAGAAATTCACTGAAACAAACCCTAGAAATCTGACTGTAGAATTAAGTCTACCAGAGACGGAAAGTGGAGGTGAGGCACAAAGAGAGGTGGGGGCCCAAAAGACTATTGTGGAGGAGTATAAGTGTTTTTTTGGTGGTTGTGGTATAGTAACATACATTTGAAAAGTTGTGAACCTGTATCTCTGAATCATATACAACATCATAAACCAATGTTTCCTCAATGAAAAGAATAAAAACAAATGGGAACACACTCCTGAATGACCTTAATAGTCCTCAATAAAAAAAAAAAATGCTGAGAAATAAAAAAAAAATCCCTGAAAAAGCTTCACCCTACCCAATTCCTCTTTTGAGAATTATAAAGTATTTTTAGCTAACGTTTAAGACCAAATATGTTAAAACTTCTGAAAGTATGAAATCAAATTCCTTTATTTTCAGTAATGCATTTCCAATGATATTTGTAGAAGCTTTCTTCCATG
This sequence comes from Talpa occidentalis, assembly GCF_014898055.3. Classification (NCBI taxonomy): domain Eukaryota; kingdom Metazoa; phylum Chordata; class Mammalia; order Eulipotyphla; family Talpidae; genus Talpa; species Talpa occidentalis. Next base: position 41,111,222 of record NW_023601543.1, read on the forward strand.
ATATTCTTGATTTTATATCATTCATATTCTGCTTGTAAGGGTGATTAGATGCAAAGAAAGGTTACTGACCTACTCAAATCATACAGGTAACAGTCAATAATGCATACTTACCTTTAAAGTTGTACACTATAGCTAAAAGCTAAAAATCCCTTCCAAAAATATTTCTTGTCTACTTATGGCTAGATTGCCTTACACTAGGTAATTTTCTTAAATAGGTATAAAGATACAAGTTCTGCATTATAACTAATAGTATATACTGAGCTATTATGATTTTGATCTTCTGAGGAATTCTAAACTCTGTATGATATAAGAGGCCACCAGAATTATTCTTCATATTGATCTAGACAGATTAAGAAATACTTTTCACAGTTTCCCTAGTTGATCATAAAAGAAAAATTTTAATGACTTTTAAACTACTTTCAGAGCCATAGTCACAGTGGGCAATTAATAAATATCAATCAGTAGGTACAATAGCATAGGGATTAAGAGCCTGGGCTCCAGAATCAGACAAACCTGACATATACTTTATTAGATCTCTGTCCCAGCAAGCTTTCCGAGCCTTTTTCCTCTCAGTACAAATTGGCACAATAAGAGTACTGACTTCACTATGTTTTCACAAGATATAATGATATAATACATGTAAAGTTATTACTACTGTTCCTGTACCTTTTAAGTGTTCAATGAATGACAGCTTTAATTATTATCAACTAAAACTGACAAATTGCTTCCATGAGAAATTACAGTGAGATGATTTATCAAATTTTTAACATATTAATATCTGTCTATGCTCATCTTTCTTCTAGGTCACCTTTGAAATAACAAAGTGTATAGAATGACCTCTGATATCATACAGCTACTAAAAAAATTTTACTGTTACACATGTGTATGCTTGTCCTTATCTGTCTATAGGAAAACAATTTACTATTATAATTTTAATGTTGAAAAATATGTAGCACATATGATCAAACATTGATGGTAAAGGATGAAACTTACAAAATTTTTTCATGTTCTGTGAACTAAGAGGAATATTCCTTGGTGTTTAGAAAATGAAGTTCTATTTGATTTGACTCATTATCAGAAATCCCCTAAGCAGAGTGTTGTCTGGTTGCACTCCGACTCTATGATAGGGTCTAATTTCCAGAAAGGATTATGTCAAAGAGGAAGAACTCAAAGATAGATTCTAGAACCAGACTTTATAAATCATAGGAATACTGCCTTCTTGATGAAATTAGAATATACACAGAATCAGAAAATGTCACCTTTTACTTCTGTTGTTTTATAACAATACAAAGATTCTTTTTTTAAAAGATTTATGTATGTATGTATGTATGTATGTATGTATGTATGTATGTATGTATTTATTTATTTATACAAGCACTGGATACAGTCAGAAGCACGGGAGGGTGTGAGAATTCACCAGAGCCAGAGCGGGGAGCAGAGCAGACAGAAGGACCGAAGCACACTGCTGAGGGGAGCAGTCTGTGCGCCATGTGGGACCCTCCTCAGGTGGCCGGGGAGCAGCTGGGGATTGAACCGGCGCTGCAGAGGCTGCGGGCAGCTTTGCAACCCAGCGCTCAACCGCTGCGCCACAGGGGAGGCCCTACAAAGATTCTTTTCAGAGAAAAGAATCAAAATCATAAAAGTACAAAATGGATTTGCCATATGACCCAGAAATTCCATTCCCACGTATCTAACCAAAGAATACAAAAACACTGATTCAAAGGGAAACATGCACTCTCCTGTACACTTAAGCACTATTTACAATTGCCAAGGTTTGGAAACAAGCTAAGTGCCCAAATACAGATGAATGATCAGGAAGATTTGGTATATATACAAAAAGGAGTACTAGTTAGAAATCAAAAAACATAAACTCTTGCCATTTTGGGCAATATGAATGGAGCTGAAGGGATTGTGTTAAATGAAATCAGAAGAAAAAAGAAAAATGCTGGATGGTGTCAATTATATGTGGAATATTGAGAAACCAAACACAGGATCAGATAAAGCAAAACTAAGAACTAAACCTGGAAAAGTTGACTATAGAACTGAGGTGACCAGAGTGGGGAGGGAAGGGGTGAGAACAAGGTGGGGTAGAGTACAATGGACTATCATGGTGGACTATGGATGTCTTGGTTGTGGGTGCCATGTGGTGACAACACTTGAAGAGGGTGATCCAACGCTTCTCATACACAAACAACAAAAAATGTATATAAAAATGTTCACCTTAAGAATGACAAATACTATTTTTTTTCTTTGTTGTGTTTTGTATTGTTATTATTTTTTTACACTGATGTCTTATTTGGTTCCCCTATATTCCTGCTGTAAGTGAAACCATCTGACATTTTTCTTTTTCCATCTGACTTATTTCACTGAGCATAATTCCTTCTAGCTCCTCCACGTTGCTGCAAACGGAATGAGTTTATCTTTTTTGATTGCTGAGTAATATTCCATTGTATACGTGTACCACATCTTGAGTCATCTATTTTTGGGCATTTGGGTTGTTTCCAGGTTTTAGCTATTGTAAATAGTGCTGCAATAAATATAGGGGTACAGGTGTTCTTTTGAATCAATGTTTTTGTGTCCTTTGGGTAGATCCCTAGGAGTGGAATTGCTGGGTCATATGGTAGCTCCATTTTTAGTAGACTGAGGAACCTCCACACAGCTTTCCACAGTGGTTGGACCAGTTTGCACTCTCACCAGCAATGTAGGAGAGTTCCTTTTTTGCCACATCCTCGCCAACATTTGTGGTTGCTATTTTTTTTTTTATATATATGTGCCATTCTTACTGGTGTAAGGTGGTATCTCAGTGTGGTTTTGATTTGCATTTCCCTGATTATAAGGGATATTGACCATTTTTTCATATGCCTGTTGGCCATTTGCATTTCCTTTTTAGAGAAATGTCTTTTAAGATCTTCTGCCCATTTTTTTTTTTTTTTTTTTTTATTTTTTTTTATTTTTAAATGTATTTTATTTTATATAATTCTTACATAATTTTTCTTTTTTTTTTTTTTTTTAAAATTTTATTGTTATATTCCCCATACAATTGCAGCCCCCCCATGCCCATTTCTTTTTTAAAAAAGATTTTTTTATTTATTTATACAAGAGCTGGGGTACAGGCCAGAGGTGCGGGAGGGTAAGAGGATTCACCAAAGACAGAGTGGGGAGCAGAACAGGCAGACTGACTGAAAACACTGCTGAGGGTAGCAGCAGGTGAGGCGGGAGAGGTCTGCTGTGTCATCTGGGTATCTCCCTGGCCAGCCGGGAATCGAATCTGCACTGCAGAGGCTGGGACAGCTTCACAGTGCTGTGCTCAACCCCTGCGCCACTGGGGAGGCCTGCCCATTTTTTGACTAGATTTACTTTGTTTTTACAGATCAGAGACATACTGCGGGGGAGGAAGAGGGAGAGGGTTCAGAGGTAGGGAGAGTGGAGCACAGGGTACTGTGGTAATGGTGCACTGGTTCATTGCTGAATGAAATTCTATGGGGACTACACCTGAGGGGGTGGAGGGAAGCAAATATTGTTTAAAAATGAACAATGATGTAAAAATAAAATATATATATATATATATAAAAGAATGGCAAATAGTACTTTAAAATATGCACTTGGTCACGCAATTTTTTATTTAAAAAAGAACTAAATTGAATGTGAAAATAGGGCTACTAACCTCCCTACCTCTCCCACTCGCACCTAATTCTCACATGCAGATTATGGATAAAGACACACATGCCTAGTTAGACATCATCCAGCCTCTTTCTTTCTTTTTAAGCATCATCCAACCTTAAATAGCAATTACAAATTCCTAATCACATGACAAAATTTTAAAGTCCTATTAACAAAATTTCTGTTCAATATTTATACACAGAAAATGTATAAATAACACAGTGCTTGGAAGTGGGTTCTGCAGTAAGAACAAACTCAGTTCAATCATTTGTTGCTCTTTCAATATACCTAATGTTTCTAGTTCCTAGAGATACCTCCTCTAACTACATGAAATGCATCTAATAATAGTACTTAGCTCACAGTGTAATTATAAGGATTAAACTGAGATAATGTGTGTAAAGTGATAGACATAGTTTTTGATATATTTGATCCATAAATAAATGCTAACTTTTACTATTACTAGTCAAATCTCAGTTAACCATATTAATAATAATAAAATTTCTAGTGACATTGACTCTGAGTAATTTTAATTATAAATTTTTTGAATTCATTACAATGTTTTTAAACTTATATTTCAGTTGCCTGATGCTCTGGCACTTCAAACTAATAAAGCCAAAATATGAGAAAATGGGACAGAAAATAATCCCTCTGCTTAGAATTCTTCTCTACTGACCAAAAGTAAAAAGTCAGGTTGGCCTCTCAAATCATAAATTAGCTGCCCCTTCTCTCTAAATGTACTTTTGTTTAACCTTGGTCTGGATTAGAAGTACTGAGTTTAAAAGCCCTCTTGATAGGCTGCAAAGTAGAACTGGAGTCAAAGATAGTCAGATAGTTACAAACAGAATCCCAAAATGCTTATTTCTTTTGTATTCCTATCATTTTGTGTGTGTGGGGGGGTGGTAACAGTGGCTTACAACACTGTATATGTTTTCGGAGTACAGGTTCATACCACTTAACTAAAGTGTATCACCAAAGTACTCATAACCCCCACCAAAGTTCATTAAGCTTCCCCCTCATCCCCTCACACCACACCTCCCAATGATCTCCACCACCCCAGTCTCCCTCCCTGGTAGCCTCAATTCTACGGTTTGTTTCAATATGTTTAATTTTATCAGTAAGAAATGAAATACAACATTTCACCCTTGAAATTCAATTAAAGAAGAAAATACTCCTTTAAAAGATATATGTTTGATTATACAATATGTATTTTAGAAATTAACTACATATCATTAAAACATTTGACCTGATTTTATCCAGTGCTTCAATTTATTTTTTTATGCCAACCCAGGAGGATGACTGACCTTATTGTATCCAAAACCTTCCTAAAATGAATAGTCTGTAGCCAGAAAATCCATTTTATCTTTCTCGATTACCAGATTCTGATTACTTTACTAATCACCCAAATATATTCTTTCCTACAACCATTTAAGTATATTTTTTAAATGACCAAAAATTATCACATCTATAACTGTGTTTCCCAAGCCTCTTTAAATTGGGCCAAATTATTCCATTGGCTTTGCCACTGTTGCTGTGACATTTAGGAAATCAGTCATCAGATACAGGACTCCGAGTTGAAGTAAAAGCTGCCATTTTCCACTATACTTGACATGAAAAAAAACCCACATCCTGTCACCTCAAGAATAGTTTCTAATTTACTCTGCTAAGTAGTTTAAAATCTTAAAATAGTATTCAAACAAACCTTGGCAGCTGTAACAAACACCATAGCGTTCATCAGATTATTTTTCAATTTAAAAATACAAAGCAGCAAAATACTATCACTTATAATGCAACTACTGGAGAATCATATAAATGAAGTACTGTAACTTGTTTTTCTAATTCATATTCTCCAAATGAAGAAAACACTGTGGCTAGTAACTTGTGATTTGGCAATGAGTGTTCATTTTCTTCACTTGTTTTTATAACTTGTGCCACAGAGGAAAATAATGTAGACACACAGTTCCCTCCCTCTTACCCTTGAGAGATATGTTCCAAGACTCTCAGTGAACACTTGAAATCTCAAATAGTACCAAACCAAATAGTTGCTATGCATACATATGTATGATAGAGTTTAATTTATAAATTAAGTATAATATTAAACAATTATAAAATTGAACAATTACACTGTAATAAAAGTTATCTTAATGTGGCATATCTCTCTCTCTCTCAATATCTTCTAGTACATAATATTTCTGGACAGTGATTGACCAGGTAACTGAAATCACAAAAAGTGAAACTGCAGCAACTAATTTATGTTTCAACATAAAAACAATCATTTTACAGAGCTATTCCATAAAAAGAACCCTCAGAAGCCATATATCAACCACAATCTTGTCTATCTAACACACCTAAAATGTATAGAGGCCATGAAATGGATACTATCAAGGATTTAATGGAAAGAAAAATGGTGAGAACACTCCCAAACCAGCAAAATTCTCCAAACTATGATCACTCCAGTAATTCAAAGGCCAACACTGATTTTTGTTAAAAGTTTATGAAATGTATTAAGTTTTATAGGCTATGTGCCCACGATTTCTTTCCAGTTAAATGTAAGTGTACAGGGCATTACAGTCTCAAGGAAAAAAAAAAAACATGACAATGAATACTGTGTTACAGCAGGTTAAGACATGCATGAACAGTTCTGAACAGTGAGAAATCATTTCCCATAGATAGGCAACTGGAAAGTTGCATTCTTACTAAATGGTTTTCATAAAAAGAAACAATATTAGGACCTGAATTTTCATAACTTGACCTATAAGAGACCAGTTCCAAATGTGCACCCCTCTATCTCCTTGACCTTAAGTGAATAGTCATTTACCACACTTACTGACATTCACCTTTAGACATTCTAGCCATCCTCCACACAGCCTTATTTCTACTCCCATATATGTACATGCTCAGGCTATTCTTCCACATATAGGACTTACTCCTTTCTGTACCTCTCTCCTCATGTTCACATTTATCGCCTCATGCCTCCTAGCTGTCATGTCTCACTGGGAGAATGTCTTCTTGGTGATTAAAGATACATTATTGGATTCAAACATCTTGCACTGGATTCAAATTCTGTGGCTTACTAGTTGTGTGACCTTGAGAAAGCGTACTAGTTGTGAGAAAGTTGTTTTACCTCTCAGAACCTCTATTTCCTTACCTTAAAAGTAGAGATAATCGGGCCTCCCTGGTAGCACAAGGGGTTAAGCACTGCACTATGAAGCAATCCACAGCCTCTGCAGCACAAGTTCGATCCCTGGCTGCCCAGGGAGAAACCCACATGGCAAGACAGACCTCTCCTGTCTTGCCCGCTACTCCCCTCAGCAGTGTATTTCAGTCAGTCTGCCTGTTCTGTTCTCCACTCTGTCTCTGGTGGATCCTCTCAACCCCTGCATCTCTGACCTGTACCCCAGCTCTTGTATGCATAAGTAAATAAATCTTAAAAAAAAAAAGTAGAGATAATCACAGAACCTAAGTCACAGGACTAGACATTTTCATGAAAAAATGAGATGTACTTAACACACTTAAGTGTTCCTATTAACTATCATTATAATGGCTACTATCAAAGTCGACTGCAAAAATCAACATACTTGCTTTCATTTCTAAAAAGCAAGTGCTACTCTTCTGTATTGAGGTAGAGTTGAGTACAAGTTTGAAAATTTTTTCTAATCAGGCTATGAGGGAAAGAGAATCTTGGATTAAGGACAGAATAAATTAATATTGACTTGAAATTATCATAGATATTCCCCTCTCCAATAAAATAGCTAATATTGGCTATTTATATGGCAAATAGAGTCAGAGAACAGTCAGAAATTCTAATCCAAAACCAAAAGTTTTTTTTTTTAATGTTCTTCAGAGAACTACACTTAATCACATATAAGAATATATCACTTTACATAGCTGCTGGGTTTTTGTCTGGATTTTTGTCCCAAAATTTCTGGAATTGTGTGTTAAAAACAACCTGGTAGCATTATAAAGGTATTGCAAATTGGAGAGTCCTGATTTATGTTATAAAGAAGCTCTATCTGAAGTACATAATGAGTACTATTTTAGTACTATTTAAAAGTACTGTAAATTATAATAGAACAAGGATTTATTTTGGTAATATGGAGTAGATTTTTATAACAGGCTAATAAGAACTATAATTACTGCATCAACAAAAAAAATCCCTATCATATATAAGAAAAATTAAAACACACATAGTATAAATATTTCCTATTTGCATAGTCTTCAAGAATGGTGTCTAACAATTGAAATAATAGAAGATAGCAGTCATTTTAAAGAAATTTAAGTACTAACAAAGAGAGGTACAGCTGCTCTTATATGAATAGAAATTCTGAAAGGTTTTTGTACTTGAATCTGCGATTTGGGAAGGGGTGAGAGCAAGAAAGAAAAGAATAAACAGCAGTATTAAAACTGCATATCACAAAAGTAAAAGTACCTTCCTGATCTGTTCACTCTAATTAGGAGTTTAGCTAAAAGTCTTGAGCTGGTCTTTAAAAATTTACAATTTATAATTATTGTACTGTACTTGAGGTTCTGAGTAACTCAAATACTTTGAAATATCAGAATTAATATCCTTGGAAAATAATAAGGCAAGAAATTCACAAAGTGGGGTTCAGAGGAAACCTAAAAAAATTTTTTTTTGAACCTAAACTTGCTAAAAAAAAAAAAAATGTAAGCTTACGTATTCTATTTCAAAACCGTCTAAACACACTTGGTGGCCATAGAAGGCAAAGTTCAAGGTTCAAGATTCTTGTGAGTTCACATAACCTTCAGTCCTATAACAAACCCTCTTAAGAGGTAAATAATCAAAACAAAACCAGAGAAAATATTCTGCTCTAAAGCTCAGAAAAGACGGAGTTACTAAATCTTACATTCCAAATTCACACATCTGCTGTTGCCAACTGGTGGCTTTTCCCTTAAGTTGTGAAAAATAGTATATTTTCACTTTTATCATGGATGTACCCTCAGTTTTCACCCCAGTTTATCTCCACAGCTGCTGGAAAAACTGTTATTCTAAATAAAGAGTGTGAATCCAGTAGGTGAAATGTCCTATAATTTGAAGCAGAGCAATTTGAGTATGCCACTACCCCAGAAGCCACTTTTAGTTCCCTTTCCAGTTCTTAAGACAATTACAAATTTTTAGAAGTAAAATATTTTGAAAGAATAAAAGAAAAATAAGTCAAAATGAGAGAAAATATAGGAGGAAAAAAAATCAGATCCATTGTAACAGACACACAACTTTGTATCATTTCCCCTCCATTTCTGTATAGTTTTAAAAGACCTTTAAGCTGAAGCTAAATACCCTTTCATATAAACTCTCAAAATGAGTTGCAGGGGGTCACTCTGAAAATAATCACAATGTTTCAGTAGATCGCCACTCAGTCGTCATTAGTTAGAGCATGTGTACCTCCATCCTTTATGAATATGCACTCCTGCCCCTTGCTTTGGTACCTAGGAAACATATGCCAAATACCTCACTCTAGAAACTCACCCATGTGTAATTTTACTTGACTTCTTCACCTGATGAAGATGCTGAAGACCCTATACCACTATGTCTCATGTGCCAAAACTCGGTAGCTTTCTTTTTCCTTCAAAGAAGAAATATATCCTAACCTTATAAGGCAAACAAAGCTAACTTCCATGGGTAAATGAAATCGATGCAACAAAAGAAAGAAAGAAAGTGAAAATGGGGGAGAGTGAGAGCCTGTGAGATGCATGTGTCTTCCGAATGAGAAGCTGCTAGACGAACTTCTGCAATTTAACGGTTCTGTGGCAGCAGGAGACTGGTGTGTAGGAAAACAATAAAGGTGGACACTCCACCCTCCTTACCGCCGTTGAGCCAGAGGAAGATGCAATATACACACGGATCACCATCGTGAGAACAGCGGCTGCAGTTGTTTGGTTCCTGCAAATCGCTGGGGAGCAGCTGCAGCGAAGGCTGGAATCCAACTAGGGCCAAACAGAGGTTGGAAGAGAAGAGTGGGGGAAGGTGGAAGGGGAACTCGCCAGAGCCCCGCCCCCTCGCTTGGCGGCTTTCTCTGGGCTCCCAGCGCTGCAGTCCCAGCCCCAAACCCCGGAAGGCTAAGACTCCTTTGCAACATTTCTATTTTTTTTTTTAAATAGGGAATCTCGAATAGCACCGCGAGATCTGTTGAAACATTTATTTTTGACCATTCCCTCCCGAGAAGAGGGAGAGGAGAAAGAAAAATTAAAAAGAAGTATTGAATTAGATTCGAATTAGATTCACCCCTCCCCCGCGGAGAGCAAAAGTTGTGCATAAAACTTCCTGCTTAGAAGTGCATGCAAATATGAAGGCAGTTCTTTGAAGGAGGAAGCTCTATGTTCAGTTTAGACATTAGTAAGAAAATCTATGCCTTCAAAGCCTTGAGCACAATAAGACTCCTATTATGTAGTGATTGTTCTGATGTTAGCTGGTAGCAGAAACTGAGCTTTTGAACAATGACACTGAAGGTTTAAGAAAAGTTTCAGGTTTCTCTAAGCCCAAAAATGGCAAGATTGATTTTCTTTTTGAGTTTTACTTTTTGTAAAGATACGGAACCCTACTCCTGTGCTGTTTCACAGGAAGACTGATTGGCAAACTCAAGAATGGAGGAAGAAATTGCAAAATAACTTAAAGTAAGTTCTAATAAATAAAAAAAATTAAATATAGTGTAAGAAAGTGAATGACTTTTGTTTGCTTTTAAACTGTTTGAGAAAAGGCAGTGTGGAGCAATTATGTTGCAGATGTTTAAATGGTGAGCAGAGAGCACAAATAGTTATTTGCAACTCTAGGGAAATGAGCAAACAATTGTTAATGTCCAGAGAGTGACCATATACTTCAGGGTATAATTTTAAATCCCCTGGTTATGTCAAAAGAGCAGAAATAAGGAACTTGCAAGATGTATCAGTCACCTGTGCTATTTCTTTACTTTTCCTTTGTAGTTTGTCTTCCCTTTCCATTCTAGTGATGTATCACCTTTGTTGAGATCCAATAATTGTCATAACTTCCTCACTATTCCCTGTTCACAAGTTCTCTCTTCTCCAATCTATCCTAAACATCAAATCCAAGATTACATGTGATCCATACAACAACCTGAAGAAGTGGGTGTTACTACATCAACTTAACAGATGAAGAAACTGAGACTCTGTGAGAAGATTTTATAAGTTCTTTTCTAACGAAGGGAAAATAGCCAGAAATATGAATTCCATGTTAACAATTCTGAAAATGGCACAAATGAATAGTTCTCAAAGGCATGAAAAATGTTGTTGCTCCAAAATCATCGTTCTGCTTATTTTCCTTTTTCCAGCTGTCATTCACTAATGCAATTTGCATACATATGTCGAGTAGTTTACATATCCACTCACCCTGAGTTTATATGAAGCGATAGTTCATTCTTTGCCCTGCACAGTAGAAATAGAGTGGATATGTGCCAAATATCCAATTCACTATATCAGTATAAGCAGATGATTCAAATATATCAGCTATCAGTCCCTGATTCAGAAGTTATGTGGTAAATTTTTGAATATTTTTTCAAATATAAATTGTCCCTAACTAAAAAAAATAAAGACAAACAGGCTCAAAAAATAAGCAATTTTCCCAGAGTCAGAATTAGACCTCAAATCCAACAAACTTCAGAAGACCACCTTCTTACCATCTAACTATCGTTGTAACATACTGCCTGGAACCAAGAATGTACACAATAATTGTTCTTTTTCTTCCTAATACATCATTTCATAAGTCACTAAAGACAATGTAGGTTGAAATACTTAAGATGGCTCTGCACTGACTATCAAACCAAATCAAAGTTATGTTTCTAAGGAGCTCCCATCATAATCCATCCCTACACTATCCTTATAGACTTACCTATTGCTCCCTGGAACTAACATCCCTTGCATAATCGTTGTTGACTCCCCACTGCAATCACCATACTTGTTCCCATTTTCATGTCTTTGCTCTTCCTGTTTGTTTGTATTTTCACCTTTTCCCCATATCCTTATAACCCTTTTTTCTTCATCCATCTGTTCAACTCTTAATGTTCCTAAACACAACTCAAAATATTTATAAAAGTGATCAAACAGGGCCTCCCTGGTGGTGCAGCGGGTTGAGCGCAGCGCTGTGAGGCTGTCCGCAGCCTCTGCAGCAAGGGTTCGATCCTAGACGGCCAGGGAGATTCCCACATGGTGATGCAGACTTCTCCTGTTGCACCGGCTGCTCCCCTCAGCAGTGTACCCTGTCAGTCTGCCTGTTCTGCTCCCCGCTCTGTCTCTGGTGAATCCTCTCACCCTCCTGTGCCTCTGGCCTGTACCCCAGCTCTTGTATAAAAATATATAAATCTTTTTTTAAAAAGTGATCAAACAAAAGTAAGGCTGCTGCCCTCATCATTGTGAATATCAGGGCCTCATACTGTGCTTCCCAGCAGGACAGGAAAATCTTCCTTCAGGTTATGACTTGGCAACATGTATTTTATTTGGACCTATATTTTATTTTGAAACAAATGAAGAATTAAAGGGAAAAAAAGAAAAACTTCTATTCATTCTATGTACCTGTATGACAAAACTAAATTCTCCAGAGAAATGGTAGGAATAGCAATGAGTCTGGTGGGCTTTATCTGGAACTTTTAACTATATGAAGTTGATTAAGTATTAATATAGATGAAAATTTCCCCTAATAAATTGATATATAAACAAAATATATTGGGTCTTATTAACAGCTCTTGAGACACATGTGGGAGAGGAAATGCACCACTATTTTTATCCTAGAAAGTGACATTATATATTATATTAGACTTGCTATTTACTGCATTTAACCATCCCCAGAATGCATATTCCAGAATAGTGATTGCCTTCATTTTAATTCCTCATAGACCTGTCCCCATAACAATTTGTTGATGCAGTTTGACTGTAAAGGTTAAGGTCTAAAGGTTATGGCCTAAAAGTTAAGGGTAAGTTAAGGCCTGATTAGAGTAAGATGAATCAGTGTGTTTTGAAACAGTATTTTTGGCCTATTGCTGTAGGAGACCTATTTATTAACCAAATGTTATTATTTTTCAAAAAGTTTAAAGTAAATACATGCTATGTATAGAAATTTAGCAAATATTGAAAATGAAATCGCCGAAACAACCAGTATCTAAAAATAGCCACTGTTAAATGTGTAGATGTAATTATTTCCTTCAAAGCTCAGTCAGAGATGGCTAGGTGAGGGTAGGTATGAAGGGTTGTGAGAAGTGGCAGAGGGGAATTGAAGGAAAAAGAGAAATATGTAAGATTTATCTTTCAAATTTATCACAAGATACATAATATTTTGTAAATATTTTCTTTTAACTTAGAAAAGAAAAAAAAATAAACAATGTTAGTGTCCAATGACAAATGCGTAGGTTGGGAAGAAGTAATGCCTATGCACAATGGAATACAACTCTGCTATAAAACGATAAATCTTTTTTTAAGTAGCATTGGTTTTCAATGCTGTACATGATTTAGACTTATAGGATCCCCGTTCACAAGTTGTTACCACACCATACATACACCAAAACAAATATAGTACTCCACCATAATCCATCATGTACCCTCGCCATTTTTTTCTCCCCTTCCTTCTCTGGAAACCCCCATTGTGCAATCAGATTTCCAGGATTTATTGTTGGTTTGTTTGTTTCTCTATATTTCACACATAAGTAACACAATTAATTATTTGTCTTTCTCTTTATGACTAATTTCACTTAGCGTAATCCCATCCAACTCCATTCATGTTGCCAGAAATGCCAAGAGATTATCTTTTTTTATAGCTAAGAAGTATTCTATTGTGTATGTATACACACCACATCTTCTAAATCCTCTCATCTGTCCTTGAGCACTTAAGTTTTTTCCACAGTATGGCTATAGTAAATAGTGCTGAAATGAATATAGGAATGCATATAATTCTTAGAATAAGTGCTTTTGTATTCTTTGAGTAGATATCTGGGAGTAGAATTGCTAAGACATATGGTAGATCCATTTTTAATATTCTGAGAAACTTCCATGCTGACCAGTGTACATTCCCAGCAACAATGTATGAAGGTTACTTTTCTCCACACCCTTGATCACACTGTTGCTTCTGCTTTTTATAACCAGAGGCATGAGATAGAATCTCATTGCGGTTTTGATTTCATTTTCCTGATGATAAATGATAATGAGCATTTGTTTTTTCTTGTGGCTGTTAGCCGTATTTATGTCTTCTGTAGACAAGGGGCTATTTAGCTCTTCTGCCCTCTTTTATTTTGTTATTTATTTTCCCGTGGTTGAGTTATATGAGTTCCTTGTAGACCTGTGATATGAGCCCCTTGCCAGATATATGGTGTGCAAATACTTTCCCCATTAAGTGGGGTGTCTTTTGGTCCTGAATATAGCTTGATTTGATATGCAGAAGTTTTTAGTTTGATATAGTCCCATTTTTTTTTATGTTCTTCTTTGTTATCTTTGCTGAAGGAGACAAATCGGCACCAATATTCCTGAAACATAGGACCTGAGACTTACATTTTCTTCCTTGTATTTTATGGCTTCGAGTTCTATGTCCAAATCTTTTATCTATTTTGATTTGATTTTGATTTAATTTTTGTTCTATGGTGTGAGATAGTGATCTAATTTCATTCTTTTGCATGTGGCTGGCCAGTTTTCCCAGCACCACTTATTGAAGAGGTTTTCCTTGCTCCTGTTGGCTCCTCTGGCTCCTGTTGGCTGTTTTGTTGTAGATTAAATGTTCATATAGGTAGGGATTAATATATGTGTTCTCTATTCTTTTCCATCTACTGTGTGTGTGATTCCCCCCACCCTACCCCGCCACTCAGTAAATGCTGTTTTAATTATCACGGCCTTATAATTTTGCTTGAGATCTGGATTTGTGATTCCACAGTTCTCCCACTATTTTGTAAGGATTTCATTGGCTATTAGGCATTTTTTTTTTAAGATTTATTTATTTATTTACACAAGCACTGGGTATAGTCAGAAGTGCAGGAGGGTGAGAGAATTCACCAGAGCCAGAGCGGGGAACAGAACAGGCATAGTGATGAAATACACTGCTGAGGAGAGCAGCAGGAGCAGCAGGAGAGTTCTGTCGCGCCATATGGGACCCTTAAGGGGCGGGGGCGGGGAGGTCAGTGATCAAACCGGCAACTTTGCAGCCCAAAGCTCAATCACTGTGCCACCAGGGGAGGCCCTATTTGGCATCTTTTGTAGTTCCATACAAATTTTAGTTGTGTTTGTTCCATTTCTTTGAGGAGTGTCATTGGAATTTTGGTAGGGACTACATTGAATCTGTATATTGTGTTGGTTAAGACTACCATTTTGACAATGTTGATGCTGCTAATCCATGAGCAGGAAATAATTTTCCATTTTTTGTCTTCTATTTTTAAAGTGTCTTATAGATTTCTTTGTATATGTTCTTCACCTCTTTCGTTAGGTTTACACATAGGTATTTAATTTTCAGGGGTGTAATTGTGACTGGATGATATTTTAAATTTCTTCCTCTTCAATCTTTTTGTTTGCATTAATGAAATTGATTTGTGCATTTTGATATTATACCTGCCATTTTACAATACTGATTTACTGTTTCAATTAATTTTTTCAGCGTAGTCCTTAAGGTTTTTTATGTATATTATCATGTTGTCTATGAAGAATGATAATTATATTTCTTCTTTTCCAATTTGGATTCCTTTTATATCCTTCTGTTTTCAAATTGCTCTAGCTAGAATTTCCAATATGATATTGAGTAGCCGTGTGTGAGTGGACATCCATTTCTCATACCGGATCTTAGTGAAAATGCTTTCTTTCAGATTTTCACCATTAGAAATGATGCTCTTTGTGAGATTTTCATATATGGCTTTTATTATGTTAAGATACGTTCTTTTTACTCTAAGTTTTTCAAGGTCTTTCATCATAAATGGATATTATATTGTATCAAATATTTTCTCAGAATCTATTGATATGACTGTAATTTTTTTTTGTTTTTTTTATAATAAATTTTATTTTTATATTCCCCATACAATTGCAACTGCCCCATTCTGACCCCAATCCCTCCCCTCCTGCCCCCCACCCCAAAAAGTGTCTCTGGTTCATAGTTTTTGTTGATTTTGATTTTCACTTTCTTATAGTTATTCATTTGCCTGGTCCCTTATTTAAGTTTTCTAGATTCCTGCTATGAGTGAGACCATCCGGTATTTTTCTTTTTCATTTTGGCTTATTTCACTGAGCATGATTCCTTCTAGTGCCATCCATGTTGCTGCAAATTGCATGTGTTTATCTTTTTTGAATGCTGAGTAATATTCCATGGTATATATGTACCACATCTTCTTGATCCAGTCATCTATTTTTGGGCATTTGGGCTGTTTCCAAAGCTTAGCTATTGTAAATAGTGCTGCTATAAACATAGGGGTGCAGGTGTTCTTTGGAATTGATGTTTCTGTGTCCTTTGGGTAAATACCTAGGAGTGGAATTGCTGGATCATATGGAAGCTCTATGTTTAGTAGGTGCAGAAATCTCCATACAGCTCTCCACAGTGGTTGGACCAGTTTGCACTCCCACCAACAGTGCAGGAGAGTCCTTTTTCTCCACAACCTCGCCACATTTGTTGTTGCTAGTTTTTTAATATGTGCCATTCTCACTGGTGTAAGATGGTATCTCATGGTAGTTTTGATTTGCATTTCCCTGATTACAAGTGATGTTGAACATTTTTTCATATGCCTGTTGGCCATTTGCATTTCCTCTTCAGAGAAGTTTCTTTTTAGCTCTTCTGCCCATTTTTTGACTGGGTTATTTTCTTTGTTGTTGTAGAGTCTCATCAGCTCTTTGCAGATTTTTGTGATCAGTCCTTTATCAATGGTGTTGGGTGCAAAAATGTTCTCCCAGTCAGTGGGGTTTCTCTTTGTTTTTGTTATTGTCTCTTTTGCTGTGCAGAAGCTCTTTAATTTGATGTAGTCCCAGCTGTTGATCTTTGCCTTCACTATCACTGCTTTGGGTGATGTATCTGTAAAGATGTCTTTGATGTGCAAATCACGTAGAGTTTCGCCTATATTTCCTTCTATATATTTTATGGTTTCAGGTCTTATGTCTAGTTCTTTAATCCATTTTGAGTTGATTTTTGTATATGGTGTGAGGTAGTGGTCAAGCTTCATTCTTTTGCATGTAGCAACCCAGTTTTCCCAGCACCATTTATTGAACAAACTTTCTTTGCTCCAATGCATAGTCTTTGCTCCTTTGTCAAAGATTAGTTGACCATAAATCTGTGGGTTTATTTCTGGATTTTCTATTCGATTCCATTGGTCTGTATGTCTGTTCTTGTTCCAATACCATGCAGTTTTAATGATTATGGCTTGTAGAATAGTTTGAAGTCTGGGAGTGTGATGCCTCCATTCCCTTCTTTCTTTTTCAGGAGAGCTTTGGCAATTCGGGGTTTTTTGTGATTCCATATGAATTTCATCAATAATTGTTCTATTTCTTTTAAGATGACATTGAAATTTTGATTGGAATAGCATTGAATCTGTATATTGCTTTTGGTAGGATGGCCATTTTAATAATGTTTATTCTTCCAATCCATGTCCAGGGGATGTCTTTCCATTTCTTTGTGTCTTCTTCTATTACTTTTAACAGTGTTTTATAGTTTTCTTTGTATAGGTCCTTTACCTCTTTTGTTAGATTTATTCCCAATATTTGATTTTTTTTGTTTTAATAATTAAAGGGATGGTTTTATTGATTTCTTCTTCTTCAGATTTATTGTTTGTGTATAGGAAGGCTACTGACTTTTGTGTGTTGATTTTGTATCCTGCCACTTTACTGAACTGATTGATGAGTTGAATTAGTTTTTTCTGTGGAGTTTTTGGGGTTCTCTATGTATATTATCATATCATCTGCAAATAGTGATAGTTTGACTTTTCTTTTCCTATTTTGGATTCCTTGCATGTCTTTCTCTTGTCTTATTGCTCTGGCTAGGACTTACAGTATTATATTGAAAAGCAGTGGTGAGAGTGGGCATCATTGTCTTGTTCCAGATCTTAATGGAATTGCTTTCAGCTTTTCACCATTGAGAATGATACTGGCTGTTGGCTTCTCATAGATGGCCTTTATGATGTTGAGGTATGTTCCTTGTATCCCAAGAATTTCAAGGGCTTTTATCATGAATGGGTGTTGCACTTTGTCGAAAGCTTTCTCAGCATCTATTGATATTATCATATGGTTTTTATATTTCTTTTTGTTGATGTGTTGGATAACGTTGATTGATTTTTGGATGTTAAACCATCCTTGTGTCCCTGGAATGAATCCTACTTGGTCGTGGTGAATTATCTTATGGATACACTGTTGGTTTCTGATAGCTAAAATTTTGTTGAGGATTTTTGCATCAGTGTTCATTAGGGAGATTGGCCTGTAGTTTTCCTTTTTTGTGTTGTCCTTATTCGGTTTTGGTATTAGTGTGATGTTGGCTTCATAGAACGTGTTTGGTATTGTCTCTTCCTTCTCAATTTTTTGGAAGATTTTGTGAAGGATACGCACCAATACATCTCTGAATGTTTGGTAGATTTCATTTGTAAATATATCAGGTCCTGGGCTTTTGTTTTTGGGGAGGTGTTTGATTACCATTTCAATTTCGCTGCTTGTAATAGGTCTGTTTAGGTGTTCTATTTCTTCTTTATCTAGCTTTGGGTGATTGAAGATTTGTAGGAATTTGTCCATCTCCTCTAGATTGTTGAACTTGTTTCCATACAACTCTTCATAGTAGTTACTGATTATTCATTTTATTTCTGCTGTGTCCGTTGTGATTTCTCCTCTTTCATTTCTGATCCTGTTTATTTGTGCTTTCTCCCTTTTTTCCTTTGTGAGCCTGGCTAGGGGTTTGTCTATTTTATTGATTTTTTCAAAGAACCAGCTCTTGGTTTCATTAATCTTTTGGATTGTTTTTTAGTTTCAATTTCATTTATTTCTGCTTTGGTTTTTATTATTTCTTTTCTTCTGCTGTTTTTGGGGTTTTTTTGTTGTTCTTTTTCTAGATCTTTGAGCTTCAAGATTAGGTTGTTTCTTTGAGTTCTTTCTTGTTTCTTGATGTGAGCTTCTATTGCTATATATTTTCCTCTTATTACTGCTTTTGCTGCGTCCCATACATTTAGGATATTGGTGTCCTCCTTGTCATTCAATTCAAAGAATTTTTTAATTTCCTCTTTGATCTCCTCATTAGTCCAGTGGTCTTCCAGTAGTGTGGTTTTTAGTCTCCATGAGGTAGGAAAGTTCCTTGCCTTCTTTTTATGGTTTATTTAGAGCTTGATGCCTTCATGGTCAGAAAAGATGGTTGGTATGATTTCAATCTTGGTGTATCTGTTGATGTTTGTCTTGTGCCCCAGTATGTGATCGATCCTGCAGAATGATCCGTGTGCGCTTGAGAAAAATGTGTACTCCGTTTTTGGGGGGTTTAGTGTAATATAGATGTCTGTTAACCCCAAATGCTCTAGGTCCTTATTTAGAGCTTTAGTTTCTTTACTTATTTTTTGTCTTGTTGATCTATCCATTGTTGATAGTGGTGTGTTGAAGTCTCCCACTACGTATGTGTTTTCTCTGTTGTCTGTTTTCAGAGATGACAACAGTTGTCTGATATATTTTGGTGCTCCTTCGTTTGGTGAGGATATGTTAATGAGTGTTATTTCTTCTTGAAGTATTGTCCCTTTGATCATAATGTAGTGACCGTTGGGATCCCTTTTTATTTTTTTGAGTTTGAAATCTGTTTTATCAGATATAAGTATAGCTGTTCCTGCTTTCTTTTTTGGTCCATTTGCTTGTAGGATTGTTTTCCATCCTTTAACTTTGAGTCTATTTTTATCTTTTGCAGCTAAATGTGTTTCCTGGAGACAGCAAAAGGTTGGGTTTTGTTTCTTAATCCAGGCTGCAACTCTGTGTCTTTTTATTGAAGAGTTTAGTCCATTTACATTTAGGGTTAATATTGATATGTTAGCATCTGTATTTGCCATTGTGTTTCTCTTTCCTTTGATTTTATTTATTCTTTTAATATCTTTTTTTTTTCCTTGCCTTCTTTCGTTGTTATTCGTCCCTCTGAGGTTCTGGCTTTAGGATTCCTTGTAGTATTTTTTGGAGTGGGGGTTTATTGGTAATGAAGTTCCATAGTTTGTTTTTCTGGGAAGATCCTTATTCTTTCTTCATAGAGGAAGGAAAGCTTTGCGGGATAGAGTATTCTTGGTTGACATCTGTTTTCTTGGAGTCTGTTGACTATGTCCTTCCACTCTCTCCTTGCCCGTAGTGTTTCTTCAGAGAAATCTGATGTCAGCCTGATTGGTTTTCCTTTGAATGTTATTTGTTTCTTCCCTCTTGTCAGCTTCATTATTTTTTCCTTGTCCTGGATTCTTGGGAGCTTCACTATTATGTGTCTTGTTGTATTTTTCCTTTCGTCATGGAAGTTTGGTGTTCTTCTTGCTTCTTGTATATCAATTTTCAGCTCCTTCTTCACATTTAAGAAGTTCCCTTCAATTATCTCCTGGAATATTTTCTCTGTTCCTACATCTCTCTCCTCTCCTTCTGGTATTCCTTTAACTCTTATATTTCCTTTCCTCATGGTGTCTGATTGTTCCTGAAGTCTTTCTTCGTTCTTTTTCCTTCGTACTTCTCTTTCCTTTTCTGTTTTGGTTCTTTTTATTTCTGTGTCTTCAAGAGAACTTATTCGTTCTTCCATTTCATCTATTCTGCTTTCATTGCTTTTCCCAGAATTCTTTAGTTCTTCCATTAATTCTTTGATCTCCTGCATTTCTTTTACTTCCCTCTTTAGGGACTCAATTTCATTCTTCTGATTGTTGATTATTTTTCCCTTATCATTGTTTTCCTTTATGAGTTCTGTCATTTTTTTAATCATGGCAATTGTAAATTCTCTTTCTGGAAGGCTCAGAAGTTCTTCCAAGTTACTGTCGTTGCAATCTGGGGGCTGGATTTCTTTTGTGGTGTGCTTCTTCCCTGAGGAGTTGCTATGTTGCGTGTGGTTCTTCTACTCCCTACTGTCTGTTTTCTAATTTGCCGTATGCGTTGGGACACTGTGTTGCTGGGACTGGCCGGCATCTTGGGTGAGCTTCTCTGCTCCCCTCTGACTCCTCCGGGAGCCATCTGTCAGTTTCAAGCAGTCTTTACTGAAGAAAAGTCCCTGTTCTAAAATGCCGATATGGGGACTCACTCCCCTGTGCTCCTGGTCTGCCCTGGTGGTGGGTTCCCTCTCCCCCTCTGGGCTTGGACTGCAGGCCAGAGGTGTTCTGGTGTGGGCAAACTTCCCCGGCTCACCTCTGGCTCCTGAGGGAGCCTTCTGCAGGCAGTCTCTACTGAAGAAATGTCCCTGTTCTAAAATGGCGATGCGGTACACACTCTCTGCCTGTCCAGTCTCAGGCACACTCTTCTGCGTGCCTGGTCTGCCCCGGCTTTGGGTACTCGCTCCCCCTGTGGGCTCAGACTACTGGTTGGCAGGGGCCCGGCGTGGGCTAACTTCCCAGCTGGCCACTGGCTCCTCCAGGAGCCTCTGCTGGTTTCAAGTCGCTCGGTGGCGCCAGAGATCTCTCCTAGAGCCCTTGGGGAGCTGTTTTTTTTTTTTTTTTCACCCTGTGGGACAGGAAACAGAGTGGGAATGGTAGGGTAAACCTCAACGGCTTTGGGGTGCTGTGCTTGCCTTGTGCCCCACCGTCGTGGAGAACCCACGCCCCGAATTTTGTGCTCCGGATCTCAGTTCCAAAGCCCTCAGGTCCAGGAAGCGGGCTGTAGCCCAGTTCAGTGTCCACAGAATGGTGTCTTTTGCACCCCGCTCCCGTGCCTGGGTGCCTGGTTCCTGGATAATCAGTGAGGGACTTTCACCTCAGTGAGGGTCTTCGCGCGCGTCTCCCTGCAAGCCTAGGTTGCAGGCGCGGGGACCTGGGCAGCCGAGATCCCAATCTGCGTTTGCTTTTCCAGACACCACTTTTCCGCGCATGCTTACCGGGTGGCCCGGGGCTGTGTGCTGGTCCTGGCCTCCTCCTGGGGGGCGGGGTCTCTGTTTAATGGCGCCCGGAGCTCACCTCCGCGGCGAATCCTGCAGGGTCTCCACAGCTCCCATTCACGGGGTGTGGTGGCTGCAATAATTCCTTTCCACTCTCTGTCCCACTTGCTGCGTAGTTTGTTCTTATTGGTCGTTTTAGTGTGTTTTTTTCCTCCTCTCTGCCAGTCGGAGAGTGCCGACTCTGTGGGTGGGGGAGGGGAGCAGGGTTCTGCGCTTTCCTCCCTTCTAGTCCTCATTTATGGCAACTTTCTTCTTCTGGTAGTTTGCTGGAGTCACCCGTTTATCTTCCGTGTCCCAGTTCTCACTGGGACCTGCCGCTTTTCCTCCCTATTAACTTTTTTTAATGGGAGATCTTACTCGCAGAGTCTCCTCTCTGCCATGTTGCTCCGCCCTAATGTTTTTTTTTTAATTGATGTGGTAATCACATTGATTTTCAGATATTGAACCATCCTTGTGATACTGGAAAAAATCCCACTTAGATGTAGTTTATAATTAATTTAATGCATTGTTGAATATGGTTTGCTATGATTTTATTGAGGAATTTTGCATTTGTGTTCATTTGAGAAATTGGTCTGTAGATTTTTGTGTGTATTGTCTTTGAATTGTTACTATTTGTGCATTTGTCATATGTAGCTTTTAATATGATAAAATATTTCCCATGTATCCCATTTTCCAATGGTTTTCATCATAAATACATGGTGAATCTCATTAAATGCTTTCTTGGCATCTATTAATATGATTATATGGTTTTTATTTTCCTGATTATTGATGTGGTGAATTACATTGGTTGATTTTCAGTTGTGGAACTATCCTTGTGTTCTTGGTAAAATTCCCACTGAGTCATGATATAAAATCTTTTTAATGTATTGTTGGATTCAATTTGCTAAGATTTTATTGAGGATTTGTGCCTTTGTATTCATTAGATAGATTAGTCTGTAGATTTCTTTTTTATATTGTGTTTGGTATTGGTACTAGCATAGAATTGACTTGATAAAATGTATTTGGAAATACTCCTTTCTCAATTTCTTGAAAGAATTTGTTCAAGATGTGTATTAGTTTGTCTTTGAAAGTTTGGTAGAATTTGCTTATGAAACCATCTGGTTCTCGACTTTAGTTTCTTGAGAGAGTTTTGATTACTGTTTCAATTTTCTTCCTTGTGATTTGTTTGTTTGGGTTTTCTATTTCTTCCCTATTCAGTCTTGAATGATTGTAAAATTCTAAGACTTTGTCCATCTTATCTATGTTATTGTATATATTTGCATATAAATGTTCGTAATAATCTCTTATCCTCTGAATTTCTACAGTGTCTGTTGTAACTTCTCTTTAGTTTTTGATCCTATTTATGTGAGTTTTCTCCCATTTTTTTCTTAGTGAGCTTAGCTAGAATTTGTCTGCTTTGTTTATTTTTTGAAGACCAAACTTTAATTTATCTTTTGGACTATCTTTTTTATTTCTACTTCATTTATTCATGCTCTAATTTTTTATTATTTATTTCCTGTTACTCACTTTTGGATTTTTTTTTTCTTCTTTGTTCTTTTTCTAGTTTTCAAGATGAGAGGCAAGGTTGTTTATTTGGGCTCTTTATTGTGTCTTGATGTGGGTCTCTATTACTATATATTTCCCTCTTAGTACTGCTTTTGCTTTATGCTATACATTCTGGAAGCTTGTATCCTCATTGTCATTTGTTTCAAGGTATTTTTTGATTTATTCTTTGATTTACTCATTGATCCAGTGGTCTTTCAATAGTGTGTTGTTCCGTCTCCTCATACTAGTGGTTTTCTCTGCTTTCTTTTTGTAATTGATTGCTATTTTGATATCTTTATGTTCTGAGAAGTTATTTGGTATGATTTCAACCTTCATAATTTTTTTATTTGTCTTGTCGACCAATATGTGGTCAATCCTGGAGAGTGAACCATGTGCACTTGAGAAAAAATGTGTATTCTGGCTTGGGAAGATGCAGTACTCTAAAAATATCCATTACGCCCATGTGTTCTAATCCATTGTTTTAAACTATTATGTACCTATTCATTTTGTCTTATTGATTTCTCCACTAGTGAGAGTGGGGTGTTGAAATATCCTACCAAAAATGTATGTTTTCTAATATTTGTTTTCTGTGTTGATAGTACTTGCATAATGTATTTGGCTGTTCCTTAATTTGGTGAGTACATGTTGATGAGTGCTATGTTCACCTGATGCATTGCCCCCTTAATCAGTATGCAGTGTTCATTCCTCTCTCTTGTTATCTTTTTGAACTGGAAATATGTTTTTTCTGATATAAGTGTTGCTGTCCTTGCAGTTCTTTTGTGTCCTATTCACTTCTAGGATTGCTTTCCAACCTTTCACTTGAGCCTATGTTTATCTTTGAAGCTCAGGTGTGTCTCCTAGAGATAGAAGGTTGGACTATGTTTCCTAATTCATCCAGACATTCTGTGTCTTTTTATTAGTGAGTTTAGTCCACTAATATTTAGAGTGATTGTTGATATCTGAAAGCCTGTTGTTGCCATTTTGTCTCTAGTTTTGTAGTTGTATCTACTCTTTTTTCAGTTAGTTTTGTTTGTCCCTCTACTTGGCTTAGATATTAATTTTTTTTTCAATATTTATGTGAAGGGAGTCTTGTGTTTGAAAACTCCTTCAGGGCCTCCCCAGTGGCACAGTGGTTGAGCACTGGGCTGCGAAGCTGCCTGCAGCCTCTGCAACACTGGTTCAATCCCCAGCTGCTGGTGAGGGTCCCACATGGCGTGCAGAACTCTCCTGCTGTTCCTGCTGCTCCCCTCAGCAGTGTACTTCGTCAGTCTGCCTGTTCTGCTCCTCGCTCCGGCTCTGGTGAATTCTTTAACCCTCCTGCACTTCTGACTGTACCCAGTGCTTGTTTAAATAAATAAATAAAACTTAAAAAAAAAAGAAAACTCCTTCAGTTTTCCTATATCTGAGAAAGCCTTTTATTCTCTCTTATACCTAAAGGAAAGCTTTGTAGGATATAGTATTCTTGGTTGGCAGGTTTTTTTCTTTAAGTTTTTTTATCACATTATTCCATTCTCTCTTTGCCTGCAGTGCTGCTTCTGAGAAGGCCAATGTTAGCCTGATTTGGGTTTCTTTGTAGTTCATTTGTTTCTTCCCCACACACAACTTCAATTCTTGAATCCTTGGAAATTTCACCACAGTATGTCTTGGTGTTGGTCTCATTTTGTTTAAGTACCCTGGTGTTCTTTTGTCTCCTGGATTAGTGTATTTATTTCCTTTTCTGGGTTTAGGAAGCTTTTTTGTCTCTGTTCCCTTTCTGGGTCACCCATTATTTTTATACTGCCTTTCCTCATAGTGGGGCATGGTTCATGAAGTGTTTCTTCAATTGTTTATTACTTTATTTCTTTTTCTTCTTCCATCTTGCTTATTTATAAATTTGTACCTTTAGTTTCACTGATTTACTCTTCCATTTGGTTTATTTTACTCCTATAGCTTTCTATAATATTTTTCATCTCCTCTATCATTTTTCATTTTACAACTCCTTTTTTTCCTTCTTTAGAGTGTCATTTTCAATCTTCTGTTCATTAATTTTCTAAGAACATTCTTTTTTCTGAATTTTCTTGCATGTCTTAATCAGCTTTTCTGCATCCTGCTGTATTTTTTTAAACAGATCTTTCATATTTTTGTGATTGGCTTCTAGATATATGTTCTCCATCTGTGGAGTTATATTCCCTTTCAGACGTCTGCAGTCATTCATTGTGTTATTCCATCTCCCCACTTTTTTCAGGACCTCACTGCTCTGGGTTTGGTCTCTGCTGGACATGTTTCCTAAACTCCCAAATGGGGCTGGAGCCCTCATCAGAGGGTCAATGGGGGGTGCTGTTCTCAATCAGGGCCCTGTGTAACCTGGACTGGGGCTTGCACAGATTCCCAAGATGCTAGTATGTAGGTCTTGCATTAGGTCATTGCCTGGAGGATGGGTTAGTATCATCGATGATGGGAGGGTGTCCCTGCATGGCCTGGATTGGGAAAGGCCCTCTTGCCAAGGTGTTGGTGGGTATGGCCAGAGTTGGGGGCACTTCTCACAGTACAATTGAGAGTTGCTACTGTCAGATGAGGCCCTACGCAGCCCAAAGTGGGATGTGTGCAGGTTCCTGAAGCACTAGTGGGTGGGCTCAGCTTCAGAGCTGATTTCTGGACGTACATGAGATTTGAAGATATTGGGTAAGGTCTGAAATGGCTCAGACTGGGATTTTGATGTTGGATGAGGCCTTTCACAGTTTGGACTGGGTCATACACTGACTTGCGAGGTGCTAGTACCTGGCACCAGGATTGAGGGCAATTCTAGGAGATATAAATCTATTTTTGATGTAAATTTTAGTTACACAGGTGTGTTTATTTCAATTAATCAAATTCTATCTATGCATAGTACAAGTTTTAGGTACATATATATAGTACATACTATATAATTCAATAAAATTTCTTCTTTTTAAATGATAAAATACAGATCCATACATAATTTTGGATGAATCTTACCACACCAAGTGATAATATTAAGTTCCAGTGGCTATATAATGCATGAAGTCTTTTTATAAAGTTAAAACACCTCAAATTAAAAACAACTTTAAAAATTAAAAACCAACAGTTAAAAACCCTATATTTAACATCTGTCTATCTATCATGTTTTTATCTATCCATCCACCAATGCATTTATCTTTTTTCAGAGAACTTTCAATAGCAATGAAGTGTAAAGGAATCTGGGCCAGCATATGGGAACTGACACAAGACCCCAGCTATGGCCTTAAGTCCCTACTGGGTAATTGTCCCTCAGCCTCACTGGTAAGGACACCAGGCAAGACCCCAAGATTATGCCAAGTAAAAGCAACCCTCAGTCCTACCTGTAAGGACCCAGGCTCAATGCAAGGGATAGAAATGTGCCCACTGGATGCCCAACCAACAGCAGTATGGCTCTGAAAATAAACAATGGGGATATGAAAAAAAAAAATGTCCACATGAGTCCTCAAGGAAATACCACACTACAGAAAGAAAACAAATCTCCAGAACCCAATCATTACAAAGACATGGACGATTTTTTCCCCTATCATATATGACATTCAAACTTGTAATGTTAAAGGAATTTGAAGAAGACACAGAAAAGTGGAACAAAGATAAACAAGAAAATTCAGAAAAGTAAATGGAGGTCCTGAGAAACAAAATCAATGAACTGAAGATAGAAAATTCTAAGCTTGAAATAAAAAAACAATGGAGATTCAGGATATAAAAAGAGAAATAGAGGAGATGAAAAATTCAGGAAAAAATTATGGAAGTATATAGACCAAATGAAAGAATGAATCAGTGTAATTGAAGATGTGAATGAACAAAGAGTCAGGGTAGAAAATGGAAGAAAGAGATAAAGTAAAATCATAATGAAGAAACACTCCAAAAATTATGCAACTCCATGAAGAAAGGCAACATAAAAATACCATAGGAAATACCACAATACCCATGGGGGAGAAGGGAGCAAGAGGGAGAAAGGAACATAAAACATATTTAAAGTAATAATGGAGGAAATTTCCTGAACTTGGATAAGAGAATACAAAAGCAAATCAAGAAAACAAAAAAGAAGCCTAGGGTACATAAACAAAATGAGGCCTATGCCACAATATATAGTAGTCAAACCCAAAATTTCAAGACAAAGAAAGGATACTGGAACTGACAAGAAAGAACAAGCAGATAACCTATAAAAGCACCCCAATCAGCTAAACATCAGAGTTTTCTGAAGAAACACTACAGGCAAGAAGAGAATGGAATGATGTGTTCAAAATAAGTAAAGATAGAGAAATGTCAGCCAAGAATACTTTTTGCTGCAAGACTGTGCTTTCAGATATGAGGACGATATAATAAAGATCTTCTCAGACAAACAGAAACTTAACTAGTTTGCAAACACTAGATCACCCCTACAAGAATTACTAAAGAGAGCTTTCACATCTAAAACAAAGAAAACAGGGGCCTCCCTGGTGGTGCAAGGGGTTAAGAACCACACCATGAAGCAATCCGCAGCCTCTGCAGCAAAAGTTCAATCCCTGGCCTGCCAGGGCGCAACCCACATGGTGCAGCAGACCTCTCCTGACTCGCCTGCTGCTCCCCTCAGCAGTGTATTTCAGTCAGTCTGCCTGTTCTGTTCCCCACTCTGTCTCTGGTGAATCCTCTTACCCCCGACCCCGCATCTCTGGCCTGTACCCCAGCTCTTGTATGCATAAATAAATAAATCTTAAAAAAAATAAAATGAAGAGAACATACACAAAGAATCAAATAAGAAAATAGATCAAGCCACACAAGGGAAGGATAAAAATGTTAGCAACGACTTTCTCATATCGATAATCATTCAAAAATAAATGGATTGGGCACGGCAGACCTCTCCTGTCTCGCCCGCTGCTCCCCTCAGCAGTGTGTTTCATCAGTCTGCCTGTTCTGTTCCCTGCTCTGTCTCTGGTGAATCCTCTCACCCTCCCATGCATCTGGCCTGTACCCCAGCTTTTGTATAAATAAAAAAATAAATCTTTAAAAAAAAAAGCTCTAAAAAATAAATAAATAAAAATAAATGGATTGGAGGCTGAAGCCTGACAGGGGTGGCCCCATGGGACTAGCCCAGCGCCACCCAATTTGAGGGGAGCAGCATGAAGAGCAGACACCACTGCCACCAGAGCCACAGCCTTGTCCTGGAGCATGTTGCCCCACGTTCTGCATGCTGTGGTCTCAAGTCTCTTTACCTTCAAAAAGAGAAAAATTGACCCCTCACATCGTGGAGATTCACTCAAGAAACTAAAATTAGGGATTTCCTTCAAATGTGGACATAGCTAATCAAGAAATAACAAGACCCAATGGGCCAAATACCAGATATAAAACATACCAGTTCAAACTAGCACTTCTGGGTGAGTCTGCTGTCAGAAAATCAAGCCTAGTGCTTTGTTTTGTGAAAGGCCAATTTCATGAGTACCATAAACGCTGCTTTTCTTACCCAAACTGTGAGTCTAGGTAACACAACAATAAAGTTTGTAATATGGGATATATATAGCTGGTCAAGAAAAATTTATAATCTAATACTAATGTGCTACAGAAGAGCACAAGCAGCCATTATAGAATTCAAGCTTGCCATCATAAAGAAATCACAAATAAGGAGTATTTTGCCAAAACCAAAATCTGGGTTAAAGAACTTCAGAGGCGGACAAGTCCTAATATTGTAAAATCTTTATCAGGAAACAAGGCTGACCCTGCAAATAAAAGTGCTATCGAATTTCAAGAACCACAGTCTTATGCAGATGACAACAGTTTATTATTCATGGAGACACCAGCTAAAACATTAATGATTGTAAATGAAATATAGCAGTAACTAAAAAGTTGCCAAAGAATGAACCATAGAATCCAGGAGCAAATTCTGCCAGAGGAAGGTGGTAAATCTTATTGGATCCACTCAGCCAACCAGAAGTCAGTGTTGCAGTAACTAAACCTCCAGTGTGAACTAGATGGAATAGTCTTCTGTTTCCTAATGTTAATAACAGTAGAAATGCAGCATTTAACTTACCCGGTATGACTACACCTGAAGGGAGAGATTTTTTTACTTGCAAAATAGTGACAATAATGTAAACTGTTGGTACTTCGATAAAAATTTTATATAAAAAATAAAAACAATAAAGTGTAATAAAACAGAAACCATGGAGCAATGAACATGGGATTCAGGATAGCTAACCCAAGAGAGAGGAAGAGCAGGAAGAAAATAAGTGGTTAAATGTCAAATTACTTTCAAGGCATAATTCTCATTTTGTGTGTTGGATTTACACATGTTTATTACACTACAAATATTGATTTATTAAATAAATAATTAAAAGTAGTCCATGTATGAGACCAATGAAGACAAAATGTCATAGAAAATATTTATAAGAAAGCCAATTTTGTGCATTTGAGGTTCAAGTTTTTTAATAATTAAAAATTAACTTATGATGGAAATGTTTGCTGTCAACTTAAATATGTGTCTTCACTCCAATTCCATCCATGTTGCTATAAATGGTATGAGTTTATTTTTGATGCTTAACCACTGTGCTATACTGCCTCCCTGAGGACAAAGAACATATTTTATTTATATCTTAATATTTCAAATTGTTCACCAGAGTAGTTGTTTAAAAAATATTTGCATAGGGGCCTCCCCAGTGGCGCAGCAGGTTGAGCAACTCCCTGTGAAGCTGTCTGCAGCCTCTGCAGTGCAGTTTCTATTCCTGGCCAGCCTCTCCAGAGTGGATTTGATTCCCGGGCTGGCCAGGGAGATGTTCCATTCCTGTCTGGCCAGGGAGATTCCCACATGGTGCGGCAGACCTCTCCTGTCTCACCTGCTGCTCCCCTCAGCAGTGTTTTCGGTCTGTCTGCCTATTCTCCCCACTCTGTCTCTGGTGAATCCTCTCACCTTCCTGCGCATCTGGCCTGAACCCCAGCTATTGTATAAATAAAAAATAAATCTTTAAAAAATATTTGCAGGGCCTCCCCGGTGGCGCAGCGGTTGAGCGCTGGGTTGAGAAGCTGCCCGCGGCCTCTGCAGCGCCGGTTTGATCCCCAGCTGCTCCCAGGCCACTGGAGGAGGGTCCCACATGGCGCGCAGACCTCTCCTGCTGCCCGCTGCTCCCCTTAGCAGTGTACTTTGGTCCTTCTGCCTGCTCTGCTCCCCGCTCTGGCTCTGGTGAATTCTCTCACCCTCCCGTGCTTCTGACTGTACCCAGTGCTTGTATAAATAAATAAATCTTAAAAAAAAAATTCAGAAAAATCTTTAAAAAAAATATTTGCATAAATTAATACAATTCAACCAGATCAAGGAACTTTAGCCATTTAAAAATTATATGCTCTAAGAAAATATCAGTCTTGGAAGTTAAATTCCTATTTATTAATGCTGTTCCACCCATACTAGTCGGTAGAAGTCTATATAAATAATATTGATGCCTTTCTGAATTAATCCCTGAAATTCTGGATTTAATAAATAAATCAAAATATATTTAGAACCGCTTAACAGACTTCTGCATACTGTTGAAAAAATGATTGTAGGATGTGTGAGGCCTCCATGGATAAATATATCAGTGTAATGAATAAAGTTTTTTTTAAGGTTTATTTCTTATTTTCTTTCCATTATTTTACTAGAGAGTGGTCATCTTAGATACTATTACATCTAAATATTGTCATAATTTGTTAACTTACAAGAAATTATAGAAAAATTTTTCTAATTTTTCAGGACTCACAGTTCACCACCCTGATTTAATAGATCCTAATTTAATAACAAATCTCATAAAGACAAACACATCCAAGTAAATAATTTTAATATGAATAGTGATAAATGCAACACAAAAATAAAGGAATAAGCTAAGTAAATGATTCAATAAGACAAGGTGAGCCAGAAAAGGATAGATTAATTCAAGAGTTTACTAGGTGACTCTGGAATTCCAAGCACTGTTCTCATTATAAAAGAGACAACAATTAAGTTACATAAGATTATTGCACATAATAAGTTTATAGCTTTGTTGTAATGACTAGCAGAACAAAACATTATAGTATTAATAGAGGATTATTATTAAAAACTGTATGTAAAATTGTGTTGGAGCACAGTATATAGAAAGATTAAGTCTTCCCTTTTTTTTTTCTGTAGTAGCATTGGTTTACAATATTGTATATGATTCAGAGGCATAGGATCATACGTCAGATACATGTCACCACACCACATCCACCACCAAAAGTCCAGACTCCCCTACCATAGTCCGTTGTATCCCCTCTGCACTTAGTTTTGCCCTTTATCATCCCCATCTTGTAGTCTCAATTCCACAGTCAAGTTTCTAGGGTTTGTTATTGGTTTGGTTTTGTATGACCCTTTGTTTTGTTTCTCTCTATTCCACATGTAAATGAAATCATTTTTTCTTCTCCTACTGATTTAGGATTAACCCATCCAGTTTCATACATGTTGCTGCAAATCAAAAGAGTTCATATTTTTTTATAGCTGAGTTGTATTCTATTGTATACCATGTCTTTTTAAAAAAATATTATTTTCATTGACATAATTTTGACTTACATTGTTGTTGGCATTTTGTGGGTACAGGATTCCCCCTCAGATATCACCACCGTAGTACCAATTTTTAATCCACTCCACTGTCCTTGGTCACACAGGTTGTTTCCTTAAGTTGGCTACTGAAAATAGTGTTGCAATGTACTTAAGAGTGTATATAACTCTTCAAATTAGTGATTTTGTATTCTTCAGGCAGACACCTATTAGTGGAATTGCTAGATCATGTGGTAGATCTATTTTTAATATTTTGTAACAACATACTGTTTTCAATAGCAACTGGACTGGGCTACATTCCCACTAACAATGTACTAGGGTTCCTTTTACTTCACATCCTTGTTGTTTCTGGTCTTTTTGATAGGGTCCATTCCCACAGGTGTGAGGTTGTATCTCATTGTGATTTTTGTTTTTCCTTTAGGATGATTTGAGATTTATTTATTTTTTTTAATATTTTATTTTATATAATTTTACATCATTTTTCATCTTTGCACAATGTATACATTATCATTTTGGTTATATTTGCCATACAATTGCACCCCCCCCTTATTTTGACTCTAGTTCTTCCGCTCCCCACCCCACCCTCCTCCCGCCCCTTGTAGTGTGTCTCTGGTTTATAGCTGCTTGTTGATTTTGATTTATTACTTTGTATTGATTAGTCTTTTTCCTGGTCTCTTGTTTAGGTTTTCTAAATTCCTGCTATGAGTGAGACCATCCGATATTTTTCTTTTTCATTCTGACTTATTTCGCTGAGCATGTTCCCTTCCAGCTCCATCCATGTTGCTGCAAACTGCATGTGTTTATCTTTTTTGATTGCTGAGTAATATTCCATTGTGTATATGTACCACATCTTCTTGATCCAATCATCTATTTTTGGGCATTTGGGTTGTTTCCATAGCTTAGCTATTGTGAACAGTGCTGCTACGAACATAGGCGTGCGTGTGGAGATTTCTTGACCTGTTAAACATAGAGCTTCCATATGATCCAGCAATTCCACTCCCAGGTATTTACCCAAATGACTCAGAAACAGTCATTCCAAAGGGCATCATTGTGATTTTTTTTTTTAAGATTTATTTATTTATACAAGGACGGGGGTACAGGCCAGATGCGAGGGAGGTTGAGATGATTCACCAGAGACAGAGCAGGGAACAGAACAGACAGACTGATGAAATACACTGCTGAGGGAAGCAGTGGGCATGACAGGAGAGGTCTGTGGCGCCATGTGGGACCCTCGCCGGCTGGCCAGAATCAAACCGGCTCTGCAGAGGCTGCGGACAGCTTCACAGCGCGGGGCTCAAATGCCTGAGCCACCAGGGTAGGCCCTCATTGTGATTTTTATTTGCATATCCCTAATAATAAGTAATGATGAGCATTTTTTCATGTGCCCTTTGGCCATCAGTTTATCATCTTTGGAGAAGTGTCTGTTCAGCTTTACGGCCCATTTTTTCATTGGGTTACGTTTTCTTTTTCGTAGGCTCTGTATGAGCTCTTTATATATTTTGGATATAAGTCCCTTGTCAGATGTATTATATGTAATTATCTTCTCCCATTCAGTAGGATGTCTTTCAGTTTGAACTTTTTTTTTTTTTTTTGCTATGCAAAAGCTTTTTAGTTCAATGTAGTCCCATTTGTTTATATTTACTTTTCTTTCTGTTGTTGTGGAGACAAGTCCAAAAGACATCACTAAAGCTAATGTCATGGAGAGTTTTGCCTAAGTTTTCTTCAATGTAGTTTATGGCTTCAGGCTTTACACTCATGTCTCTAATCTATTTTGAGTCAATTTTTGTGTAAGGTGTGAGACTGGGATCTAGTTTCCTTCATTTGCATGTGGTTGTCCAGTTTTCCCAACACCATTTGTTGAAGAGACTCTCCTTTCTCCAATATATATATACTCTTGCTTTCTTTGAACTCTTAATCTTCTTTAGATGAGATGGTGTAAACATGCTGTTTATGTATATTATTGTATGAATTATTGTTTATGTGTATTATTTTTAATATATAATATACTTATGTGGTTGAAAAACTAAAGCAGTAAGTAAAGTTTTATATTGAGAAGTTCCATTTATAACACCTCTTCATCTATACCATACTCCCCTACACCTTACAGGTAATGGTTTTATTATACTTTTAATACACTTGGGGATACCTACAGTGTATCTCTATGTAAATACAATAAAATAAATATATATGTCACTATCATATATCCTATGCATATTTTGTACATATGCTCCCATTTCTTGCTTTCCTTTTCATTTAACTGCATATCCTGGAGATCTTCCCATATCAGTATATTTGGAAAGGGCCTCCACTGATTTTTAAACAAATGGATAGTACTCTATTATGTGGCTGTATCATAATTTATTTAGCAAGTTCTCTAATGATGGACTTTTGTTTTTTTCCCAATCGTTTATTATTACAGAGAGTATATCAATAAATGGTTTTGGATACATGTGCAAGTATATCTATAAACATTAATTGTTACCAATATTGCTAAGTCATAGTATAAATTTGTATTTTTGATGCATATTAACAAATAATCCTTCATAGGGATTGTTCTTACAAAACATATGAGAATTTCCTGGGGGATGATTGGTGGTAATTCTCTCTCATTGTAGTTTAATGCATATTTCTCTTATTATGAGTAAAATAGAGCTTTTTTAAAAAGATTTATTTATTTGTTTGTTTATTTATTTATTTATTTATTTATTTATTTATTTATACAAGCACTGGGTACAGTCAGAAGCGTGGGAGGGTGAGAGAATTCACCAGAGCCAGAGCAGGGAGCAGAACAGGCAGACTGATGAAGTACACTGCTGAGGGGAGCAGCTGGCGCAGCAGGAGAGGCCTGCACGCCATGCGGGACCCTCACCCGGCAGCCAGGGATCGAACTGGTGCTGTAGAGGCTGGGGGCAGTTTCGCAGCCAAACGCTCAACCGCAGCGCAACCAGGGAAGGCCCTAAAATAGAGCATTTTTTAAAAAGATTTATTTATTTATTTACACAAGCACTGGGTACAGTCAGAAGCGTGGGAGGGTAAGATAATTCACCAGAGCCAGACCAGGGAGCAGAACAGGCAGACTGATGAAGTACACTGCTGAGGGGAGCAGCAGGCGCGGCAGGAGAGGTCTGGAGGCCCAAATAGAGCATTTTTATATGTATAGGGAACTTACGCTCTTTTTTCTCTAACTATGCATTCATTTCTTTTCCCCATTTTTCTATTTGATTGCTTGACTTTGTTATATCAACTTCTAGCACCTCTTCATAAACCAGGAAGGTTAGTTCTCATCTGTGATATAATTGCAAATATTTTTCTAAATTTTCATTTTTTTCAAATTTTTCTAAATCGTTGTCATTCAGAAATGTATTTTTAAATAGTTGACATTATCAGTCTTTAAAACAACTGGTCTTGAGGGCCATCCTGGTGGTGCAGGGGGTTGAGCACCACACTATGAAGCAACCCGCAGCCTCTGCAGCATGAGTTTGATCCCTCGCCAGCCAAGGAGCTACCCACATGGCACAGCAGACCTCTCCTGACTCACCCGCTGTTCCCCTCAGCAGTGTGCTTCGGTCAATCTGTCTGTTCTGTTCCCCACCATCTCTGGTGAATGCTCTCACCCCCCACATCTCTGGCCTGTACCCCAGCTCTTGTATGCATAAATAAATAAATCTTTAAAAAAAACTGATCTTGAACTTTGAGCTATAGTTTAAAATGCCTTTCCTACCTATTAACTATGAAAAAGCATTGACTCATTTTTTCTTCCTCTTTTGTGTCTTCTTAAAAAAAAAAAAAAAACAACAACATTTGGGGCCTTCCTGGTGGCACAGGGGTTAAAGTCAGCACTATCAAGCTATCTGCAGCCACTGCAGCATGAGTTCAATCCCAGGCCCAGGGAGCTACCCACATGGTGCAGCTGACCTCTCTTGCCTTGCCCGCTTCTCCCTTCAGCAGTTTATCTCAGTTGATCCGCCTGTTCTGCTCCATACTTTGTCTCTGGTGAATCCTCTCAACCCCCCAGTTCTTGTATGCATAAATGAAAAAAGTAAAAGTCTATAATTTTTTTTGATTTGGAATTTATTCTGGGTGTTAAGTATACATTATAACAATCTCTGCCCTTATTCTTTACTTTTTTCTGCAATAATTTAGAGCTTATTCCAGGCATCTTTTCTGGTCACTCTAAATACTTTAGTATGCACCTCTCAATGATAGTACTTATTTTACCATACAACTACCATGCTTAACAAAATTAACAGTAATTCCTTAATAGCATACAATGCTCAATCTGTATTAATTTTTACCCATCATCTTAAAGTTTTTTTACAGCCATTTATTTTTTTCTCTCATCAGTATCCAAATAAGGTCCACATATCCTGTTTGGTTTTAGTCTCTTAAGACTGAAGAGAACCAGCAGAGTGCAGTGTCACTCTTTAAAGCTAATTTTTGTAGCCAGAAATAGGATTTAAACAAACAGATGACATTTATTCATTGTTTTGCACAATATATGTAATTTTATCAAGACATGGGATTCATAAAATGCAATTTGGTTTTGATAAATCTAGACTTCATTGCATTATTCTATAATTTTTCAAATAATAATTTGTGAGCATTCTTTTTATTAAGATTTTGTTTTACTTTTATTTCTTAATCCCAAATTTGAGGTACATATGTCCTCACAAGGTAAATATACATGGTGGGTTACTAGCATATTGCAATTGGATGAGCTGTGGATTAATTATAATATAGAGTTCATAACTCAGAGAGCATGAAAACCAAGTATATACAGTCATAACATTAATAACATAATCAACACTACATATCAGGTACTCATTTTAATACTTGACATGAATTATCTTAATACTTTATACAATCCTTTGAAGTATTTTATCCCTAAGTGTCCAATGAGACAAATGGGGGACAGAACAGAGCTGGCTCTATAACTCTTGCATGTCGGCATCATGTCCGTGACCTTCCCGGTGAGACGGACAAAATGGTGCTCTTATGCTAGTTATTCTGAACACTTTTTGAGCCATTGACTTTGAGATATGAGTGGGTGCTCAGAAAAAAAATTCACGTACCAAGGTTAAGTTTTCTCGGCTCAGGAAAGGAAGTTTAAAGTACATTGTCAGTCTTCCCCGTAGTCTAATGCTAGTTCAAAAATTCAAATCAAAATAAAATAAGTACCCCCTCCACATCTGTTTCACTGTTTATTCTAATATGTGTTTCAAAGTACCAAGATGCACATGTAATAATTGTAGGTACTCCTGGGTCTTACTAGTTATAAAAAATTAAACACATTAACAAATAAATTTGGTAGTACCAAATGCTGGTTCGCTGACAAATGTAGTCATCAGTTCAGAATTCTGTGCTGACAGCAGGATTTTTCTGACAATTACATTAATAGTTGAATTTCTGAGTACAAGGAGGCAACAGATACTGGAGTTTCAGGATGCTTTTCTTTTTCTTTTATTCTTTAAAAAAAAAAGATTTATTTATTTATGCATACATGAAGTGGGATACAAGCCAGAGGTGCAGGGGGCCAGTGGGAGGTGAGAGGATTCATCAGAGACAGAGTGGGGAACAGAACAAGCAGACTGACTGAAATACACTGCAGAGGGGAGCAGCGGGTGAGACAGGAGAGGTCTCCTACACCATGTGGGTAGGTCCCTGGCTACCTGGGGATTGAACTCATGCTGCAAAGGCTGTAGAAAGTTTCACAGTGCTGTGCTTAACCCCTTGTGCCACCAGGGAGGCTCAGTATGAGGATGCTTTTCTTGAGGAGTTGTGGAGTAGCTACATTTGGCCACAGTTCCTGGAACAGCCCTTGGATCTTCCACTGATTTCCAAACAGCGGGAATTTGATATTGAAATTACAGTTGGTTAGGGGCCAGTTGCTGTACATTGAAGCCACAGGTTGCTTCATTTTACTGTAGGTAAACATGTATAGGCAACATTTAGTGTTTTGATTATCCATCATCTATTTGCTTTTCCTCTACATTTTTTTATTTTATTTTTTAATTGTTTTTATTTTTAATTTTATATATTTTTACATAATTTTTCATTTTTGCACAATGTATGCATTTCCGTCTTGGTTATAGTCCCCATACAATTCCCACCCCCCTTGTTTTGATCCTATACCCTCCACCCCTCCCCCTCCCCCGTAGTGTGTTTCTGGTTTATAGTTGCTTGTTGATTTTGATTTTTACTTTTTTATAATTAGTCTTTTTCCTGGTCTCTTATTTAGGTTTCTAAATTCCTGCTATGAGTGAGCCCATCCGGTATTTTTCTTTTTCTTTCTGGCTTATTTCGCTGAGCATGTTCCCTTCCAGCTCCATCCATATTGCTGCAAATTACATGAGTTTATCTTTTTTGATTGCTGAGCAATAGTCCATGGTGTATATGTATCACATCTTCTTGATCCAGTCATCTATTTTTGGCCATTTGGGTTGTTTCCATAGCTTAGCTATTGTAAATAGTGCTGCTATAAACATAGGGATGCAGGTGCCCTTTTGAATTAATGATTCTGTGTCCTCTGGTTAAATACCTAGGAGTGGAAATGCTGGATTATATAGAAGCTCCATCTTTAGCAGGTTGAAGAATATCCACACAGCTTTTCATAGTGGTTGGACCAGTTTGCACTCTCACCAGCAGTGCAGGAGAATTTGTGAGTATTCTTATCTACTATTGTTTTATGTACTTATTGTTAAAATTGAAATATTTTCTAATGAGAGGGCAAAACAATTTCAGTAATGTATCATACTTGGGTACAGTATGCACAATGATCCTGAAACACTGGCCACAGTCAGTGCACAAAGAGGCAGACCAAACCATATGGGGTTTTCTAGGGCCATTAAGGATTTTGGGTAATACCCTGAATACACTGGGAAGTCATTGAAATATTTTAATTTTACAGTTGTAGGACTTCAACTCAGAAAAATTCTGAATATTTTATGTTGATTAATTCACTGAAAATATACAAGGAAAGTCTTCTACCATAACCCAATGTGTACATTCACACTTTTTCTGCCCTGTCCCCCTCCCTCTTTGGCAGCCTCAGTTTTGTAGTCATAATTCTATAGTTTGTATTGGTGTGTTTTTATGTGACACTTTCGTTTTGATCCTCTATATTTTACATAAAAGTGACACAATCTGAACTTTCGATTTCAAGGTGGTGGATGTGATGTGGTAACTTACACCTGTAGAATATGACATTATACCTTTAAATCATGTATAATAATGTAAACCAATGCTACCTAAATAAAATATTTTTAAATATACTAAGATAATTAAACTGTGTCCATAACTTGGCTATTATAAATAGTACTGTGATTAACATAGATGTACATGTAGCCCTTTAAATTAGTGCTTTTGCTTTCTTTGAGTAGATACCTAAGAATGGAATTGCTGGGTCGTATTGTAAATCTATTTTTGATATTTTGAGAAGCCTCCATACTATTTTCCATAGGGGATGGATTAGTCTATATTCCCACCAAGAGTGTATAAGGGTTCCTTTTTCACCACACCCTTGCCAATGACATGAGTGGATTAAGATGTGGTATAAACACAATGGAATACTATTCATCTATAAAACAATGAGATCTTGACATTTTTGAAGTGAGCAAATTTGAAGGGACATATGTACTACTTGTTCATTACAGCACTATTTACAACAGTCAATTTATGGAAACAATTTAATAGTCCTTGTATATTCTTATTGGGATTTTATGATTCATATTCAATATATATAGGGATATACTGGCTCCTTAGTAAAACATATTATAATCTTGTATGTGATCAGAATAATTGTATGTCCATTCAACTTTTTTCCAATTATTTTTCCCATTATAACAATAGGTAAGGCATATGGACTGAAGGATTTTAAAATAATCCCATTAGTTGATAATTCTTTAGTATGGTTTTCCAGATCATTGTGCTCTGGTAAAACAATACACCTATTAATGGTTATCAACTGGTGCATATTTAGCTATGCGTGAAGACATTTTTGGTTGTGAAAACTGTGGAAGCTGGTATTACTGGCATTTAGTGGGTAAAGCCAAGAGTGCTGCTAAACCTCATACAATGCATAGGTTATCCCTCTCCCACCACACACACACAGAATTATTTGGTTCAATATGTCAATAGTGTTGATGTTGATGTTGAAAAATCCAATCCTGACTATAACATTTTACTCAAGTGTTTCCTTGTGTCATTTCATGTTATTGTTATGTCCCTTATAGATCTTCTCAGCCTCTTACTCCTCAAAAACTAAATATATCCCAAACTAAGAATTAAGGTAGTTCAGATCTTAAACTTGGGTTATTCTAGTAAGATATTCAGATGAAGAAATAGAGATTGAGACTTGTTTTTTTGTTTCTATTTATTCTAATTCTTATGAGCTATTTTGTATAGGGTAAGCAAAGGATTTTCATTAAGGATATATCATCATGTGTTTATCTTTTTTGAATGCTGAGTAATATTCCATGGTGTATATGTACCACATCTTTTTGATCCAGTCATCTATTTGGGGCATTTGGGTTGTTTCCAAAGCTTAGCTATTGTAAACAGTGCTGCTGTAAACATAGCGGTGCAGGTGCTCTTTGGAATTGATGTTTCTGTGTCCTTTGGGTAAATACCTAGGAGTGGAATTGCTGGATCATATGGAAGCTCTATGTTTTGTAGGTCCAGAAATCTCCACACAGCTCTCCATAGTGGTTGGACCAGTTTGCACTCCCACCAGCAATGCAGGAGAGTTCCTTTTTCTCCATATCCTCGCCAACATTTGTTGTTGCTAGTTTTTTTTAATATGTGCCATTCTCACTGGTGTAAGATGGTATCTCATGGTAGTTTTGATTTGCATTTCCCTGATTACAAGTGATGTTGATAATGCAATTTGCAGCCACATGGATGGCGCTGGAAGGGATCATGCTCAGCGAAATAAGCCAGAAAGAAAAAGAAAAATACCGGATGGTCTCACTCATAGCAGGAATCTAGAAAACTTAAATAGGGGACCAGGAAAATGAATAACTATAAGAAAGTGAAAATCAAAATCAACAAAAAAATTATGAACCAGAGACACTTTATGGCGGGTGAGGGGCGGGGAGGGGAGGGATTGGGGTCAAAATAAGGGGATTGCAATTGTATGGGGAATATAAAAATAAAATTTATTTAAAAAAATCAATCTAAAAAATTAAAAAAATATACCAAGGGGGGAAAAAAAGGATATATCATCAGACTGTTTTTTGATATAATATTCTGGAACTTAAAAAGGCCAAAACTAGAGTCAATCAATGCCATGTATCAGGGTTGATTCACCTCATATCAATGGATGATTTGAGACAAAAACAAGTTTAATTGCAAAAATGATTAATTTGAGGTGTCTATGGGTCACTGAAGTGGGGTGTCAAGTAGGTAATTTAATAAATAGAGTTGGAGGCAGAGATAGAAGTGTGGGCATCATCAGCCTATAGTCATGGTAGTAGATGGGAACATATAAGGACAGAATATAGAGATAGAAGAGGAAGTAGTCTATAACTCCAGCATTTGATGTTAGATAAAGGATGAATTCAAAGCCGATGATCTTTCCATTATATTAAGCTATCTCCCAAATAGAAAGGAAAATGCATGTGATTATTTGATAAATTTTATATTAAGCACCTGGTATGTACCTAGAACTATTTATAATAAGTACTTTGATAAATAAGTGAACAAAACAGGCCTTGGGGTATTTTATTGTTTAGTAAGTTTTTTCATAATGAAGCAGGTATTTCAGAAATATTCTACTATAAGGTCTCTGAAAATATCAATTTCTCCACCCTCATTATTAGAAAGAACTCCTAGCTTCCATCTATTTACCCATTTCTCTCACTTCAGCATCTTTGCTCAGGGATGCATGTGACTTTGGTTTTCCAACAAAGTTGCTGGTTGCTTTGAACAAGTGTAATAGATAATAGAGGAATCCAGAAATTAGAGAGACAATGACCTTGGGAAACAGGAAGGAGAAAAAATTGTCACATAAAAAGGAATGAGCGACATTCATAATGAAATAAATAACATTATAGAGCAAAGCTAAGATAAATGGACAAAGAAATCTTAGTGCCTAGATTCACAAAGTATAACAAAGATGGGACAACATAGTTACACAGTATTGGAGGGAGTAAGGGTAAAGGGGTGGATCTAATTTGAAGATGCCAGATTAAGAAAGGACAAATTAGAGTGAAAAGAGGTAACTAACATAACCATTTTTCTGATTCTGTGTATGTTTTTGCTATCTTATTTTTACTTCCATCAGGCAACAAGTTGATCTGAGTCAAGCCACATAATAAATGCATGGAAATAAAATTGAATGATAAACTCTCAGCATTTCTGAAATAACCCTGTTGTTACAGGCAAGGAAAATTATTGATAGAAGTTGCCTGGTAACATTTAATGATTGCTTTTCTGTGTCTCTATAATATAACATTAGTTATGTGGGGCCTCTGTCTGCTTTTCTACATACCTGAAACTTTGTACCAACTAAAGAGCCATTTTTAAACAATTCTGAAACTCCAGTGCCTTATATGGTAATGCAAAGACACTTGTAAAATAGTTTTAGTTCCTAATGATTTCCTTTGTCCTTTTTGATGCCCTTGGCTGCTGAGAAATGGAAACCTACATAATATCCTTTCTCAGATTTCAGGGGTATATTAGTATAATGATCATTGAATTTCAGATAGAAAATTCATATTCCAAATTACATAGTCCCTCTTCCTACCCCTTGTAGATTATGATATATACCTCCTAACCTTATACCTGAAAATGTGTAATGAGACAAAGTCCTTAGAGACTCATTACTCAGTTGTGTTAGGTGGGAACAAAGATTGAAAGAGACTTATTGATTTGGCATTTTTTAATATATTTC
Source organism: Talpa occidentalis (assembly GCF_014898055.3). Taxonomy (NCBI): domain Eukaryota; kingdom Metazoa; phylum Chordata; class Mammalia; order Eulipotyphla; family Talpidae; genus Talpa; species Talpa occidentalis. Next base: position 41,153,834 of record NW_023601543.1, read on the forward strand.
ACAGATATATTTCTCAGACAAAATCCTATTCTAAGCAATAATGATTTTCTAACACAGTTCTATTTCTAGGTAAAATTTTTTAAAAATATATCTTCAAAAGTCTACAGATGGAGTTCCTCCATTCTGTTTGGTAGCATATTCTGCCTGTCTGACTAGAATCTAGTTTAGAAATTAAGAGTACTGGCTATCAGATCCTGCTCCAGTTACTATTGCTATGCGACAAACCACTTAAAACTTAATGACTAGCAACAGCTTACTTATTATGCATATTCTGTAGGTCAAGAATTTAGAAAGGACACATCAGGAATGGAGTGTTATGCTCACAGATTCTTTGGTTTAGGAATTTTGAAAGGACACAATAAGGAGGTCTTATTTTTGATGAAAAATGTCTAGGACTTCCCCTGGGAATACTCAAGGACTTGGGGGGGAGGAGATATTTTAAGGCTAAGTCAAACAGTCAGATAAAACCAAAACAACAATAAACCCTAGATATCTAAGTGTAGAATTAAAGCTACCAGAGAGGTAGAGGGAGGATGAGAAAAAAGTGTGGAAGGGGCCCTATGATACGGTGGAAGACTATGGGTGACTTACTAGTGAGTGTGGTGTGATGACACACAACTTTAAGGGTGTGATCCTATACAGTTTCAGATGTAAAATTTCTCACCTCGGTAACTGTGTTATTTCATACCATAAATAGATAGTGAAGGAACTATACTTTGGCTTTATCCAATCTTTTGATTTGTTTTTCTATTTTCCACAAATAAGTGGTACCATCCAGTATTTGTCTTTCTCCTTCAGACTTACTTTGCTTAGCATAATCCCTTCCAGTTCCATCAATGTTATTGTGAATGGCAAACATTTATCTGTTTTTATTACTGAATAATATCCCATTGTATATATACCACATCCTCCTAATCCATTCATTTGTCCTTGGATCCACAGGCTATTTCCATATCCTGGTTATTGTACATATTGTTACACTGTACATAGGAGTGTACAAGGAGGTAATCCTATATCTCTAAATGATATAAAGTGAAAATATTAATTAAAAAATAAATGATATAAAGTGTTGCAAATCAAGGTTACCTCAATTAAAAAAAATAATTCTAAATAAAACAAAAACAAACTTTTAGACTGTAAGACAAATTAGTGGTTTCCAGAAGGGAAAAGGGGTAGGAAAAAGGGGATAGTGGTATGGTAAATGATAGATTTGGACTTTTTGTAAGGTTGAGTAAATAATTCTGGTTTCATCCTTTTTCTCCTTTTCATTCAGATAACATTAATTTACAACACTGTATAAGTTTCAGGTGTAAAATTTCTCTCCTCAGTAACTGATATTTCACACCATAGATAGATATTGAGGGAACTATGCTAAATGAAATAAATTAAAAAGAGAAAGATAAACACTGTATGACTTCACTCATTTGTGGAATATAGATTTGAATTTTTAGTGCTGACCTTAATGTACCATATACATATTTATTCTCAATATGAACACCTGAAACTATTATAATGTTATAATATAATATTACCTCAATAAATTTTTATAAATCATTCATATTCTCTCCCTCTAACTTTATCTTAAGTGAGGAAAATCTTAGCTGCCTCTGTAATCTGACTACAGACCCACATAAGGCAGATTTCAGGGCATTGGGAAACTTATTCATGGTCCAGCATGTCCAGAATCACTCTGAGCCTCTGTCATACTTAGAGGAAGCATACATTGAGCATCTGCTGCTAGGAAAGATCCATCATCTCTCAGAATTTATTAGGGTATGGAATTGTATGAGGCTACACCTACTAATATTGATAAATGAATTCAATTGGTCTAGACTGAACTATCACCTATAGCATCCTGAAACATAAGCTTATCCTTTGCCTACTCATGATATTAATGAAGGCAGATTTTTCAGATTGCCTGCTTTGTCATTCATACTGACAGTCAGAGTGTTTAACCAGAAATCTATCTACTGAGATTTTTTCTCTTTACAGAACAGAGAGAAGATATTCTCTTTATTCACCTGTTGAATAACTATTGTTGACTTACCATGAGACAGACACTTGGTACAATGGTGAACTAAGAAGACAAAAATAGACAAATTAAATAGTATATTAGAAAATAATCAGTGTTATGGAGATAAATAAGGCAAAGACAGGACATAGTGAGATTAGTCTTAAATATAATCAACCAGGGAGAAAGTGATATTTAACCACATAATGGAAGAATCTGAAGAAGCACACTATGTAGCTATTGATATTTGGATGCAAGAGCTCTAGACAGAGGGACAAAGAACTAGCAATCTTAACTCTGCTTTAAAATCTGGATTGAAGCTTCAGCCATTGTGATTAAATAACAAGTGAACCTGATGTGTCAATTCTGCTTTATTTCTAGACATATTTTGACTTACTCTCTTTTTTTGTGCTTATTTGCTATCTAGATGCAATCTTCAGTGAATCAACTGTTCATATCTTTTGCCTACGCTACTTGTTCTTTTTTCTAAAGTAAGATATTATCAACAAACACAGAATGGTTATTTATTCATTCCAATTATAAGATAATATGGCTTCAAATATTTTCTTAAAATAAACGGATTTAACAAATATTTGAATACTTATATTTTCAAAGAGCATAGATTAAATTATATAGGTTCTGATGAAAATGATAGAAATTTAGCAGTGAATTCTGTACATGTACATGTGTATTTAACACTGATATCTATGAGTTGAATCATAGTATAGTAATTATATATATATATATTATTGAGGTAAAATTAGTTCATAATATTATATAAATTTGAGGTTATACTTCAACATCTATATTTACTGTATTATGATCACTATCAAAAGTTTAGTTTCCATCTACGACCATACAGTTGAACACTGATAATGGAAATAGACAGAAAATCAAGTAGCTTTGGACATTGGAAAAGCCATAGAAGCCAGAAATCTGCTAAATAAAGGCATTAACTATGAAGATGTCTTGTGAACAACAGCCTGAAAGATTCAATTTATCAAAATCTACATATCTCCTCAAGGAAAGTTATGAAATTTGAAGACCTAAAAGTTACCAGACACAACTTGAACCAATATGTCTATAGAGAGACTCTCTAGTATAAAAAGACTTAGTAGCCTTGATTCTCACCTCTTCTCACACATAAATTATATCTGGCCACAAAGTTAATGAATTTCTTGAGATACACAATGTGCCCTCGCCACTTTTCAGTAACCAAGCATGTAGCAAGACATATCCTTTATCTGTGTTATAGAAAAATCATTTATTTTCTTTCTGTGCATATAGCCTATCTCTATAAATGGTGTATAAATTGAAACTAAACTTTTTAAGGTGGGAATGACACTCAGAAATCTAAAGGCCATCTCCCTGTGTCTAGATCTTAAGTTTGTTCTGAATAGCTTCTTTAATACACTTCTGTTTTAATTGCTTCACAATGGCATCCCCTTTAATCATCTTACCCTCTCTCATCTTCTTCTCCCTCTGGTCACCACCATCATGTTCTCGGAATCTGTTGGTTTGTGTTGTGTTTAGTTTGTTCATTTGCTTTGTTTCTTTTTCTTCCATATTAGTGAAATCATTCAGTATTTGTCTTTTTCCATTTCACTTAGACAAGTTAAAATGAAAATAAAACAAACCAAATCTATAAGATAAATTAAAATTATACTGAGAGAGATATTCAAAGCATTACAGGCTTACTGTAGGAAACAAAAAAAAATCCCAAGTTGCTCATTTAACCTAAGGAAACAAAAAAAAAAGAATAATAAATAAAGTCTAAAGTCAGTAAAAGGAAATAAATAATAAAAGTAAAAGCAGAAATAAATATGGGGAAACTGGAGAACCATACAGAGTATAGATTGGAGAAAAGAAAGTGTCTTCAAAAAAATGGTGAGGGAAACAGTATAGTCACATGCAAAATAATGGAACTAGTCCATTATCTCATACTGTATACAAAATTAAGCAAAAAGATTAAAGACATAGATGTGAAATATGAAACAATAATATACATAAAAGAAAACAGACAAAATATTCCATGCCATTGGCCTCAATGATCTATTTGAAAACTGGACTCTTACAGCAAAGAAAACAAGAGTAAAAATTTAAAATGAGACTATGTCAAACTAAAAATTGTTGTACAGTGAAAGAAACTATTATTAAAATGAAAGGACACCCTACTGAATGGGAGAAAATATTTGTACATCATGCCTATGACAAGTGGCTAATATTCAAGAACATCAAGGAGTTCATACAACTCAACAAAAAGAAAACAAAAACTTTAATCTAAAAATGGGCAGAAGCTCTTATATAATCCAATGACAAAGGCCAAACAACCCAATTAAAAATTGAGAAAAAGGAACAAAGTAGACATTTTTCCAAAGAAGACTTTCACATAGCCTACAGACATAGGAAAAGTTGTTCAACATCACTTACTATAAGGGAAAGGCAAATCAAAGCCACAATGAGATACCACCTCACCCTTGCAAGAATGACCCATGTTGGTGAGGTTGCAGTGATAAAGGAATGTTATCCATCATTCATTGGAATACAAGTTGGTTCAGCCAATGTAGAAAACAGTATGGAGATTTCTTAAGAAAATAAAAATGGAAATTCTGTATGATCCAGCAATACCTCTTTTTGGTATTTATCCAAAAAATATGCAAACTCTACTAAGAAAATATTTATCTACACCAATGTACATGGCAGCACTGTCCACAATCCCCAAGTCATGGAATCAGCATAAATGCCCTTCAATGGATAAATGGATAAAGAAATTTTGTAATATATACTCGGTGGAATACTACACACTTGTAAAAAAGAGTAAATAGTATCATTTGAGACAAAATGGATGGACCTTGAATTTATTATGTTTAATTAATAAGTAAAACAATGAAAAATAGATATCAGATGGTTTTGCTCATCTCTGCAGTATAAACAACAAAAAAATATATACAGGGAAAATGGAGTAGGAATAAATCTTGAACTCTCTAAAAGAATAAAATGGTTACCAGAAAGAACAATGAGGAGAGACAAGGGGATAAAGGAGGGAGGCAGATGGGGTATTGACATGACTGTTTTGATGGAGGGTGAGTGGAACATGTGCACATATGGAAGAGCAAAAATATAACCTGAGAAACTAAGATAAAAATTTAAAAAGTGAAACTATAATTTCTACAGATGAGTGTGAACGGATGTGTTAATAATATTAGAATAGGTATGTCCTTCTCAAAGAAAACACTACCAAGAATTCATGAAGAAAAAGTGATAAAAACTACTTAAAAACTTAACTGTTCTGTCTAGGAAAACTTTTTGAAATCCTTTCCTCTCTGATAAACAAGCCACACAGGGCCTCCCCGGTGGCGCAGCGGTTGAGCGCTGGGTTGTGAAGCTGCCCGCGGCCTCTGCGGCGCCGGTTCGATCCCCGGCTGCTCCCCGGCCACTGGAGGAGGATCCCACATGGTGCGCAGACCTCTCCTGCCACCCGCTGCTCCCCTCAGCAGTGTACTTCGGCCCTTCTGCCTGCTCTGCTCCCCGCTCTGGCTCTGGTGAATTCTCTCACCCTCCCGCGCTTCTGACTGTACCCAGTGCATGTATAAACAAAACAAACAAATATAATAAATAAATAAATAAAAACATGCCTCTATAAAAAAAAAAAAAAAAAAAAAAAAAAAAACAAGCCACACAAATTTCAAGAACTTAGCTAGTGTATTCTCAAAACACAGTTATTAGCAGCTGTATGCAGGGAAAATACACAAAGATTTGGTTAAGTTTTTTTTTAATGGAAACAAAATGCAAATTAATATTTAAATAAACTATCTTATCCCAATTATTTTAAAGATGAAATTATGATGACTAAATATAATAGAATACTACTTTTTATAGGCAAAGTTAGCATAAGCTCACACAATTATGCTTTAATTTTCAAGAGCTGCACAAATAGTTTTCACAGAATAAAACATACCTTAGGAACTAAAACAGTATGCATTTTATTATTTTTTAAAAAATCTCCAATATGGGCCTTATCCATAAAATATTAATTATTCAATGTCAATTAATCTCATAATAAATTTAGAAGTTGAACATAAAAACAAAAATGATATTTTTACCTTTGATTTGCATCAGCAACAAATTTATAAGTAAATTCATAAGCAGACTAAACAATATATAATCCAACAAATACACTATTTAATGGACATATTTTTAAAATATTGCCTTATTTGCATTTCAACAATATAACTCTGAAACCTAGGAATGACTCCAAAGATATGTTTCATTTATGGGCTATAAGTGTAGATTTATATTATTGTCATTATAGCGTGTAAGAATTAAGCATACTAATTTTCTTGAATAGACATTCATATAATCTCCTAGGTTTTCATTTAAAGATTTATTTATGCACACAAGAACTGGGGTCTAGGCCAGATGTGCAGGGGACCGGGGCGGGGGGTGAGAGGATTCACTAGAGAGAGAGTGGGGAGCAGAACAGGCAGATCTGTTGAGATACGCTGCTGAGGGGAGCAGCAGGAGAGACAGGAGAGGAGGTCTGCTACACCATTTGGGTTAACTCCCTGGCCAGGGATCTAACTCATGCCACAGGGTTTGGCGACTACTTGGTAATGCTGAGACTTTAATCCCTGCACCACCAGAGACGCCCTAATTTCCTAGGGTTTAAGTAAGAAAATCAATGGAATTAATATGTCAGTTGTTATTGAATAAATGAATTGTATATAGACCGACTAATTACAAAGAGGATAGGGGAAGGTGACTTGAGGAGAGCAGTGATTATCTCCAGACACAGTTGGGCCAGCCATTTGCACAGCCCTGGAACCAAATCCGCAAAAACAAACCTGCCTTTCAGAGTTTCTCTCCAGTGGATCTCTCCCCTTCACCCGGGGGTTTCTCCTACCTCCTCCCAGGGATCCTTTCAGACTTCTAAAGATGAGAGAAACTCACTGAGGCCAAGAGAGTTCCACATCAGGATTCAAGAGCACAAAGCACACAGAGGGACTGAGAAGAAGCTGTGACTCATAAATGATGTCAGAGGAGGTTCTTTGCTTTTCTCTGAAAGTTAACCCATATTAGCACTGTACCCAAACAGGTGCCATGGCATGGAGAAAAACTGAACATCTCTGGGACATCAGAGATAAGCATGGACCATACCAGAAAGGACACTGGAGAGATTCATGACTCATTAAGCAATAGGTGGGTGGAGAGAAATGCATGGAGGTTGTGGTCTTGGATGGCAGGCTGCCTTACAAATCATAGCTTTGCAGCCAGGCCAGTGACCCTGAGGAAGAGAGATCAAAGCAGGTTGGAGGCACATATCATTGACTGAGGGGACATATGTGCAGAGAGCTGCAGTACTCCAGAGGACTGGATCCACAGTAAACGGAACAAGGACAGGGCTCTAAACTACATTCACTCTCAATCGCTCTCCAAGACTGGTCCTGAAACTTGTGGAGCAGAGGGATAGTGCACAGTCTATACAGAATCAGATCTCAAACCCGGAAAGAAATGTTATCAGCAGTGCCACAGTCATGAGTCAACTCCCTGTCCCAACTCCCACAAGATTTCCAAGGCCATCAGGAGAAGACAATAACAGTCCAGAATCCAACCACAAAGACGTGGAACTACAATGTTCAAAATTGCTATGATAAAGAGATTAAAAGAATGTTCAAAACTGCTATGATAAATTAAAAGAAATGGAGTAAACAAAAAAATAAGCAGATCAAAGAAATACAAGAAAATACAGAAAAAGAAGTAAACAATTTAAGAAATAAAATTAAGAGATAATGGAAATTGAAGCTTTGATAAGAAAATAACAGAGATGCAGAATGTGAAAGAATCAATAGAGAAATTAAAAAAAAATTCTAATGAAAGCTATGGAAGCAAAATAGACCAAATGGAAGACCAAACCCGTGACCTTGCAGATGATAATGCAAAGAGCATGCAGGTGGAAAAGGAAAGACAACTATAAAGGAAAATAATGAAGAAATGTTTGAAGAATTAGAATTATTGACTCCATTATGATAAGCAACATAAAAATATTGGGTACTCCAGAAAGGAAAGAGATGTTATTTAGAGAAATAATAGAGGAAAATTCCCAAACCTGGAGAAGGAACTAAATATAAAAGCCAACAAAGCTAAAATAAAACATTGTTATCTAAATATAATGAAATCCGAAACAAGAAATATAATTGTGAGCTTCCAAGAGTTCAAGACATATAAAGAATATTGAAGGTGGTTAGCAAAAAACAAGAGATAACCTATAAAAGTACTCTATTCAGGCATGTATCAGACTTCTCTGAAACAACCATGCAAGCATGGAAAGAATGACATATTCAAAATACTTACAGATGAAGATTGATAGGCAAGAACACAATACCCTGCAAGATTCACCTTCATATAGGGAGGAGATATAAAGGTCTTGCCAAAAAACAGAAGCTGAGGGAGTTTGTAACACTAACCTCCCCTTCAAGAAAAATTGAAAGGAACCCTCTTATCAAAATCAAAGAAAAGGACATCTACACAAAAATGAACAAGTAAATAGATATAATTAGAAAAACAAAGACACAATGACAGTAACAGAAACTCATATATCAATAATAACCTTAAATGTAAGTGAACAGAACTCACCGATCAAAATGCACAGACAAGCTGGCTGGATCAGAAAACAAAACCCAATTTTCTACTATCTCCAGGAGACCCATCTAAGGAACAAAGAAATATATATAATACAACTACTAACAAACTTAAAAACAAATATTATCCACCAAAGAATAGTAAAAGACTTCAACACCCCTTTTACATCAAAAAAAAAAAAAAATAAACAGGGAAACAATAGGTGTAAATGAGAAATGGATCAAGCTACTACACATTTACAGGGCACTGCACCTATCAGAACTTGGGTACCCATTCTTATCAAGTGCACATGGAACATTTTCAAGACAGATCACAAATTGGGTTACAAAAAAAGTGTCAATAAATCCATGGTGATTGAAATCATATCTAGTGTCTTATCTGATCACAATAGTATTAAAACAAGAAATCAATCACAAAAAAGAAAATAGGGGGAAAAAGGTCTAATATGTAGAGACTGAACAACGCACTTCTGAAAGACTTTTGGGTTAATGAGGAATCAAAGAAATGTAAAAAAAAAATTGGAGACAAATGAAAATGAGACATGATATTCTATAAAATATGGGATGCAGAGAAACTAGTACTAAGAGGATAGTATATAGCAATATAGGTCCATACCAAGAAAAAAGAAAGAGCTCAAACAAAAAATTTAACATTGCCCCTTAAGCAACTAGAAAAATAAATGAAACCAAAAGCCAGTAGAAGGAAGGAAATAATAAAAATTAGAAGAGAAATAAATGAAATAGAAGTAAAAAAGACAGTTTTAAAGATAAATGAAACCAAAAGCAGTTTCTTTAGAAAAATAAACACATTGACAAACCTCTAACCAGAATAAGAAAAGAGAGTAGAAATATTTATACATAGAATCATAAATGAAATAGAAGTTACTATAGACACCTCAGAAATACAGAGGATCATTAAAAACTACTATGAATGTCTTTATACCAACAAATTGGAAAATCTGGTGGAAGTGGACAATTTCTTAGAAGCAAACAACATTCCAAGATTGAATCATGAATAAATAGAAAACCTGAACAGACCAAAAACAGTAATCAAAAATGCCCCTCGGGCCTCCCCGGTGGCACAGCGGTTGAGCGCTGGGTTGCGAAGCTGCCTGCGGCCTCTGCGGCGCCGGTTCGATCCCCGGCCACCGGAGGAGGGTCCCACATGGCGCGCAGACCTCTCCTGCCGCCCGCTGCTCCCCTCAGCAGTGTACTTCGGTCCTTCTGCCTGCTCCTCTCCCTGCTCTGGCTCTGGTGAATTCTCTCACCCTCCCGCACTTCTGACTGTACCCAGTGCATGTATTAAAAAAAAAAAAAATCAACAAATAAAGAAATAAAAAAAAAATGCCTCTAAAAAAAAAATGCCCCAAAAGGAGCATACCTGGTGGTGCAAGGGGTTAAGTCTCAGCACTATGAAGCTATCCACAACCACTGCAGCATGAGTTCTATCCCTGGCCAGGGAGCTAACCCACATGGTGCAGCAGAACTCTCCTGTCTGGCCTGCTGCTTCCCTCAGTAGTGTATTTCAGTGGATCTGCCTGTTCTGCTTCCCACTCTATCTCTGGTGAATCCTCTCACCCACAGCACCTCTGGTCTACACCCCAGCTCTTGTATGCATAAGTAAATAAATCTTCTTTAAAAAAGAAAAAAAAGTCCCAAAAAATACAAAAGCCCAGAGACATAGGGTCTAACTAGTGAGTTCTACCAAATATTCAAAAAGGATCTAATACCTATCCTTCTCATACTCTTCCAAACACTGAGGAATGGGAAATGCTCTGAAACATATTTTGAGGCCAACACCACTCTGATACCGAAAGCAAAGGCATCACGCGCATACTAAAGTACAAAACAATATCCCAGATTAACAAAGATGCAAAATTCCTCAAGAAAATTTTAGCAAAATGGATTCAACAGTAAATTAAAGATCACATATCATGGCCAAGTGGGATTTAATCCAGGGATGACATGACGGTTCAACATATGTGTGTAATTCACCATGTCACGAAAGGAAAGTAGTGAAGTCTTATCATTATATCAATAGATGCATAAAAATCATTTGACAAGATTTATCAAGCACTTTTGATAAAAATTCTTAAGTAAAATGTGAGTGGAAGGAACATACCTCAAGATAATATAGGCTATATAGACCTAAATCACCCTTAGCATTATACTAATTGGTGAAAAAATGAAAGCTTTTTCTCTAAGATCAGGTATACAACAACAATGTCCACTCTTGCCATTGATTTTCAACATACTAATGGAAGTCTTAGCTAGATCAATTAAGCAAAAGAAAGATATAAAATGAATCAAAATTGCAAAAGAAATATATCTATCACTATTTGCAGATGAAATGATATATAAGAACATAGACATGTATATAAATGATCCTCCAAAGTTTTAAGAAATGTTTTCTTAATGACTCTTCTCTTCTCTCTTTCATCCTGAATTATTCCTTTACTATATATTCTGAAGCATTTTCAGTTTTAACACTTTTGCTGTACAGCCAATTGTTCATGTATCCTCTTGGAGAAATATATAGTAGTTAGTGACAACAATAGCATTGACTGCAAATTTCCTGAAACAAAACATACTTGAGTTATACTACTTCATCAGTTAATTCAAATCTACAGTTTTAAGATTGGAAAAAAATAGTTTTAATTTTGTTATCACTTTTTATATATGTCTAAATTTTTTTTAATATTTATTTGTACAAGCACTGGGTACAGTCAGAAGTGCGGGAGGGTGAGAGAATTCACCAGAGCCAGAGCAGGAGGCAGAGCAGACAGAAGGACCGAAGTACACTGCTGAGGGGAGCAGCAGGCGGCAGGAGAGGTCTGCGCGCCATGTGGGACCCTCCTCCGGTGGCCGGGGAGCAGCCGGGGATTGAACCGGCGCGGCAGAGGCTGCGGGCAGCTTCGCAACCCAGCGCTCAACCGCTGTGCCACCGGGGAGGCCCTATATATGTCTAAATTTTAAAAAGCTGCATGTGTTTGGCTCATGTTTTTCAAGTAATTCACAATAAATTAAATAATGTAAAGGGTCATTTGGTGCTTATAATAAAATAAACTGATATATAGAAGACTTTCAAAGACCAAAACCAGTAAAAGGAGGGGGGATGGCCTTAGCGTGATCCAATGTTAAGAGGATCATTTCTGTATGTGCACTTGAATTTTAGCTACTAGTTAAAATGGCATCAGCTTACTAAATTGAGTATTTTTATTGGTGAAGATGTTGGTTTCTGAAACACCACCTGTATGACAGATTGCCACTGTTTTCTCTGTGAAGAGTGTTTGTTTTTAATCAACATTCACTGATGTACATTTGGACTACATAAAAGATGGAACTATATTTTCTTATGGAGCAGCATGGGGCATTTATCAATTTGTTATGAATTATTTTATAAAATATATTTTATAAGCATCATCAGCATTAGTGACTTCCTAAGAAGATAGAAGACTGAAGTATTAAGGAAAATTAAATATACAAAGTCAAAATATACTTGGATTAAACTAAAGGTGTCATTGTCTTAATGTATCATATTCACACAACTTGAGAAGTGACCCAATCTCCTCTTATCATTTTATAAACTATGAAGATCAAGTTTATGATAAAATATTAGAAAAACATTTAGATTTTAAAAGTATTATTTCATGCAATAACAGATATTAGCAACATCAAAAACACAAATTAAATTCAATAGATAGAATTTAGTAAATCTCCTCCCCACTCCACCCTTGCCTCTGGTAAACTCAATTCTGTAGAAGATTTCTAGGTTAATTCTGTAGTTCCTATGTAGCCTCTACATTCTTCTATTATAATGCTTCTCACATTGTTAGGGGGAAAGGATGTCCTGAGCAAACTCCATACAGGTTTTGTGGACTCCACCCCCACTCCAGACCAAAGCCATCAAGACACTGGGAACTACAAATCTCATCATCACCAAAGGGAGGATTGCTGGGACCTGAGGGTGGAGTTAAGCAGCCAGGTTTGTTATAAAACCAGTCATGTGGGCCTTGGGTCTCAATCTTGGCCTCATGGCTCTTGGCTTTTCGCCAGCTCTCAGCAGGCCATTGGGATACCATGTCAGTGAAACTAGTAGGACACATTCACAAATATATCTCCCTCTTTTTCTCCCTGAGTTATTCATCTCTTCATTTCCCCTTCTTTTGTAAATAAACCTTTTATTAACCTTTTGTGTGTGCCTGCAGTTGAGTATTAATAAGTCCCTTTTAAGTGTGCGGGTGAGGACCCACAGTCACACAACCCATTTCATATCGGAGTTGCCCTGTAACATTATATGTTCATATAGTTTAAGTGTCTGTCTCTTTTACCAAGTTGTTAGTATGTAAGGCAGGAACCAGTTTTACAAATATTTTTAACATTCCTGCATCTAGCATGATGCCTGTCACTTTATTAATCACTTAATAGAAGGTATATTGGATTATAAAATAAAAAGAATTCAGTTTATTCAAGGTAACTAGAAGTCTTCATAGCTAAAGTGAGAAACTTTAAATCTCTTTTCAGGTAAATGAGGACACATACAAAATTCAAATAGCTTTTAGCCAATGAAACAGCTTATCTGAAATTTCATTTGCAAGCTTCTCTGCTAGAAAAGAAAAGAGGAAAACATGGATAAATATTTGGCAAGTTCTAGGTTAAAAATCATTAATTAGAATTACTTAGGCCAAAAGACAAAAAAAAATTCCTCTCCCCTAAATTTTCTATTTTATTGTAGTAGTTGAAAACTATGATCAAATTTAAGATCATAAAGGAACAGAGAGCCCAATAATAAATAGAAAGAAATATTTGAAGTAAGCTTATGGCCAGAGATTCTTCTTGAATATTGAAGTCACTGGAATTAAATAGAATTTCTACTCACCAGATATAGTCATATAGTCTCTAAAATTGCTGCATAGTTGGTATAATTGCTAATTTCACAATCAAATAAAATGTTAGTGTAAAAATGAAACAAAAACTGCTCCACATTTAATCGATGATCTTGGAAAATCATTTAAACTCAATGGATTTGAGTTAATTCATGTTTTCCAAGGGTGTTGAACTAAAAAATCTCTAATAGTCTCCTCTAAGCTTGAAGGTCCGAGAGTCTAAAAATAAGATTCTTTTGATTTATTATTTTAAAATTATGTGTAAAGTTTACAATTAAAAATGTAATTTTACTATATTTTCCCTAGAAAGCAGCACCATTTGTTTTACCATTGGAAGCCTACTTTCCAGACCCTTTATATAAAGAATCACTTATTAATTTAGCACTTATTGCTTATCATCAAAGAATATAGGATATGGGAAGCTTTGAGTTCTCAGGATTATAGATTTCCAGAGTGAGCCTCTGTTAAGTGCTGCTATCAATCTAAGCAAAATCATCTATTTCAAACAATGCTCAAAAATAAGTTCATTGATGGGTTTGACTAAATGTAGACTAGCAATTTATTCTGCCCTCCAAAAATATCAACCAATGACATATTTTAAACGCAGTATTTTAATTATACTCCACAAGTCTTATATCAGTATTTAACACTAGTATGCAGTTTGCTGTATGCTGTTGATGTTGTTTTGTTTCAGTATAGTAGAAATAATGGAATGGAGGAGACCAAGAAAAGAAATCAAATAGAGGGCCTCCCTGGTGGTGCAGGGGTTAAAGACAGTGCTGTCAAACAATTGGCAGCCACTGCAGCACAAGTTCGATCCCTGGCCTGCCAGGGAGCAACCCACATGGCGCAGCAGACCTCTCCTGTATCTCCTGCTGCTCTCTTCAGCAACGTACTTCAGTGGATCCACTTGTTCTGCTCCCCACTCACTCTGGTGAATCCTCTCACCGCCCCCCCCCACACCTCTGGCCTTTATCCCAGTTCTTGTATGCATAAATAAAATAAATCTTTTTTTTTTTTTTTTTAAAGAGAGAGATCAGAGACTAAAGTGGTGTCAGAGGAGATTTTTTTTTTTTTTTTCTTTTGTTAATCTCTCTTGGCTTTATTCATATTGCTACATTCTTTTTTTTTTAATTTAAATTTTATTTTTATATTCCCCATACAATTACAAACCCCTATTTTGACTCTAATCCCTCCTTTTCCCGCCCCCACCCTCCATAGAGTATCTCTGGTTCATAGTTGTTTGTTGATTTTGAAATTTTCTTTCTTATAGTTATTCTTTTTCCTGGTCCCATATTTAAGTTTTCTAGATTCCTGCTATGAGTGAGACCATCCGGTATTTTTCTTTTTCTTTCTGGCTTATTTTGCTGAGCATGATCCCTTCCAGCGCCATCCATGTGGCTGCAATATTCCATGGTGTATATGTACCATATATATATATATATATATATACCACATATATATACATATATGTACCACATCTTCTTGATCCAGTCATCTATTTTTAGGCATTTGGGTTGTTTCCAAAGCTTAGCTAATGTAAATAGTACTGCTATAAACATAGGGGTGCAGGTGCTCTTTGGAATTGATGTTTCTGTGTCATTTGGGTAAATACCTAAAGTGGAATTGCTGGATCATATGGAAGCTCTATGTTTAGTAGGTCCAGAAATCTCCACACAGCTCTCCATAGTGGTTGGACCAGTTTGCACTCCCACCAACAGTGCAGGAGAGTTCCTTTTTCTCCACAACCTCGCCAGCATTTGTTGTTGCTGGTTTTTTTAATATGTGCCATTCTCACTGGTGTAAGATGGTATCTCATGGTAGTTTTGATTTGCATTTCCCTGATTACAAGTGATGTTGAACATTTTTTCATATGCCTGTTGGCCATTTGCATTTACTCTTTGGAGAAGTTTCTTTTTAGCTCTTCTGCCCATTTTTTGACTGGATTATTTTCTTTGTTGTTGTTGAGTCTCATCAGCTCTTTGTAGATTTTTGTGATCAGTCCTTTATCATTAGTGTTGTGTGCAAAAATGTTCTCCCAGTTGGTGGGGTTTCTCTTTGTTTTTGTTATTGTCTCTTTTGGCTACACAGAGGATCATCTAATACTTAATCAGAGGGACACAACACCCAGAGAGTCCCATGGCTTGGGGCAAAACTGGAACACTTCTTGGACATCAGAGAACAGCATAGGCTTCACCAGAAGGAACATGGAGAAGATTCATGCTTCACTGAACAAGAGGTGGGTGGAGAGAAATACCTAAGACTGCAAGTCCCCATTGAGAGGAGGATTGTGGAGTTGCTGCTCAGGCAGGGAACCTGTAGTAGCAAGAGCTAAATGGAGTACAAGCATACACCATTGACTAAGGAAAAATAGTGTGGCGGAGGTAAAATGCTGCACACAGGACAACAAACTCCATTGTGAAAAGAACATAGACATTCAGATGGATTGTGCTCCCCTTCCCGCAAACCTCAGACTGATACTGACCTCATGAGTGCTTTGACAGCACACAGATTACAGAATCTTGGGTCTGGAACCCCAGATAGGAAAGATATTTGTTGTGCCACAATTATGAGCCCTTCTACCGACCAGAAAATTCATACCAGTGACTAGACTGTTCCAGGGACCTCAAGCACCCTGACTCAGCAACAGAAAATACTTTTCAGTAAAGGCTAAAAGAACTAAAGCTAATACAGTCTAGAAAACTAAAATTAAAACACCGTTTGGCCTTCTGGAAAATAGTAATTGTTCAACTAAGTTAGTGCTGCAGATGTTTTAAAAACATGAGAAAATGTAAAGCAGGTAGAGTGTGAAGGAGGACTATGAACACTTTGCTGGTTGGAAAACTATGGAGACCACACCTGAGGGTAGAAATTCCATGTTGTGAAAAAATAAACAAGAATGTTTTAAAAAGGAAAAAAAAAAGCAGCGATTTGGAAGAACAAAAAGATACAATGAATGGCACCTTGACACTTGAGGGAATATGAAATTGAAGGAGTGAACAATTCTATAGAATCTAACTAAAAAGATAATGGAAGATTTCATTTCCTGTCAGATCTGTCTTGACTTCAAAAATGCCATAAAAAGAAAACCAAAGAGATGGAAGAAAATGAAAAAAAAAATAAATTCAAAGTGATATAAGAGAACTCAGACAAGATAAATAAAGACTTAAAAAAAATTTCAGAAAAACAATGAATGGCCTGGATAATAAAAGCAATGAGCAAAGCACAGATACTTAATCTTTAATTAAGAAAGTAACAGAGATTCAGGAAATGAGTGTTCAATAGACATGCTAAAAAATTCTAGAGAATGTTATGGAAGTAGGACAGAACAAAGGAAGGATCAAATCAGTGGCCTCAAAGATAATAATTCAAAAAGGACCCCAGTGGAAGATTAAGAAATATAAAGAAACAATTGAGAACTATCAGACTCCACAAAAAGGGCAACTTAAGGATAATGGGTATCCTAGAAATAAAAGAACACAGAGCTCTTTCAAGGAATAATAGAGAAAAACATTCCAAACCCGGGAAAGAACTAAGTACACAAGCCCATAAAGCTGAAAGAACAGCTAGTTCCTTTATATGTAAATGTAATGAGACACACATTAAGGCACATAGCAGTCAAACTAACAAGTGACAAATAATATTGAAGGCAGGTAGGAAGAAAAAAAAAAAAACAGATAACCTAGATAACCTATAAAAGTACTCCCATGATGCTTTCATAAGTCTTTTCAGAGGATACCCTAAAAGACAGGAGAGAATGAAACCATGCTTTCAAAATATTTAAAGATAAAAATTGCAAACCAAGAATATCATATCCAACAAGACTCTCTCCAAGACATGATAGAGATATAAAGGCTTAACACTAGAATTCCCTCACAAGAAGAGTTGGAAGGACCTCTCTTATCTAAATAGAAGAGAAAAAATACACAAAAATTGACCAGGGAAATATAGAACCAGAAAACTAAGGACAAAATGGTAGCAGAAAATTCTTGTATACCAATAATCACCCTAAATGAAATGAACTGAATGAAATGAACTGACTGAACTCACCAATCAAAAGGCACAGAGTGACTAGTAGGATCAGAAAACATACTGCTATCTTCAGAACTATTGGAATTCTAACAAAAAACATAGGCTCAAAGCATATGGTTAGTAAACAATTCTATAAGTAAATGAAAACCAAAGGAAAAAAACAAAAAACCAAAAACCACAGAGACAGTCATACTTATATCAGATAAAAAAAGAAGAGTGAAAACATCAGCAATCCATAACACTTACCAATAAATATGCAACAAATAACAAAATGAAGGAGGATGAAAATATATAATGCAACTATTAATAAATCTAAAAACAGATGTTGAAAGCAACATCTACTTTCCATAAGTGGGCTACCTCAACACTCCAACACTACACTCAACACTCCACATCAATGGACAGATCAACGAGACAGAAACTCAAGAAGAATATTGTCACCTTAGTTGAGTAATTATCACATAGGCCTACAGGATATTTATAGATCTCTGTACCCCCAAAAGTTGAATAAGCAATCTTCTCAAGTGCACAGGGAATCTCCTCAAGGACAGAACAGATGTTGGGTCACAAAAGAAGTATTAATAAATCTGTGAAGATTGAAATCTGATCAAGCATTTTCTCTGAACACAACAGTATCAAACTAGAAATCAACCAAAAAAGAAAGTGAGAAAAAGTTCTAATATATGAGACTGAACATTATGTTGAATGACTATTCTGTAAAGAGATCAGGAAGAAATATAAAACCTGAAGAGACTAAATTCAAGGAACTGAAGTAGTAATCAAAAGTCTCCCAAGAAACAAAACTCAGGACCAGACAGTCTCACTAATAAGTTCCACCAAACCTTCAAAGAAGAGCTAGTACCTATCTTTCCTATCTTTCTCAAATTCTTCCCAAATATGAGGAAGAGGGAATGCTGCCAATCACATTCCATGAAGACAAATTTACTTTGATACCAAAAGCAAAGA
The DNA here is from genome assembly GCF_014898055.3 of Talpa occidentalis. Taxonomy (NCBI): domain Eukaryota; kingdom Metazoa; phylum Chordata; class Mammalia; order Eulipotyphla; family Talpidae; genus Talpa; species Talpa occidentalis. Next base: position 41,172,367 of record NW_023601543.1, read on the forward strand.
CTCCCCCCCCACACACACACACAAATTACAAACCGATATTCCTGATGAACATAGATGCAAAAATTCCCAGTAAAATTTTAGCAGTCTGAAATTAACTGTACATTCAGGGTCATAGATTATGACCATTAGCTTTATTCCAAGGTTGCAAGGATGATTCATTACCTGTACATTGATCAATGCAAATTCACCATATCAACATAGGGAAAGATAAAAATCATATACTCATATCAATAGATGCCAAAAAGAGAATATGACGTTTCACTATCTGCTTATTATAACAACGTAAAAAATGGGAACCTACCTCAGCATAATAAATGCCATATATAACAAACATAACTAACAATGGTTAGAAACTGTAAGCTTTTCTTCTAAGATCAGGTACAAGACAAGGATGTCCACTTTCACTACTACTATTCAACATAATATTGAAAGTCCTAGGTAAAGCAATAAGACAATAGAAAGACATAAAACTAATCCAAATTAGGAACAAAAGAAGTAAAAATGTCACTATTTGCAGAAGATATGGCAATAAACATTGAAAACCCTAAAGATTCTACTGAAAAACTACTAGAAACAATAAATCATACATAAAGTGGCAGGCTACAAATTTACAATAAATAAAAATGTTGGCATTCCTATATTCAAATAATGAACTAGAAAAGAAAGAAATCAACAAGCAATCTCATTTGCTTTCCCATGAAAAAGAATTAAGTACCTAGGGCCTCCCCAGTGGTGCAGCGGTTGAGCGCTGGGCAGTGCTGGTTCCATCCCTGGCTCCCGGAGAGGGTCCCACATGGTGCGCAGACCTCTCCTGCCGCACTTGCTGCTCCCCTCAGCAGTGTACTTCGTCTGTCTGCTTGTTCTGTTCCCTGCTCTGGCTCTGGTAAATTCTCTCACCCTCCTGGCTTCTGACTGTACCCAGTGTTTGTATAAATAAATAAATAAATAAATAAATAAATAAGCAAACAAATAGATAAATAAATAAATAAATCTTTAAAAAAAAAACTTAAAAAAAAAAGAATTAATTACCTAGGGAAAAAACTTAACAAAAGAGGTGAAGGCCCTATACAAGGTAATCTATATATAATCATTAATAAAATTAGAAGACACAGAAAAAAATGAAAAGAAATTGCCTTTCATGAACTGGAAAAATTAACATTGCTAAAGTGGTCACCCTACCTAAAGCAATATACATACTCTATGCATTTCCTATCAAACCTTCAATGATATTCTTCAATGAAATAGAACAATCAGGGCCTCCCTGGTGGTGCAGGGGTTAAAGACACAGGGATATCAAGCTATGGCCAGCCACTGCAGCAGGAGTTTAATCCCTGGCCAGGGAGCAATCCACAAGGCATAGGAGACCTCTCCTGTCTCACCCCGCTGCTCCCATTAGCAGTCAGTCTGCTGTTCTGCTCGCCACTCTCTCTGTTGAATCCTGTCACCCCCAGAACCTCTGGTCTACACCCCAATTCTTGTGGTATGCATAAATAAATAAATCTTTTTAAAAAAGAAATAGAACAAACATTAATGAAATTTAAAGAGATACACAAGACCCCAAATAGCCAAAGTAATCCTAACAAAACAAAAGAAGAATGGCGGCATCACACTGCCAGACTTCAAAATATACTACAAAGCTATACTAACCAAATCACTATGTTATTGAAATAAAAATAGACAACTGGGATAGAACTGAGAGCCCAGAAGTCAGCCCACACTTCTTTTTTTTAAGATTTATTTATTTATGCATACAAGAACTGGGGTACAGGCCAGAAGTGTGTGTGTTGGGGGTGGTTAGAGGATTCACCAGAGACAGAGCAGGGAACAGAACAGGTAGATCTACTGAGATACACTGCTTAGGGGAGCAGCGGGACAGACAGGAGAGGTCTGCTGTGTCATGTGGGTCAGCTCCCTGCCTGGGGAATGAACTCATGCTGCAGAGGCTTTGAATGGCTTCATAGTGCTATGTTTAACCCCTTGCACTACCAGAGAGGCCCAATGAGCCCACACTTCTATAAACAGTTAATGTTTGACAAAGTTGCCAAAAGTATACAATGGAGAAAAGAAAGTCCCTTCAACAAATAGTGTTGGAAAAACTGGAAACCATATATAAAAATGAAACCAAATCATTGTCTGACACCTTATCTCACAAAAATTAACTCAAAATGTATTAAAGACTTGAATATAAGACCAAAATCCATTAAATACATAGGAGGGAACATAGATAAAACACTCCTGACATTGACGTCAGGCATGTCTTTGGAGCCTAGACTCTAATGGAAGGGAAATAAAAGCAAACATAAACAAATGGGGCTACATCAAACTAAAAAGCTTCTGAACACTGAAAGAAATTACTATTAAAAGAAAAATACACCCAATTGAAATGGAGAAAACCTTTGTTCATCATGCCTGTGACTGGGGGGCTTAATATCCATATCTAAAAATGGCTCATAAAACTCAACAAAAAGAAAACTAAACACCCAATCAAAAATCAGCAAAATAATTATAATTCAGGGCCTCCCCCGTGGCACAGCGGTTGAGCGCTGGGTTGCAAAGCAGCCTGCAGCCTCTGCAGCACTGGTTCGATCCCCAGTCGCTGGGCGAGGGTCCCACATGGCGCACAGAACTCTCCTGCTGCCCTCTGCTCCCCTCAGCAGTGTATGTCGTCAGTCTGCCTGCTCTGCTCTCCCCTCTGGCTCTGGTGAATTCTCTCACCTTCCCACACTTCTGACAGTACCCAGTGCTTGTATAAATAAATAAATAAATCTTAAAAATAAAGAATTATACTTCTCTTAAGAAGACATACAGATGGCCAAGAGGCACATGGAAAAATGCTCAACATCATTTATCATCAGGGAAATCTAAACCACAATGGAGGGGGCAGTAAAAATAATAATAAAACCACAATGAGAAGTAAATCACACCTGCACGCATGGCCCATTTCAAAGAAAATAAGAAACAGGAGGTGCTGGGTAGGAACCCTTCTACATTGTTGGTAGGAGTATAGGCTGGTCCTGTACCCATGGAAAACCGCATGCGGAGCTTTCTCAAAATATTAAAAATAGATCAACCTATGATAAAATCTTCCCACTCCTCATTATCTAGGAAGAAGGAAGACACAAGTTCAAGGGATATATGCACTCCTACATTCATTGCAGCACTATCTACAATAGTTTAGGTATGTGCCCCAAAACAGATGAATGGATAAAGAAGATGTGTTATATGTGCACAATGAACTGCTACTCAGCTACAAAAAAATATAAATTTCTTTTGTGACATGGATGGCACTAAAGGAGATTATGGTAAGCAAAATAAGTCAGAAAGAGATGATATCTTAAGGTATGTAGGATATGTAGAAATAAAACAAAGAATCAGATAAATATAAAGCCAAAACAAACTACAAATACGACTATAGTATTGAGGCTACCAAAGGGAGAGAGGGAGGGTGTGGAATCAAAAGGGGTGGGAAGCCCAATGGACTATGTTGAAGGACTATGAGTACATTTTTAGTGGGTGTGGTGGGGTAACATACATCTGAAGAGATGTGGACCTGTACCTATAAATAACACATAGTGTTATAAACTAATGCCAATTAAAAAATAATACAACAATAAAACATAAATTAAAAACAGATATTTTGATAGGGAAAAATGTTATACTAGTCAGTTTTTGAGACCTCACTGCATATAAAGCAGCTTATATATACGTCTTTTATGCATATTCATAGTTTAAAATTATATATATGACTTACTTAAAGTTATATATATTGGGGCCTCCCCGCTGTGCAGCGAGTTAAGCGCAGTGCTGTGAAGCTGACCGCAGCCTCTATAGCACGGGTTCGAATCCCGGCCAGCCAAGGAGATACCCACAGTGTGGACCTCTCCTGTCTGTCCCACTGCTCCCCTCAGCAGTGTACTTCAGTCTGCCTGTTCTGTTCCCCGCTCTGTCTCTGGTGGATCCTCTCACCCTCCTGCACTTCTGGCCTGTACCCCAGCTCTTGTATAAATAAATAAAATCTTTAAAAGAATTTATATATACATATATAATTTTATACTGTGAATGTACAGAGGACATTTTTCATCCTAATTATCTAGTATTCCTTTTCTAATAATCTCAATGTCTTAATAGTTTGTTTTTTTTATTCTCTATCTCAAACTTTTTAATGTCCTTTATTATTTTTCTTATCTTCCCATGTCATCCCCCAATTGTTACTAAATAGACACACCACAAACCCTGTAAGTTTTGAGAAATGTATTCTTTGGATGACTACCAAGGAGTAGAATTGCTGGGTCATATGGTATGTCTATTTTTAATACTTTGAGAAAACCCCACATTGCTTTCTTAGAGGTTGGACCAGTCTAACATTCCCACTGATGTGTAACCAAAGGGTGCTTTTTCTTCACACCCTCACCATCATTTATTTTGTCTCAGAAAATTTTCTTATACATACATGACTATATTTTTCAATGTAAGGCGTAAATCACAGTTGCAGCAAGTTAGAATGCAATGAAGAAATGCTGACCAAAAACAAAATTGCTGGCAAACTTAAGAGCAATCTTCGAGTCCACTAACATGTCCATTTTGACTTTGCCTCTGAACTAAGTTTTACCTTGCTGGGCTCCTCATGATTATTTGTTTCAATTCACTTGGACTAAGCATTCTGTCCCCTAAACAAGTACAGACTTTTCCTGTTTCTGAATTTGCTATAATGTAACAGTCTACCCAATAGTTCAGAGCCAAGTCAAATACCACCTCCTCAATAAAAGTCTTCTCCCAATTACGTAAGTCCCAAAGTATAGTTACTGCCTGGTTTATTACTGAACTTAGATTGTACCATTAATATCTGACAAGGAATCTTGATTTATAGATTTGTTTGCATTCTCTTTTTGCTGTATCCTACAAAATTATAACAATTCTTAAGGACAGAAACTGTGTCATGCAACTTTGCATGCCAGAGGGTTTTGCATATTCACAGACTAGTCTACAAAAAATAAAATCCAACTCACAAAATAATGCAAAATGTGAATTGTTGAATAAATGTATTCCAGTGTTGAAACATTTTTAATATGCTTTTTATCGAACTACCTTTACTTTACATCCTTATTCATTTTTTCACAATAAAGAATTTCTCCCCTAAGGTGTGGTTACCATAGTTCTCCCACCACCACCCATAATCCTCCACTATGACCATTGTGCTTACCCACCTTCCCTCCTGGATGCTTCAGATCTATGGTCAGCTTTCAAGGGTTGGTTTTAAAGTTTGTCTTTGTCTGATGTGTTGTTTATTTTCTATATAATTTCCTTTGTGTTTCTCCTTATCCTTATGAGGCAATCCTTATATTGAACCCAAATTTTATGTTTACCTCCAACACTCAAAAAATAAAACATTTGAAATATATCTAGGTTCACCTTACAATGCTTTAATCTTAAGGATAGGAAGAGGCATCTATAACATGTAGGTCTGATCCCAATAACTGGGGGCAAAGGAAATAATTTGAATGTCTTTTTGATTTACCTGTTTGAATCAAAATGCAATATGAGGCCAGAGGAGGAAAACTGAGTTGCAAACCAGTCTTATTCTACCTGATCTGTTTAATTTCACAGTGTAGGTGTTGGAGAAGAATGAACAAGAATAAAAATGATGGGGTCTTCTGTTTAGCTGTATTTGAGTTTGGTATTCTATAGCAGCTGTGAATATTTATTTTTTAAGCTAACTAGTCCCATTTTTAATCCACATGAACACAAATGGAATTCTCCCTTTAAGAAACTGTTTAAAAGGTTAATTTCTCCTTTTGATCATCCTTCCAAAATAGGGATGTGGACTTTTAAACACAATTAGCTGTTACAACAAAGAAACCAAGCCACTTTTGAAAAGGACCTGGGGATCTGGATCCTCTTTATACACAATTATTTTCAAGTATCTTATTCATCAACCCCCATCCCCACTTCCACAAGCTTTAGGTCTCAGAAAGTCTCCTAAATGTGGACAGGACTAGAGTGAGGCACTCTCAGACATAAAATATAAGGGAGCATCGCAAAACTCAGTGAAGATAAATATTTAATGCATAATGTTAGGGTCTCCCTGGTGGTGCAAGGGGTTAAGCACCGCACTATGAAGCAATCCGCAGCCTCTGCAGCACGAGTTCGATCCCCAGCCAGCTGGCCAGGGAGCAACCCACATAGCAAAGCAGACCTCTCCTGCTGGCCTGCTGCTTTCCCTAAGCAGTGTATTTCAGTCAGTCTGCCTGTTCTGTTCCCCACTCTGTCTCTGGTGAATCCTCTCACCCCTCTGCATCTCTGGCCTATACCCCAGGGCTTGTAAGCATAAATAAATACATGTTTAATTAAACATATTTAATGCATTGTTTTAAAATATTAAATTAATGCAATAAAGTCCACGACTAACAAAAAGCAAAGTTTTAAGTAAACACAGGATCTTACCCTGCACTTGCCTGATTCACCTCAATTGCTTTATCCTAAACTGAGTTTTTGGCACATTCTTAAATTTTGTGCTAAAACTGAGTGCCTCAATGCCTTATCCTAATCTAGGTTCTTAATCCTAAATACTTTGATGTATAGCACCTTCCTGAGTCCCTTCACTAAATGCCACCTTGAATTCAAAATCCACTGTACCAGTCCTTTCCCTGAAGATCTCTATTACTTCACACTTCACTGCGGGGGGCCTATTGAATTCTTGGTGAAGTACAACCAAGAGGGATAATGGAGTTTAGAGAGTGCCCCTTCAATCAGACACTTCCCTTACTTCCAGTTTCCAGTTATGTGTCTACTCCTTCCTCTGTGGGAGATGTGCTATTTCGGCACCCTCCTAATGCCAGGACCACAATTCTTATTTGGCGGGAAATCCCCACAACCAGATTAACAGCTCCACTCTTTTCTTCTTTCTGAATGAATCCTCACCTCAGTTCATCTCCACTCTACTGCCAAAGGCAGATGGAGAGACTGGATTCTAAACTCAGTTTCCAAAGCACTTACCACGGGGAAGAGGTAAAAATGGGGATTTGGAGACTGTGGAGAGAGCAACTGCAGTGACTTTAGCCTGTCATTACAACATAAAAGGGAAAAAAATACAATCAAGACAACTTCCGCTTTCCCTCTGGCCTTATGCTGGAGCACTCTGCCAATATTAAGTAGCGTGCTCTTCCACCACCGGCAGTCTAAGCAGGTAGCCTTTGGACAAGACCCTGGGCCACACCCCCTGGACCGGTCACCTTCCCTTATTGGCCTGACAGCCTGTCACTCCAATCTGGTTCCAGCTCCTGCTAACCATTCACGTAGTTTGGTTGCGTCTTGGTGTGTTTAATGTTGCCGATAAGGAGGAATTTTTTTTTTTTTTTTTTTTTTTTTTTTTTAGAGGCGAGTACAGGTCGTGCTGCATTTAGTTCATTGAAAACTCAGTTGCTCTTCGAGCAGTCCGGGAGAGACTGCTTTCGGCTTTTTATCTGTTAAGATTTCCTATAGAACTGCAACAATGCCCAAAAGAAAGGTATGTGAAACGGAAGGTAGAAGGAGGGATTCGCGACTGAAATACATATTTACTAATTGGCAGATTTATTTATTTATCTATCTATCTATCTATTTATTTATTTATTTATTTATTTATTTTAGGATTTTGGCTTCTAGTTCGATTTTATGATGCACTGAATGGAAGGGGAGGGACGGGGAAAGAACGGTCGGTGTAAGATTTAGAATGGTCTCGCATGCAACTAGTAGTTCACTTTTGGCTTGTTTTGTTTAAGAGAAAGAATCGTTGAGAGGTGTCTCCATGCTGAATTACAAACAGCCATAGCACTGTGCTGTCGCTTCCTACCCCACCCCCTTCCTCCGCTTACCCTATTGGAGAACACTTCTCCCAACCACACTTCCACGCACCAGTTTCCTCCTCAGTCTCCAGCTTTTCCACCTGGAACCCGCCCGTTTGGGGGAAGGAAAGCCATGGCTTTCTCCCCTATTTGCCTTTGTTCTTCCCGTTTTCTTTTTCCTTTTTCCCTCTTCCCTCCTCCACTTCTTGTCAAGCCAGATGGCTTTGCAATAGTAATGCTATGCCATTAGGCGGCGCAGGCTTCAAACTCCCTTCTCAAAACTAGGAAGGGAGAGAGTAATTAGCAAGTTTAAGGTTGAAAGATCTGGGGCTCTCCAACCTTTCTAAAAGTGGATAGATGAGCTGTTGGTGATGTTGGGGTGGCATGGACTTGTTCACTTTGGATATACAGAATTGATATGAGCTATTCAAGGGCAAATCCTCACTTGGAAATTCGTGGCTCCTCTTGGATGGGAAATAAATTCACGCTCCGTGTGTGTTTGTTTGGGGTGGGTTCTTTTTAGGGGCGTATCCTATATAAGTGACATAGAACGCTGTTTAGTTCCTTGATAAAATTGTAAAACACTGCGCTAAAGTATTATGGTTGCTTTCTTATGATTGCTATATATACATCTGCCTTCCTAGAATTTAAGAATTAGAACGAAATCCCCGGTGCCAATGGAGGGCTGTATGAAGGACTGCTCAGATATCGAAAGCAACCAATTAGAAACCCGCCATCACCCCTTCCTTAGTTTCCCGCCGCTGCACTTTTCTAAACTTGTGCTAAGAGTGTTGCTATTTTGCAGAGCTGACAGCAACTTTGTAGAAAGTTGTGGCGGGAAGTTTTAAAATCCCGGGCCGGGTACTCAGAATAATGCATTGACTTGGCAATAAAAGTCCCCCATCCCAAAGCATTGTGGGGGTTGTAGTTCTTATATGCAAAACTTTAAGGGGAGTCTAGTCCAGAGCCAGTAGAGAATGTTCAAGAAATACAACTGCATATCAAACATAAGGCAAAGGACAAAGAAACTGCTTGAAGTGCCGCCTTCATTCTGCCTGCCCCCACACTTTTTTCCTGGCTACAGCAGGTGGGTTTTTAATTTGAAAGATTTATTTTTAGGAGACACAACTTACCCATAAGGGTGAAGTTGATTACCAGTTGTGTAAATTTATGTATTGGAGAATGCATTTGCATCTTGGTGTACATTTGCATGTTACTAGACAGCAGTATGTACTATACTACTAGGAAATAACTGTTGACTACTGAGCTGGAATCCAGGAAATAAAGTTATATTTCAGATGTAATCTATAACATTGTTTTCTTGATCTATGTTTATATCAATGACCTTATTTCTGTGTGGTTTTCTTCTCTGTATAGGCTGCAGGACAAGGTGATAAGAGTCAGGAGGTGAGTTTGTTTAGTTTTAGAATCTGTCTGAAAAAATTCACTCCTTTTATAAACTTGAGACACATAAGCTACTAAAAAATAGATGCTGATACATATGAGTACAAATGTGGTATGCCAGTGAGCTCTCTCAGAAATATAATAAGTATTGAAAACTACAACCTATGTGGAATTTGGGATCTTGTATTTAAGAACTGGAGAAAACACCTTCCTTTTAAGCAAATGAATTCCTTTGTCAGTTTGCAAGGAGGTGCTGTATTTTCATTTCAAAATAGGCTCCTTGTTACCAGCCACCTAGCAATTGAAGTTTAATTTGGATTTTTACCCCGTTAGCTGTTTAAATGATCCAGAAGAGGGAAAAATAAAAGCTATGTTTTTTTTTTCTAATTAAGTTCACAATTGCTTCTTTAACAACAATATATATGTAGTATAAACTAGTTTCACAATATAAATAATTCTAGTGTTGTGTATCTATAATTCTCTTAACTGGTCATTGTTTTCATTTATAGCCAAAGAGAAGATCAGCCAGATTATCTGCTGTGAGTAGTCTTTTTAAAAGTTGCCCATGTATTATAAAATGTAATTTTTAAATTCACAAATTCCTGCGCAATGCTATAATTTAAAACAAGATTTTTTTTTAAGATTTGTTTATTTATTTATACAAGCACTGGGTACAGTCAGAAGTGCGGGAGGGTGAGAGAATTCACCAGAGCCAGAGCCAGAGTGGGGAACAGAACAGGCAGTGTGATGAAATACACTGCTGAGGGGAGCAGCGGGCAGTAGGAGAGGTCTGTCGCACCATGTGGGACCCTCTTCCGTGGCTGGGGATCGAACTGGTGGCTGGGCATTGAACCAGCGGTGCAGAGGCTGCAGGCAGCTTCGCAGCCCAGCGCTCAACCGCTGGGCCACCAGGGGAGGCCCAAAACAAGATTGGCTTTTGACATTTTGAGAAAAAACTTTCACAAGGAAATAATTTTTCCTAGTGCTCAATTTGAATTGTATGCATTTGGTTTAATTAACAGGTTGGATTTCATTGTTAGTGGTCTTTCTTCACTTTTCTCCCCCCACATTTGTGTTTTTTGATCTAGATGCCTGTGCCCATTATTCCTGAGGTGAAGCCCAAAAGAACATCAACTCCAAGGGTAAATATTCAACTTGCAAGGTTTAAAGAAAATTATTTTTTGGAAAAGCATACAGCTGATAGATTTGCTTTTTTTCTGTTCAGCCTACCTCACATTACATCATAAGGCACATTTAAGCCCTTTGAGAATCATACTCAATGAATGATCTTTTAAGGATGGCTTGAATTCTTAAAATTATAAAATTTAAAGCTAGGAGGAATATTAGAGATCATCTAATTCTACGACTTTGGTGAAAGAAACTAAATTATAGTCATATTTTTACATTGCTTTGAAAATATTAAGATATTGTTAAAACTAAAGTGAAGTTTTAGCAATAATAATAACAGTAAATGACAATGAAGAGAAAGTTTCTTATTATTTTTCTTCTATTTCACATTTCAAGGTCACAATTCTATAAAACTAGGTACTCAATTTACAAGTTATTAAAATAGCAAGTGCCGTTTATTTCCTTTAAAAGTAGAAGATAGTGATAGAATAAAACAGATACTATGTAATCATGGACTTTAAAATACTTTATCTTCCCTTACTCTCAGTTTTTCATGTGTGAAAGAGTAATAACTTTCTATATTTTATTTTACAGTTTCTAAAGCAATTTCACAAATATTTTCTCATTTGCTCCTTATAACATCCTTATGAGGTAGGTGATATTACTGTCTTTCACATATGAAAAAACAAACTCAAAGAGATTTATGCTTTTGCTCAAGATCATATAAGTCACAGATCCAGAATTTAAACACAAGATGTCTGTGCCCTTAACCCAGTGTTCTTTCTTCTACATACACACTTATGCAAAGGGCTTTTTTGGTAAATCATGATTCAAGACATTCCAAAGCTTGTAGACCCAGAGATTGAATCATCTATATCTGCAGGTATTAAATTGATGTTTTTACTAACATAGTAGTTCTCTTAATTATTGCCAGTGAGGTTTCATAATCAACAAAACCCTGCTGTTGATTATTAGACATAATAGAAATAAATTGACTCCCTCTAGTCAGAGAAAATTTATCAAAGTCTAACGTGATTCTAGCAGTTGGTCGTGAGAGACTGCTGGTCAACATTTTAATTTGTTACCTCTCATCTAAAACAAAATGTGTTTTATATCAGAAAAACATACTCATTTTTAATGTTGCTTCAAGTTTACAAAGAAAGTGTCACTGTACAATTTTGTTAGTATTAAGTTTATATGGGTATTTTAAATCCTTTCCATAAATTATTAAAGAATTAGTAAAGTAAACTGGGCCACATGATTAACATAGCAGTGAAATTGTATACAGCAGGTCCTCAAATAGCAAATAGTGTGTTTCTTTAAGCATTGTTTTGTTATGTTGATGAGAAAAAAATTTGGCAGACATTGAACTAGACAACTTCATTTGAGGTCCTCCTTTGTTATAGGTCTTTTCACTTGAAGTCAGTTTCCAAGAACCTATCCATGACATCAAGTAAGACTTTGCTGTATTTATTTTTATTCTTTTGTGTTACTGGACAGAAAATGAAGACAAAAAGTGAAATGATGGAAAAAAACACAGATCCTTGTGATATAAGTGCCAAAGCAATAGAGGAAATAAAGGAAGAAGACGTTAAAGAAGAATACAACAATGAAAGTGCTAAAAATGGAGAAGCCAAAATTATAGAGGTACCTTAGAATATTATCAGATTTCTCCATTTGAAAGTTTAACAGTGGGTACATCTGAAAGAATTCTTATTACCTTGTAGTTTTAAAGTTGAGAAACATTAAATGAGTAGTGTTTCTATAGTGTCTCAGTCAGTTTGGGCTGATTTAATAGAATATCATAAACTATATGGCTAATAAACAATAGAGATTTATTTCACACAGTTCTGGACATTAGCAATTTCAAGATGAAGGTGCCAGCATTTTTCGTGACTACTGAGGATATGTTTCCTGGTTAATAGACAAAAGTCTTCTTACTTAGTCCACACATGGTTGAAGGAGTCAGAGAGCACTCTGAGGCCTCTTTTATGACACTAATCTCATTCTTAAGTGTTCTACCCTCATGACCTAATCACCTCCCATAGGTCCCACCTCCACATACCATTGCATTGGGGATTAGATTTCATCATATCAGTTTGGGGAGATACAAATATTCAGTCCTTAGCATATAGTATAATGGAATCTAGGGGAGAAAGAAAAAAATGGATTCAAATTATGAGAGTGGGAGGAAAATTATGGGTAGTAGGAGGAACACAATGACAGTAGTCATGACTTAGTACGAATATTATGATTCTCTTATTAAATAGAGGACAATTCTGTATTCCTTTTGTTAATAAATGAACTATTTGTCACTCCCTTTCCCATATCATATGATTCTTTTGTTCCCTCTGCAGACTGCAAAAACAGAATCACTGTGTAAATGTTTCCAATAGGTCTTTCTCTGCATATTTAATATATACCACTCTTATTTTTTTTTCATATTGAGATAACATTGGTGTACATTGTTTTTTGTATTTTGGAAGTATAGGAAGTATAGATATTGTAATAAAACAATGAAAATGGGATCAAATGCCAAATCTATGAACTAAACATGCACATATAAGGAGAATATTATATGTGATCTTATGATACCTGGTAGAAGACTTTTCAAGTAACTTTTTTTAAGTGTATTACATAGTTATTTTATATATGTATGCATTGCAAAATGATTACCACAAAAAGGTTAATTAACATGTCCATCAGCTCACATGGTTAAGATTTTATTCATAGAGAGAACTTTTAAAATCTACACTTAACAACTTTCAAATAGTACTGTTAATTATAGTCACCATGGTGTACATTATATCCCAGGGCTTTATCTTGTAACTGGAAGTTTATATCTTTTGACCACCTTCACCTATTCCCCCTACCCATGGCAGCCACCAATCTATTCTGTTTCTGTAAGTTTTTTTTTTTTTAATGTTCTCTATATAAAGTGAGAATATGGAAAGAGTATTTACCTTTCTCTGATTTATTTCACTTAGCATAATGTCCTCAAGGTTCATCTATTTGTTGTAAATGACAGGAAATCCCTCTTTATATGATTGAATAATATTCCATTGTGTGCATATGTATATCACATTTTCTTTATTCATCCATTGATTGTCACGTAGGTTTTTTTCCATGTCTTAACTACTGTGAGTAATGCTACAGTGAACATGGGCATACAGATATTTCTTTGCCATATTTTAATAAATTTTATTGAGATAACATTCATTAATAACATAAGTTTCAGATGTAAAACATTATATTTCAACATTCGTGCATTCTATGTTACATTGATACCACCACCTAAAGTCTAGTTTGTATCCATTACCATACAGTTGACCCATTTTACAAAATTCATCCAACCCTTAATCTCCTTCCCCTCTGGTAAGCACCAATCTTTATACCAAGAGGTTTTTTTGTTTTTACTTTATTTGCTTTGTTATTTCATTAGTGAAATCTTATAGTATTGATCATGAAAAAGAATAATATCTTGCCATTTGTGACTATGAATAAACCTTAAAGATACTATGCTAAGTGAAATAAGTAATTATTTTGCAAAGAAAACTTAAATGTCACCATTACAGAAACAAAGTCTATTATATATAATATAAATATATTATATATAAGTCAGTTATATCTCAATGAGTAGCTGCTCATTGAGAATTGCTGAACAGAACAAATGTACTTTTTTCCCTGTATTTGCCTTGTTTTTGCATACTTGTAATGAAATTTATTTATATTTATAAGCTTTCCTGAATTTATTGTTCCAAATCCATTTGTGCATGCTTTTGTGGAAATATTTTAATTCTATTTCTTATGATGCTTTTCTCATGATTTGATATGTAGGAGACCTTTTCCACAAGAAAATTACTTTGTTGTAAATGAAGTTTTACTTTTTCCATATAGTGGATATAATTCACTCTAAATATTTAGGGGAAACAGTTCTAAACTTAAAAATATAATCTTTTTTTCCTGCACATATAGGTACTAGTTTCTAAAAAAGACATTGAAGAAATAAAAGGAGAAACTGAAAATGTCAAAGAAGAGGGTGAAGAAAAAGTAGAAGAGGTCACAGTAGATGGAAAAGAAGATGAAAAAGGAGATCAGAAAGAAGATAGAGAAGATCAAGTTGAAGAAGAAAAAGGAGAAGATGGGAAAGAAAACAAAGATGGAAAAGAAAAAGGAGAATATGAAAAAGAGAATGAAGATGGAAAAGAGAAAGGAGAAGATGGAAAAGAGGAAGTAGGTAAAAAAGAGAAAGGAGATGAAAAAGAGGGTGAAGATAGAAAAGGGAAAGGAGAAGATGACAAAGAATCAGAAGTGGAAAAAGCAAAAAGAAATGAAAAAGAGGATAAAGATGGAAAAGAGAAAGAAGATGGAAACGAGAACAAAGATGGGAAAAAGAAAGAAGATGGAAAAGAGAAAGAAGATGAAAAACATGGGAAAGAGAAAGATGGAAAAGAGAATGAAAATAGAAAAAGGAATGATGATGGACAAGAAGACAAAGACAGAAAAGAGGATGAAGGTGGAAAAGAAGATAATGGAAAGGAAAAAATAGAAGATAGAAATGAGGGCAAAGATGGAAATATGGAAGAAGGAAAAAAGGAAGATAGGGCAGAAGAACAAGAAGACTATGGAAAAGGAGATGGAAAAGATAGAGGAAATGGAAAACAAGGTGAAAACAAGCCTGAAGCTGGGAAAGAAGAGGAAACAAAAGAGTCTCAGAGTATTGTTTAAAGCTGCCCTTTATACTTTCATAAATTGGCAATATGTACCTCCATGTTGTAATGTTAATAGAAATATAGATGAATATTTTTATCAAATATTTTATAAAAATAGCTTTTCTTTAGCATCAGTTTAATTTCAGAACATCTTCATACTGATTAGTAGCCACAAAATTCCTAACAGGAGACCTTCATCTTGAAGTTTTGTGATTATAATAGTAGAATATATAGAAAAATATGCTTTCAACTTTGTCAGTGAATTTTGCATTGTGTAAATCATGTGTTAAGTCTTTGGATTTTAGTTTTATTCTATGTGATAATTTTACAAGCTAGGTCTCAAAGAGTTTCCTCCAACATTCTTGTGGTTCTCTAAATTGCTTTTATAAAGAAGGTGAACTATTTTCGTGTAATGTTAAGAGTTGAATTATCTTTCCCAAATATAACTTTCTTGTCAGCTTGAGGGAAAAAGTAAAATTGTAATTCCATTTTTAAAAACGATACAAATATTTACTTCAGAAGGGCAGTTCTGATTATATATGTATCCACAGAATTTTACTGACTTAGCTTAATAAAAAGACTCTTCAAAGATGATTGTAGTTTGTTATATCTCCAAAAATGTAGGGAAATATTATATTTAATTTTTTCTATTGTGATGTCATATAAGCAATTTAAATTTGCACCAATATAAAACTAACATAACATATACATCACCATTTAAACCATTTCAAATTATACAATTCAGTGGTTTTTAATACATTCAATCATTTGTGCAACCATCACCACTATCTAGTTCCAGAACATTTTTATCACCCTAATAAGAAACAGTACGATTAATAATGCCTCTGTATTCTCCCTCTCATAAGGGTTCCCTGACAACCACTAATCAACTTTCTATCTCTATTGATTTGACTATTCTGGTATTTCATATAAATGGCGTTACACAATATGCAACTGGCTTCTTTCATTTAGATTATTTTTTAAGTTCACCCATATTACCTGTGCCATTACATCATACCTATTTATGACTGAATAGTATATTACATTGGTACACATTTAAGTTATCATGTTTTATCAATTATGAGTAATGCTACCATGAGCATTCATGTACAAGTTTTTGAGTGCATGTATATTTTCATTTCTCCTGGGCATCCATGTAAGAGTGGAACCACTGAGCCATATAGTAATTCTATCTTTATATTTTTGAGTAGTTTCCAGACTTCTTTCCAATGTAACTTTAGCATTTATAGTCTCACCAGCAATGTATGAGGATTTGAATCTCTCCCAGTCTTTGTCAGAACTTGATGTTTTCTTTATTATAGCTATCCTAGTGGGATGATTTTTTTTTTTTTGAGGGAGGTATCAAAATCACGGTGATTTTGATTTGCATTTGTAAAATGATGTTGAGCATATCATCTTTTTGGTTATTGGCCATTTGTATATCTTCTTTGGAGAAATAGCTAATATGCTTTGGTCATTTACATGGGTTATCTTTTTAGTATTTAGTATAGTAAAATTATGTATATACTTCAGATACTAGTCCCTTAAAAGAATATGTGATTTGCAAAACTTTTCCCCCATTCTATAGGTTGTCTTTTTTTAAAAAGATTTTATTTATTTGTTTGTTTATTTATTTATACAAGCACTGGGTACAGTCAGAGGCGGGGGAGGGTGAGAGAATTCACCAGAGCCAGAGCGGAGAGTAGAACAGGCAGAGTGACGAAGTACACTGCTGAGGGGAGCAGTGGGCGGCAAGAGAGCTCTGCGCGCCATGTGGGACCCTTGCGGGTGGCCAGGGATCTAACCGGCGCTGCAGAGGTTGCAGGCAGCTTTGCAACCCAGCGCTCAACCGCTGCGCCACTGGGGAGGCCCTATAGGTTGTCTTTTCACTTCCTTTATATTGTCTTTTGATGTGCAAAAGTTTTAATTTTTTAAAAATTTAAAATGTCCAATTAGCTACTTTATCTTGTTTGTGTTTTGTGGCATATCTAAGAATCTTGAGCCAACCCCCAAATCATAAAAATGTACATCTATCTAAATAAAGAACTTACAGTTTTATCTCTTACATTTAGGCCTTTGATCCATTTTTGAATTTTATATATGGTGTGCAGCAGGTTTCCAACTTCATTCATTTTCATGTGACTATCCATTTGTCCAACCACCATTTGTTGAAAATATTTCCCCATTGGATAATCTTGGCACTCCTCAAAATTCAATAGACCACAGATGTATGAGATTTTTTTCTGAATTCTCATTCTAAACTATTTTATCTATACTATGTTAGTATCACATTTGGTAACTAGCATTGTAGTAAATTTTGACAACCAGAAGTATATTTCTTCCAATATTGTTCTAGTTGTTCAGAGTTCCTTACATTTCCACAAGTTTTAGGATTCGGCTGTACATTGTACCAAAAAAAAAAGGAGGGGCAGCTGGAGTTTTGGTAAAGATAACAATAGAAATGCAAATCAATTTAGGAATTATTTCTGTGTCAACAAATGATGCAAACACAAGAATTCTTTTCATATATTTAGGGTCTCTTATTTAAACTAATTTGTAGTTTGTAGTGTACAAGGCGTGCTTCCTTGATTAAATTTGTTCCTAAGTGTTTTATTCTTTTTGATACTATAAATGGAATTGTTCTCTTGATTTCTGTTTTAGATGGTTAATTCTAGTGTCTAGGAATAAAAGACAATATTTAACATTAATAATGGATTTTGCTATAAAGTTCCTTCTGTTGGTTTTATTGCTTAAGGAAACATATTCAGACATTCTTTATTTTATTTCTTATTACTCTTTAATTGAGGTAACATTGATTTACAGCACTATATGATTCAGAGATATAGGATCATACCCCTTCAGACAAATGTTATCATACCACACCAACTACCAAGGCACCCACAGCCCACCAAAGTGCTTTTGAACCTTTCACACTTTGCTCACCAAACTGAGTCCTTCTCTGGTGGTATATTTCTAAAGTTAAATGTCTAGGTTTTTTTTTTTTTAGATTTATTTATTTATACAAGTACCGGGGTACTGGCCAGATGCGCGGGAGGGTGAGAGGATTCACCAGAGACAGAGCAGGGAACAGAACAGGCTGACTGACGAAATACACTGCTAAGGGTAGCAGTGGGCAAGACAGGAGAGGTCTGCTTCACCATGTGGGATTCTCACCTGCCAGCTGGGATCGAACCTGTGCTGCAGAGGCTGTGGACAGCTTCACAGTGCAGCGCTCAACCGCCTGTACCACCAGGGAGGCCCCTAGATTTCTAGGGTTTGTTAATTGGTTTTGTTTTGCCTGACACTGTGTTTTTATCTCTATATTCCACATAAACTGAAACCATCCAGTATCTATTGCCTTCTAATTATTTGGCTTTGTATTATCCCCTCCGTTTGTACTGATGTTGCAAAGGGAAAGAGCCTATTATTCACAGATTAGTAGTATTCCATTGTGTATATATACCACATCTTCAACTACTCATCTGTTCTTGGGCGCTTATGTTTCTTCAATAAGGTGGCTTTTGTAAATTGTGCTTCAGTGGACATAAGCATGCATATATTCTTCGAATTAGTGTCTTTACATACTTAGAGTAGATACCTAGGAGTGAAATTGCTGGATCATATGGTAGATCTATTTTTAATATTTTGAGAAACCTCCATACTGTTTTTCATAGGAGTTGGGCCAGAGTAAATTCCCTTCCATAGGTTTTGCTAGAGATTTTTAAGGTCTCATTTGTTGAGTTATATACATCCTGAGCCTCTTATTTTATTACTTAATGCTATAATTTCTATTTTATGTTTATTTTATATCTGAGTTCATTTTTTCCTAAATTTTGTATTATCTCTGCTTAGCTCTGGGTTCTCTCATACTGCTTTGAGTAGTTTTTTAGAACTTCCTCTAGCTCTTTGGGTTTCTTTATAATAATATTTTGAATTACCTATCTTATAGGGAGAGAAATCTTTCATGTCTTTATGGTTGGATTTTAGATAGTAGTTTTCTCCTGATGATGTCTTTATCTCTCGAGGTCTTTAGTGGTTGGTTTGTGGATTGTTGTCCTCTCCATGTGATATTATACTCCCTTGATGTCTATAGTTACCATGTGTCACGTATTTTTTTGTCTGTCCATTTTGCTTCTTTAAATTTCCCTAGTTTTTAAAAAATAAAATAACTTTGAGTTATTTGAGTGTGATACTACTTTTACTTTTCCTGCAGGTGGTGCTGTATTTTTGTTTTGATTTGATTTTCTTGGCCTATGGTTACTTCTGTAGCTCCTGAGACTTATATTTGCATGTGCTGAGTCTTTAGTGTGGTGGAGGAAACTGACTGGGGGTGGGGTGGGGGAGATTTGTCTAGCTATTAAAGCAGATTTGCTGAGAGGTGAGGGGATAAGGGAACTGGCTTGTGTTTCTGGTACTACCAATATCCTCCTACACTGGGGTTTCAGATATAAGACAATTTATGTGCTGTTAAATTCAATTCATAAGGTCAGTAGTAGCCCCTAGCTGTGAGGTAGTGGGAATACACTCTAGATCAACTTCTCTGTTCTTTCTTTGCCAGGGACCCTGCTTTGTGAAACATCTCAACTCTTCCATATGAGTTTCCCTTCTTTCAAGGATTTGAGCCTCCACACACTACCCTCCCTTCCCCCAAGAGATCCTAGCTAGCAGGCAGCCCTGCTGTATGTACCCCAAACAGAAGCCTTCAGGCATCTCTCTCCACTCACCTGTCCATCGACCAGTGAATTTTCTCCATGTTCACTTTATGTAGTCTGCTGATATCTGATATATAAATGGTGTTTCAGTCTCAACCCATGGTGCGGGAGTCTCTGCATAGTGTCACTTTGATTAACTGTAAGATATTCCTCTTACTGCAGCCAGAAATCATGGGGATCATTTGGGAGGATTTCCTGTCTTTTGGAGCTGCTGGACTTGCCAGGCTCCACAACACTGGCCCCCTGTAACTAATTTGTTTAATTGTATCCTGCAACTTAACACAATGTGTTTATTATTTCTTAGTACTTTTTGTTTGAGTCTTTAGGATGTTCTATATATATAATATTATATAACCTGCAAACAGGCACATTTTACTTCTTACTTTCCAATTCAGATGTATTTTCTTTTCTTGTTTAATTGCTCTAGTCAGTACTTTCAGAACTTTATTGAATAGATATGGTTAGAGTAGGCACCTTCATCTTGTTCCTCATCTTTAGAGACAAAGCATTCAACTTTTCACCACTGAATCTGATGTTAGCTGGGGCTTGTCTTATATGGTCTCTGGCATGTTGAGCTATGTTCCTTTTACATGCAATTTCTTTATAAATTCTATCATGATTTGAAGTTGAGTTTTCTCAAGTTTCTTTGCATCTGATGAGATAATATAATTTTTATATCATTCTATTGTGATGTATTATGTTGATTGATGATATGTTGATTGATGATTATGCTGATTGAGTATATGTTGAACCATCCTTGTATCATAGATCTTAATTCATCCTGGCATATCATCCCTTTATATGTTGGACAATTCCACCAGTTTGTTTCTACAGAGGCACAGTTGATGACTGAACTCTGTTAAGTTGCTGCTGAGAGTGGAGCACCAGAATGCTCTATCCAGCTTCCTGTGTATTTTGGGTAAGTTTCCTGCTCAGATAGAACTAGGGCAGTGGGACTCCCTGGTGGCTCAAGGCGTTAAGTCTCAGTACAATGAAGCTATCCACAGCCACTGCAGCATGAATTCGATCCCCAGCCAGGGAGCTAAACCACATGGTGCAGCAGACCTCTCTTCTCTCACCTACTGCTCCCCTCAGCAGTATATTTCAGTAGATCTGCCTATTCTGCTCCCCACTCTATCTCTGGGGAATCTTCTCACCCACCACCCAACACCTCTGGTCTACATCCCAGCTCTTGTTTGCATAAATAAATAAAATAAGTCTTAAAAAAAGAACTGGGGTAATGGAAGTTTCTTATGAAATGAATTATATGTTTACTTTATTTTTTGAAATAGCTACTGACAGATGCAATAACATAGAAGAATCTCAAAAATACGCTGAGTGAAAGAGATTTACAGGAATAATTAAATAAATACTACATGATTCAATTTATGTGAAGTTATAGAACAAGATTAACAGAGTTGGGGACAATAAGTAAAGGAAAAAGTATGACTGCATGCCAATGAAACTTTATTTACACAGTAGGTAATGGATAAGGTTTGCCCCTTGGGCTGTAGTTTGCCAACTCCTATCCTAGAACAAATCCAATCTGATAGAATAAAATAAAAAAAAATGGTTTCTTCTGAGGGATACATAGGTAGGGATTTATTGAACAAAGACACAGGGAACTTCATGAAGTGAATATATTTACTATAATTCATGGAATGATACATTCAAAATTTGTCTTCCAAGTCACATAAGTTTTACTTCTGTGCTAGACAAAATTCTAAGATATTGTCCAAAATTCCTTGCTCCTTGTGTACATGCCCTATAGAATCTCTAGTAATATAAATATGATGGATTAAATTGTTGTGATTAGGCAATGTTACATGACATAGTTAATTTTAAGAAAGGGAGAGCATATAGATGGACATAATATAAAGGTGATCTCATTAATAATGGGTCTAAATGTCAGAAAAGGAGAAGTCAGACTCAAAGCATAAATGAGTTGATTCAAGGGAGATTCTCTATTGTTGAATAGAGAGTACAATGTTACAATTAATATGGTCATCTCTAGGACCTGAAAGATGTCCCTGACTGAAAACTAACAAAAAAAAAATGAAACTGAGAGTCACTTGAACCTGAATTTGGTTTACAATCAAAATGAGCTTGGAAGTGTACTGTTCCCCAGAACCTCTAGATGAGAATTTGTTCTGGTTTATCCCCTGATGTAAACCATTGGTACTTTAAGCAGATTACCCAGCAATATCAGCCACTGACTTACAGAATTGTGGTCTAATAAATGGATGGTCTTTGAAAACCCCAAATTTGAAGTAACTTGTTATACAATCATAGAAAGCTCAAAAAGAAAAAAATAAGGGCCTCCCTGGTGGCACAGCAGGTTGAGCGCAGTGCTATAAAGCTGTCTGGAGCCTCTGCAGTGTGGGTTCTATTTCCGGCCAGCCAGGGAGATACCCACATGGTGTGGCAGACCTCTCCTGTCTCACCTGCTGCTCCCCTCAGCAGTGTATTTTGGTCCATCTGCCTGTTCTGCTCCCCGCTCTATTTCTGGTGTATCTCTCACCCTCCCACGCCTCTGGCCTGTACCCCAGTTCTTGTATAAATAAATAAATCTTTAAAATAGGAAAGAAAAAATAAGTAAATGTTGAACTGTAATTAATGATACGTATGCTGGAGGGTTTTAAGGCAAAGAATACTGTCTGTGACTTACTTTGAAATTCATCAAAAATAACTGGAAGAATGGGTAAAAGAATTAGAAATGGATATGTAAAAAAGTAATATTAAAATATTAACTCTGAGGTTACATGGTTTTTCACCTTACTATTTTTTAGATTTGTCAATATATTTGAAAATTTTCAAAATCAAATGTCAAAATATGTGATGAAATGGTACCATGGTCTCAATGCTAAAATTCTACTCCCCAAGACTTATTAGGAAGTGGAATCTCTGGAGAACGATTAAATGAAATTAGTGGCCCTATAAAAAAATTCTTCACAGAGTTCCTTAGCCATTGCCAACAAGATGATGACACAGTAAAAGCTCAACTCTCTATGAACTAGAAATTCCTCACTGGCAGAACTTGTGAATGATGGAATTAGATATTTGCTGTGGACATTTCTAAGCAAACTGTTAAGGGAGCTGCCTGTTTTCTCTTGAATGCTTAAATTAAATGCAGTAAGATAGAAAAAAAAATTAAAGATGGAATTGTAAATGAAAAAAAATTAAACTTAAATTTGTAAAATTCTCAGTCTCTTGATGTTGAATATATTGAAAACGCTTGTTCAATTGATGGAAAAAGTCTCAGAGTCTTGGACACAAGACCCAGGCAGCGGACCATTGCAGAGAGTCAGTAATGCCCAGTAGAAATAGGGAGGGCGGGCCACTCCCATGATTCCAAACTGTTAGAATTAGAGAAAGATAACTTCAGCCCATTACAGCTACCACGTGGATTTCACTCAGCAATGTCTAGGGGGTAGAGATTTTTCAGTGTGTCTCAAAGGAAGATTACTCATCCCAGTGAGTATAGAAAATAGGACATCTGCCCCTGTAGATCTGGAGGGCAAAGCATCATGTTAGCAAATATTATTCTCAAACCTTAAGATTTAATGTTTGTCAGTTGTTTTTTTTTTTTTTTCTTTACTTTCTTGTGATCTGTCACCCTTTTCTTTGCACTTTCTTCCATGTGGAATGAGATTATTTAACCTATGCCTGTCTCATTGTATTTTGGAAGCACGTAATGTTTTATTTCTCAGGTTCAGAACTGGAGAGAATTTTTGCTTGAGGATAAATTAGACATTGTTGTGGGGCATCCTAAGGAAGATGGTCCCCTGTCCACAAGCAGCAGCTTAGTCCTCAGTAGTGATGACCATGATGACGATGACAGTGACAACAATGATATTTAATCCCTTCAATATACTTTTTAGGGAGAAGATTCCTTCATCTACATCTTGACTATTTGCCAGGGTAATTGCCAGAAGTGTTACGTGAACATGTGCATAGGGGTAGGATGCCATCTGATTAATGTATGGATGTTTTCATTAGTACTGTACTTAATGATTTTAAATACATGTTAAGTGGCTGTTCGGTTAAACTTCATAGTTACAGTGCAAGTAGACTGGAAACATGTCCCTTCTCAGATTTGTTAAATGCATGCAGGATAATATTTTTTAAAAGTATTCTGATTGAAGTTTGTGATATTCAGAAATAAAAACTAAGTTGTTAATATGCAGAAAAAATTAAACATTGAGTCATACTATTACTTAGATATTTAGATATTTTGGACTTGGACTTTTGAGTTGATGCTGGACTGACTTAAGATTTAGGGACTATTGGAATGCAATTAATGTACTTTGCATGCAACAAATAAATGAATTTGGGAAGCCAGTGTTGAAATGTTATGACCTGAGTGTTTGTGTTCTCCCAAAAATCATGTTGGAGAACACAGATATTCCATTATATGTGGAATATAGAGAAATCAAACATAGAGTCAAAGACACACTTTAAAACTAACCCTTGAAAATTTACCATAAATATGAGGCATCCCGGAGGGTAGAGAAAAAGAAGGCAGAGGGGGAGGGCTGAGAGCAGAGTTGGGAAAAGTACAGTGGACTATAGTGGAGGACTATGGGTGGGAGAGCTATGGTGACCACACCTGAGGGGAGAAATCCAATACTGTCAAAAAAATTTCACAAGGATATAAAATAATGGTACTTTATTTCAATATATATGTAATTTTAAAAGTATTTGTAGGCATCTTTGGTTGAAGTAAAAAGAAAAACCACAATATTCATGTTGAAATCATAACCCCCAAGTTGATGGTATTTGTAGGTTGGACATTTGGGAGGTTACTAAGCTATAAGAGTATAGTCCTTATGAATAGGATTAGTGCATTTATAAAATAAATAGCACAGAACTCCCTGGTGCCTTCCACCATGTGAGAACACAGTGAAAAGATGGCCATCTATGAACTGGGAATGTCTCCCTTGATGTTGACTCTGCTGATATATTCAGCTTGGATTTCTCAGGCTCCAGTTCTGAGAGAAATAAATTTCTGTTTTTATAAATCATTCAGAATTTTGGATTTTATTAAAACTGTCCATATGTACCCAAAATACCAAATTCAAGACATTCAGAGCTAATGGGTATCTTAGAGATTATTCCTCACCATGTGGAGGGATCCTTCCTTTCTTCCATCCTTTCATTGTATCATGGCTTCCCAGAGATAGCTTATGCAAAATAAACAATTCAAATGAACACTTTTCAGTTATTCGATAGCACTGCTTTGTTACCTTGGTGATCTGGTCTGGGTTATCTAAACCTAAACCTGAAAGTCATCTATAACTTTATCCCTCCTTTAAGCTTACTTTACCTCTCTCTGTCTTACCTTGATTATTCTATGTGTAATCAGTACAGAAGATATATTAAGTCCAAATTAAAGCAATCAAAGGAAAAGTAGAACCTAGAGAACCACCGTTCATAAGATTAAACTTTCACTTAGTCACAATGTAGTCATTCAAAAAGCCTTAGAATCTATCAAAAACCATGACGGTTCTGATATTTTAATCTATTTGCAAGCTGCCATGTTGGTCTGCCACTGTTTCAGGAATGCTGATAGAAGACAGTAGACAGAGGACTTTATTATTCATGGCACAGCAGGCAGCATGAGCTTCATGTTTGTACTATTGATAGTTTCCCTTGCTCCCATAGTTCTATAGAGGTATTGTGGAGATTTGTTCAGGTGGATACTGAGCATTCAATGGGTTTTCATCGTAGCCAAGGAATCCTGAGTTTGAAAAACACCAATATTTTAAAGAAGATGGAAGAGAACTTGCCTAACCTTTGTCCCTGGAGGAGAAATTATTATAATGGTTAGCACACATATCAATATCTTCCTTCTGTCTCACAAGGAAACACTGTATCTTCTAAGGCTGCCACACAAGCATTTTTGAGAGATCATCCAGAATGTAAGACAAGAAGATTACCAAAAAACCCATGGAGATTTGTCTCACAGCAACTTCCAATGAGAATATGACATTTTTCTACTTTATCTCTGACCCAGATGTTTCAATGGCTTCTGTCAGCGTCCATGGCTTTAAATTAGTACACTTACTGACTCTAAGTACATCATTGTGGCCCTTGAAATTAAAGTGTCATATTCGTAACTTCAAAGAATCTGAAGACTGAAAATAGCACAACTTGGGGTGATGGTCAAGGTATTTAATAGACCTCCCATGTTCTCTCCCATTACAAGTATCCAGTATTATTGAACTTTGTTATTACAAAGTTCCTTAAAAATCAGCCCCAAAAGATTTCTGGCTGTACTTTCCTGGTCCATATAATTTAGTAAAGCAAACAAGTCTTTAAATTCAGCTATCTCTAGAAAGGGAGCATCTTCTCTTGGCCACTTCTTAGGTAATAATCAGATGAAAAGAATTGGATTCTGTACAGATCTATTTTGAAAAATTTTACTTCTTCTTTCCCAATTCGTATTCCTTTCATATTTTTCTCTTTCCTGATTGCATTAGCTTGGACTTCCAATACTAAGTTGAATAGTCATGGCTATAGTGGACATCCTTGTTTTGTACCTGATCTTAGAGGACAAGATTTCAGCTTTTACCATTGAGTATAATGTTGGCTGTGGGTTTGTTGCATATGGACTTGATTGTGTTGAGTAAAGTTCTATCTATCCCCTGTTTTTGAGTATTTTTATCACAAATGAATGTTGAATATTATTAAATGCTTTGTATTCATTTATTGATATAATCTTACAACAAATGGGACCCAAAGAAGGGCAGGAACAACCACACTTACAGCAGATAAAATATACTTCCAGTTAAAAATGGTAAAAAGAGACAGAGATGGACACTATGTAATGATTAAGGGAACGACACATCAGGAAGACATAACACTAATCAATATCTATGCACCAATTGAAAAAGCATCAAAATACAGAAGGCAACTATTATCAAACATGGAACCAATAAATGGCAGCAACACAATAAAAGTCCCTGTGAAGAAGTCTATGCTAACAATCTGGCTACTCTTTACCCTACTCTCAGGCTAAACAGACTCCCTTGCTTGAAACCTCATTAATAGCACAGGTAGAGGATTTGCACTTATACAAGGGGGAGTGTTGAGCATCTTTCCAATCTCTGGAAATGCCACAGTCTATAAACCCCATAATGAAAAGTCTATAAGTGCAATATGCTCTGTGGTGACCCTGATGAACAACCCACCAAAATATCATGTTCACTGTGGCCGATCATAGCCTTCCAATAATTGCAGACCACAGAGGATTGAGATAGAAACTTTAAGTAAGAAAATAAAATAACTGCATGATATAAAAAGAATAATTTAGGAGGTTAAAAATTCTGGGAAAATCCATGGAAATAGAAAAGAAAATATGGAAGAGTGAATCAGTAATATCGAAGATGCAGATATATAAAAAAAAAAAAAAAAAGAAAACCCCAAACTTAAAACAGAAAGAGATACAAAGGGAGCATAACAACAACAACAAAAGAAAAAAAAAACACTTCTAGAAATATCTGAACCATGATAATAGGAAATATAAGAGTCATAGGAATCCCAGGAAGAGAGAGAAAGAGAGAGAGAGAGAGAGAGAGAGAGAGAGAGAGAGAGAGAGAGAGAGAGAGAGAGAGAGAAGAGAGAGAGAGAGAGAGATAAGGGAGCTAAAAAGCTACTCAAGGAAATAATTGAAGAAAACTTTTTAACCTTGAAGAAGGAAATAAAAATAGACAAACAAGAAACTAAAAGGATGCTAGACTACCTTAATGAAAGGAAATCTACAGCAAGACAAATAGCAATAAAGCTTCCAAGAGTCCAAGATGAAAACCTAATGAAGTTGACAAGAGGGAAGAAACGGATAACCTATAAAGGAACACTGATTAGGCTAACGCCAGACTTCTCTGAAGAAACACTATGGGCAAGAAGAGAATGGAGTAACTTATTCAAAAAACTACAAGACAAATAAATGCCAGCTATGACTATTTTATCCTACAAAGTTCTCTGTCTTATATGAGGGAAAAATAAGGACCTTAGACAAACAAAGCCTTAAGGAATTTGCTACTACTAAACCTCCACTCCATGTAATATTGCAAGGAGACTTAGGATCTAAGCTAAGAGAGGAATGAACACAAAGACCACAATAAGGATCTAAACAGAACCACAATAATGATGAGCATCATGGTAGTAATGGATTTTCATGCAACAATAATTACACTAAATATTAGTAGACTAAACTCACCAATAAAAGACACAAAGTAGAATGTTGGATTAGGAAACAGAATCCAACCTTCTGCTATCTCCAGGAAACACACTTAAATTCCAAAGCAAACATATACACAATTCTACAAAAAAGGTCACTAAATGAAGGTGGGGCAGCCATACTTATATAAGATAAAATAGACTTTGAGTTAAAAAAAGCTGACAAGACACATGGGTGGACACTATATAATGATCCAGGGGACAATACATCAAGAAGACATAACACTTATCAATATATACTATTATATATACTTGCCAAATAAAGGAGCACCAAAACACATTAGACAATGACTATCATTTCTGAAATTATGTGAAATTATGTATTAGAGAAAATACACACATGGTAAGAGATTTCAACATCCCAATATCACCATCTAGACAGAAAATAAACAAGGACACAATATCCCTAGACAATGATCTAAGCTACATGGGCCTAACAGACATTTATAGGACACTGACTACACATTTTTCTCAAATGCACATGGATTGACCACATACATACTGGGTTACAGGAAAAACTTCAACAAGTACATGAAGACTGAAAACATACTATCTTCTCTGACCATAAAGGTTTCAAACTAGAAACCAACTACAAAGAGAAAGCAGGGAGATTACCAATTACATTAAGACTGAGCAACGTGGTACTGAAAGACCACTGGATTAATGAGGAAATAAAAGAAGAAATAAAAAATACCATGAGACAAATGGTAATGAAGATACAACCTTCTAGAATATATTGGAAACAGCAAAAGCAGTATTAAGAGGGAAGTATTTAGCAATACAGACCACATCAAGAAGCAAGAACTCCCCCCCAAAAAAAAATCAACTTAATCTTCCATCTCAAGCAACTAGAAAAAGAAGAAAAAAGACCCCCAAATCCAGTAGAATAAAGGAAAATAATAAAAATTCAAGCAGAAATAACTGAAATAGAAATAAAGAACACAAACCAAAAGATCAAGGAAACCAAAAGCCTGTTCGCTGAAAAAATAAATAAAACAGACCAACTTATAGATAGGTTCACAAAGAAAAAGGGGGAGAAAACTCAAATGAATAAGATCATAAATAAAGAGGAAAAAATACAAAGGAAAAAAAAAACAACAGAAATCTAGAGGATAGTCAGTGATTACTATGAACATTTATATGTAAACAAGTTCAACAACCTAAATGAGATGGACAAATTCTTAGAACTATACAGTCACACAAGGCTGAATAAAGAAGAAATAGAAAACTTGAACACACAAATAACAAGAAAGGAAGTTGAAACAGTAATCAAAAACTTCTAAAACACAAAAGCCCTGGATCAGATTGCTTCACACATGTGTTCTACCAAACATTCAGATATGAACTAATACCTACCCTGCTAAGGTTCTGTCAAAAAAATGAGAAAAAAAGTAGTACTTCCAAATAAATTCTATGAGGACAAAACTACACTAATACCAAAAACAAGCAAAGAGAACACACAAAAGAAAAATACAGCCCAATCTCCCTAATAAATGCAGATGCTAAAATTCTCAATAAAATCTTAGCAAAACAAATACAATAATGCATCAAGAGGATTATACACCATTACCAAGTGGAATTTATTCCAGGGACACAAAGATGATTCAACATCTGAAAATCAATCAATGTAACCCACCACATCAATAAAAAGCAAAATAAAAAACATATGAGCTTATCAATAGATGCCGAGAAAGCATTTGATAAAATTCAACATCCATTATGATGAAGCGCTTGAAAAACTTGGGATAAAAGGACATATCTTAACATAATGCAAGCCATATGTGACCAACACATAACTAGCATCATTCTCAATGGTGAAAAACTGGAAGAATTTCCACTAAGTTCTGGTACAAAACAAAGATGACCACTTTCACCATTGCTATTCAATAGAATGCTGGAAGTCCTAGGTAGAACAATTAGGCAAGAGAAAGACATAAAAAGAATCTGAATTGGCAATGAAGAAATAAAGTTATTGTTACTTGAATATGATATAATAATATATACAGAACTCTAAAAAAATTCACAGAAAACTAATTAAAACAATAAACCAGTTTAGTGAAGTAGCAGGTTCCAAAATCAATACACAAAAATCAGTAGCCTTCCGATATGCAAGCAATCTCCTTGAAAAGGTATAAGTTGGGCCTCCCCGGTGGCGCAGCAGGTTGAGCACAGCTGTCCGCAGCTTCTGAAGCGCGGGTTCGATTCCCAGCCAGCCAGGGAGATTCCCACATGGTGTGGCAGACCTCTCCTGTTGCACCTGCTACTCCCCCCAGCAGTGTATTTCAGTCATCTGCCTGTTCTGCTCCCTGCTCTCTGGTGAATCCTCTCACACTCCCGTGCCTCTGGCCTGTACTCCAGCTACTGTATAAATTATTTTTTTTTTTTGAAAAAAGGTGTAAGTCAAGAAAAATCCTATTTACAATTACACACACACACACACACACACACACACACAAAACACCTGGGAATAAACCTAACAACTGAAGTAAAATAACTATACAAGGAAAATTATAAAACATTGCTAAAATAAGTAAGACACAAAAAATTGGAAAAATATGCCCTGATCATGGATTGAAAGAATCAGCGTTGTCTAAATAATCATGCTACCCAAAGGAAAACACAGGTTCAATACAAGGCCAATAAACATATCAATGACATTTTTCAAAGAATTGTAACAAACACTACTGAACTTCAGATGGAATCACAAAAGACCCTAAATAGCTAAAGCAATCCTCACAAAATAGACTATGGAGATACACACACTTTTAGAATTTAAACTGTATTATAAAATCATGATAATTAAAACAGCCTGGTACTAGAACTAAAACAAACACAGACCAATGGAATAGAATTGAGAGCCAAGAAATAAACACATACCTATAAATACATGGGCCATTAATTGATGACAAAGAGGCCAAGAACAAACATTGGAACAAGGATAACCTCTTCAATAAATGGTGTTGGAAAAACTTGACAACTGCATGCAAAAGAGTGAAACCAGACCACCATATAACAGTACACCAGAAAAATCAATTCAGAATGGACAAAATACTCGGATGTAAGACTGGAAACAATGACATACATAGAAGAAAACTTAGGTAAGATTTTTCATGGCAATAAGATTCAGTGATATATTTTGGGATTAGTCCCCAACAGCAAGGAAAATAAAAGAGAACATAAACAACTAGGACTACTTCAAACTAAAGAGCTTCTACACAGTGAACAAAACCATAACAAACACAAAAGGGCACTGTACTGAATAGGAGAAGTTATTTTTACATCATCTATCTGACAAAGAACTGATATTGAAGATCTACAAAGAACTCATACAACTGAAGAACACCAAAAATAAACTAACCCAATCACAAAATGGGCAGAAGAACTAAACATTTCTCCAAAGAAGACATACAGATTGAAATCAAGCCCATGAAATAATGTTCATCATTAATCATCACAAAAATGCAAATAAAAACCACAGTGAAACACCGTTTCATAATTGTGTGAATGGTCCATAACAAAAAAACCAGAAACAGGGCCTCCCCGGTGGCACAGCGGTTGAGCGCTGGGTTGCAAAGCTACCCGCAGCCTCTGCAGTGCCAGTTCGATCCCCAGCCACCGGGTGAGAGTCCCACATGACACACAGACCTCTCCTGCTGCCCACTGCTCCCCTCAGCAGTGTATTTCGTCAGTCTGCCTGCTCTGCTCTCCGCTCTGACTCTGGTGAATTCTCTCACCCTCCCGCGCTTCTGACTGTACCCAGTGCTTGTATAAATAAATAAATAAATAAATCTTAAAAAAAAAGACCAGAAACAAAAAGTGCTGGCAGGATATGGAGAAAAGAGATCTCTCCTACACTCCAGTGGGAATGAAGACTGGCCCAGTCCTTATGGAAAGCAGTGTGGAGGTGTCTGAAAACATTAAAAATGGATCTTCAGTACAACCCAGTAACCTACTTCTAGGCATCCAGCAGAAAAATTAAACAACACTAATTTGAAAGGAAACTTGGGCTAACATGCTTATTGCAATGCTATTTATAATAGCCAAATTATGGAAACAACCATGAATGCCCAAAAACAGATGAGTGGATCATGATATGGTATCTGTACACAATGGGATATTATTTGATGACCAAAAAAGAAACTGGCAACATTGATGGAGCTGGAAGGGATAATGCTAAATGAAATAAGCAAGAAGGAGAAAGATAAATACTGGATGCTGTCAGTAATATGTGAAATACAGAGAAACCAAACTAAGAGTCAGATAAAGAAAAGCTTAAAAGCTAACCCTTTAAAGCTGACTATTGAACTGTTGCATTCAAGGGAGATGGAAGACCGGTAAGAACAAAAAGGAAGGAAGCACAAAGGACTATGGTGGTGAACTATGATGATTTGGTGGGGGTTGTATTATGGTGGCAATATCTGATGGGGGTATCCTAATATTACCTCAATTAAAAATAAATAAATCAATTAAAAAACAAAATGGTGTTATATTGACTCAGTAAAAAATTAATAATAAACAAATAAAACTTGAAATAAATTGATAAATAAATAAATAATACCTTGGGTCCTTTGCCTTTGGCCCTAGAAGTCTTAGCAGTAGTGGAATGGAATATTCATTCTAGGATATAACAGATTTCTAGGAAATCTTGATTAAAGAAATTTGTAGTTTAATGCTCATAGTAATTTGATAAACAGGATAAAACAAAAGCTTAAGAAATTATACCAGGTTTATCTAATTAGTCTTTACAAGTAATTTCTCAAATTTAAGGCTTTAATGCATTCAGTGGGAATTCATTGACTATCTAGAGCATTCCAACTGCAATTTTTGAATTTTTAGATTTTCTTTGACTTCTTGTCATGCAAGAAAACTTTGGTAGATTTTGCAGGACTTTAGTGATGAGACAGGGGACTGTGTACACAGCATGCAGAGACTGCAAGAGACTCCAACACTGAGAGAGGCAGGACACAATTCCAGGGCCTCCATGGTGGTGCAGGGGTTAAACACAGTGCTATCAAGCTACTGCCAGCCACTACAGCCCCAGTTCAATCCTTGGCTGGCCAGGGAGCTAATCCACAAGGCACAGCAGACCTCTGCTGCCTCACCCGCTGCTCCCCTCAGCAGTGTATTTCAGTACATCTGCCTGTTCTGCTCACCACACTCTGATGAATCCTCTCAACTCCCCGCCCCCAACCTCTGGCTTACACCCCAGTTCTTGTACGCATGAATAAATAAATTTTTTAAAAAAGGAACACAACTCCACTGCCTAGTTCTCCTTACACTGTTAAGTGCCCAGAGACACACAACCGATAGATTGTTGCAAACGCTAGGCCCATCTCTTGTTTGCTAGACCTCTGAATGGTGGAAAACAGCATTTCAAGGTATGGGCTGTCAGTTGTGTGGAATGCGAAAAATAGCCTGATTTTAACCCATTTTACCTACACTTCTTATTATAAAGAAATCTAATAATTTAATATCTGTGAGTAAAATGTCTTAAATCACTTTGGAAAATATAATAATCTTTTAAAATTATGTAAAGTTAATTGTAAGTCAATTTAAAGGGTTAATGATAAAACATGGGGTTTTATTTTTAACAAATGCTTACAATTTAGAAATGAAGGTTTTAAGGAGTAAGAATTCTAATAAATGTATAAAATAAAAATAAAAATAATAAAGGGAAACAACTTTGTAAAAAGAGAATGTGTATGTGAATATATAAGGAATGTAATATTTTGTTGAAGGTCAAAGAAAGATTTAGACTTAAGATGAAACTGGTTATTTTTGGAATAGAATTATATAAGATGTGAATGCAAAAGAAAGTATAGGTTTGATAAGAATGACTTGTTATAAGGGTATATTTAAATTAAGTTTTAGTAACAGCAATGTTTCTTTGTGAAACCAACCTTTAATTTCTTTTATCTGCTTGAGGGACACAAGCATTTTTTAATTATGGTCAGTTTTTTTGTAAACTGGTTAAGTAATCTAAAGATGTGGTGCTGTAAGTTCTCTGATTAGCTAGAGAAATCTAGTTTTGTTGGCATTGCTGTACCTTGTCAGAAATAAGTTCACTCTTAAAATGTTAGGTTGGGATTCTGGGTAATTATTGTTTCATTGTAATCCGTTTGAGTGTTAAATCTGCGACAAAACTCCCCTAATATTAAAATTCTAAAATAGTAAAGTCTTTATTTAATTTAAAGGAAAATATATGGGAGGTCATGGAAATATATGGGGTCTAAGACACCCTATAAAATTAGTCACCTTGTGGAAAGAAATTAAATAAATTGGGCCAACTTGGAATATTGAAATTCATGGGAAGCACTGTCATAGAAGGAGAAATGTTAAACCTTTTTAATATGTATGTACATATTAATATGCATTCCAAAAATTATGTAAAACTTATGGGCTAATATTGTCTGGTATAATGTTACTGGTCAATTCTTGTTTTTCTGAAATACTGTATGTCACAAATTGAGCAAACTTTCTTGTCAATTGCTTTATAATTGAATATTAATTGTGGTTATTTTAATTCTTTTTCTATTTGCGGAAGTGACTTACTTTGCTTTATATTTAGAGAAATTCACAGGAAAAGGAATGTGGCATATCAACTAGAAATAAGGTTTACAATGGATCTAGGAAAAAGTTGCAGTGTATAGGGGGGAAAAGAAACTACTTATAGGGCCTCCCCGGTGGTGCAGCGGTTGAGCGCTGGGATGCGAAGCTGCCCGCAGCCTCTGCAGCGCCATTAGGATCCCTGGCCATCGGGAGAGGGTCCCACGTGGCCCGCAGACCTTTCCTACCACTCCAGCTGCTCCCCTCAGCAGTGTATTTCGTCAGTCTGTCTGTTTTGCTCCCTGCTCTGGCTCTGGTGAATTCTCTCACCCTCCCGCGCTTCTGACTATACTCAGTGCTTGTATAAATAAATAAATAAATCTTTTTTTTTTTTTTAAAAAAAAAAAAGAAAAACAACAACAACAACAAAAAAGAAACTACTTATAAAAATTGCTAACAAGAGATTAAGATTTGCTACATAAGACTGAATAAACTGTGAAGGACCAATATAATTTTAATGACTGATATATTAATTTTTTTTCCCCAGAAATCTTCTCTCGCTGTCTGTCATTCTTTTGTTATTGAGTTGATCTGTGGTCTGGTAAATTAGCAGCCCTGGTAAATTCAATATTTTTGCACGCATTTGCTTACAAAACATTTGCTTTTCTCTCTCTGACACCCCCAAATGTGAAAACACTGAGTATTCTTATTTCTCATAGCAATTTATTTATTTGCATAAATTCACGAAGACTTTCCCCCTCTATAATAGATATTTGGTAGTTTTGAGTAGAATGTCATAATTGAGCCCAGTCTTATTTCAGGAATCCACACATCTCAGACATTTCAAAGAAAAATTCAGCCTTAATTCCTTTAGTTCAGAGTTCCAATTCCATCAAGAAAAAGGTAAGGAAGGCCACCCTTTGGCAGACCCTAAAATCCCAGGACATTTTGGTAACTTCTGCAGAAGAATTTATTTAAAGATACAGGTATTTCAGGCACTTGTGTGATAAGAACTTGGCATGGTCCTGAGAGACTGGTGATTAAAAGCTCAATCTAAGAATCCTCATGAAAAGTCACAGCAAAGCATATTTTTAAAAGTATATTGTCATATTTTGCTTATATTGTGCTTATGCAAAAGAACTGGTCTAGTTTATTAGAACTGGACTTCATTTGCAAGTTAATTGTACTTGGTTGTGCTGGAGTGAAGGTGGAGAAAAATGTTCCAGTAACATATCTTTTTTGAATATCAGTTTCTACTCCTCTTAATCATTTTTTGGCTTTTGCTTTTGTACCTGTGGACTGGAGTGGATCCCAAATTTTCATATTATCAGGGTATGATTTTCCCAACTAAAATTTCCAGTTTTTCTTCCAATAATTTTAGTTGATAGATTGAAACTAAAACTGTTTTACTAAAACCAGAGATAGAGAATTTTTATAGTTCAGAGAGATCACCAAGATGGCTGTTTCAAAATGTGACTGTTGCTGTTTTCCTAAATACCTGATGACACTGAACTTCAAACAAGGAAAACACTGCCTCCCCTAATCCCATCTGAAGATGCTGTGACCCAACATCTAGAAATTTTAACTGGCTGCTCTCAAAACTCCTGATTAGAGTTTGTGTCAGTCTTTAACCTTTCTCTCTTTTGTTTCCTTAGAAATGTCCCTTATTTTTTTATGGCTAGAAATTGTAAGTAACTGTTTAATTGGACTCTGAACTGCCTAACACAGTTACAGTGGGTAAAATCACTATTACCTACTACAAGACCAAATTAAAATCTCCCAAATAATTGTTTCTGGGGAGACCCAATGGGCTCAGAAGGGCAACAAAAGGTTAAGTTTCAGATCTTAATAGTTGGAAAGGTAAACATGAACTAAAAAACGTTTTTAGGTGAAGCATAGGCAAAAGATATAAGAGGTTCCCCAGTACTGGAAAGAAAATACTTTAGTCAAGAATGTAAAAAAGGATTAAATTCTGACCAAAAGGAGGATTGTAAACATGATTTTTTCCTTGGAATCCAGCACCTGGTCTAGAATAGAATAGAGAGCCCATACATAAACCCATATGATCCAGCAATTTCACTCCTAGGTATCTACCCAAAGAATGCAAAAACACTAATTCAAATAGATTTATGCACTCCTATGTTCTCTGAAGCACTATTTATGCTGGCCAAATTATGGAAACAACCCAAGTGCCCTAATACTTAAGAGTGGATTAAGAAGATGGGGTATATATTCACAATGGAATAATACTCTGGAATTAAAAAAAAAAACACAAACTACTACCATTTATGACAACATGGATGGAACTGGAGGGG
The DNA here is from genome assembly GCF_014898055.3 of Talpa occidentalis. Taxonomy (NCBI): domain Eukaryota; kingdom Metazoa; phylum Chordata; class Mammalia; order Eulipotyphla; family Talpidae; genus Talpa; species Talpa occidentalis. The sequence goes on from NW_023601543.1 coordinate 41,209,245, forward strand.
TTTATGCTATATGAAATAAGTCAGAAGAAAGACAAATAGCAGATAGTGTTCCCTATATGTGCAATATAGAGAAACAAAAGAAAGGTCTATTAAAATGAAATCAATACAGACCCTAGAAATCTGAATGCAGAATTTAAACTACTAGTTGGAGAGGTGGGATGGGGATAGCAGAGTAGATATGGGGCACAATGGACTATTGTTGAGGGCTATGAGTACCTTGGTGGTGGGTGTGATATGGTAACATAACACCTGAAGGGTGTGATCCTACACCTGTATATCACATACAGCATTGTAAACCAATGCAGCCTCAAAAAATAAAATAAACAAAAATAATTTACATGATCAGGGAATCCCTTTCCATTTCCTTATGACTTCTATTTCTTTCAACTATATCTATAGCTTTCATTGAACAGTTCCTTTTGTCTCCTTTGTTAAGTTTTTTTCCCCATGTACATCATTCTTTCTGATGCAATAGTAAATAGGATTGTTTTCTGCTTTTCTTTCTCTTCTAGTTCATTGTTTTCATCTAAGAATGCAATTGATTTTTTTATTGATTTAGTAGCATGCCGCTAGTTTTGTTTCTAACAGTTTTTAATGGAGATTCTTTTCTTTGTATATATTTTGCAAATAGTTGTAGTTTTACTTCTTACCCAATTGGAATTATTTTTATAGATTTCTCTTGCATAATTGCTTTAGCTAGAACTTCCAGTATTAATGTTTAGTAGTGGTGGTGAAAGTGAATACTCTTGTCTTGTACCTGATCTCAGTGGAAAAGAATTCAGGTTTTTCACTATTGAGTATGATCAAAGCTGAAGGTTTGTCATATATGGCCTTTAATAGGTTCCAGTATGTTTCTTCTAACCCCATTTTTGAGGGTTTCTACAAATGGCTTTTGAATCTTATCAAATGCTTTCTCTGCATCTATTTGTATTATGATTGTATCTTTCCTTTTATTAATGTGGTTAATTACCTTGACTAATTTTTCATGATGTGTAATCCTTTTTAGATATTGTTGAATTTGGTTTTGTAAGATTTTGCTGAGGGTTTTTTTTATCTATATTCAGCATGAATGTTGGTCTGTAGTTTTCCTTTTTGTGACGCCATTTCTGCTTTTGTTATTAGATTCATGTTTATTTCATAAAATGTATTGTCATGTTTATGGTTGTTCTCCAGGCATAAAAATGTTATAACAGAGGGAAATCTGGATCTACATAAAGGAAGACCACCAGAACTGACAAATAGTGGGTACCAATTTTATAAATTATTGTATGTCTTATTAAAAGATAATCAACTATGCAAACAAAAATAATAATGAACTTGTGCTTCGTAACATGTAAATGTGTATCTGTAATATGTTAATATATGTCATATATAAATATGCATATATATTCCATATCTAATGACCATAATTGCATAAAGGCAGAGAAGGGAAGATGGAAATATACAGTTGTAAGATTCTTATATGTGAAGTAGTGTAATATCACTTGAAGGTAGATTATGAAAAATTAAAAATGCATACTATAATCTCTGCAATCAATAAAATAACAAACCAAATAGTGATATCTAATAAATTCAAGAGAAATACAATTAATTATTATAATGGTCACCTGAGTGGGTCAGAACAGTACTGAGGCCACAGCCTTGGGCTACACCCCTGATTGGATGAGTTAACTTTGTTTCAATATGGAGATACAACTGAAGTTTTGATCTAGATCTGTCTTCTTGGAGATGCATTTGATTGAATTGTCATGGATATTGTTGTAGGGTTGGTTGGTGAGTCAGTGAAGACAGAGTTAATAGCTCTACAGAATTAATCCCTGGTATTCTAGAGAAAACTATGCATAAAACAGCCATTGATCAGTCAATAGCATGATATTTCTATACAAGTACCGCACAGTGCCATGTGAGCAACAGCCCTTCAAATGTAAGTTACAAGAACTTGAGCTTCTAGGACTTAATTTTTTATGTTTTTATTTTAATTTTACTTTATACATTTTTTACATCATTCTTCATTTTTGTACAATGTATGCTTTCTCATCTGTGAAATTCCCACCACCAATTCACCTGTGCACCATCTCCATAGTCCCTTGTGCTCTTCCCTCTCCTGCTTTTATCCTCTCCCTTCTCTCCCCCTGCAGAATGTCTTTGGTTTATAGTTGCCTGTTGATCTTGTATTTTTACTTTATTATAATTACTTTTTTTCCTGATCCCTTATTTGGATCCTCTACATTCCTCCTATAAGTGAAACCATCCAGTATTTTTCTTTTCCTTTCTAACTTATTTCACCAAACATGATTCTTTCCAGCTCCATCCATGTTGCTGCAAATGGCATGAGTTTATCTGTTTTGATTGTTGAGTATTATTCCATTGTGTGTGTGTATATATATATATATATATATATATATATACCACATCTTCTTAATCCAGTCATCTATTTTTGGGCATTTGGGTTGTTTCCATAGCTTACCTATTGTAAATAGTGCTACTATAAACACAGGGGTGAAGGTGTCCTTTTGAATTAATGTTTTTGTGTCCTTTGGGTAGATCCCTCAGAGTGGGATTACTGGATCTTAAGGAAGCTCCATTTTTAGCAGTTTGCGGAACCTCCACACAGCTTTCCATAGTGGCTAGAACAGTTTTCATTCCCACCAGCAGTGTAGGGGAGTTCCTTTTTCTCCACATCCTCACCCACATTTGTTGTTGCTAGTTTTTTTTTTTTTTATATGTACCATTTTCACTGGTGTAAGATGGTATCTCATTGTGGTTTTGATTTACATTTCCTCTAGGACTTATTTATTATTTTTTTCTAAGATGTTGCCAAGAAAAAAAAATGTAACATTTTTCAGAATTGGAAAAGGTCCTAACATGCTAAGTCAATAGGCATCTGTCTAGTTACAGTCAGCTTCTGATGTTAAGTTCAAATTTGGAGAAAATATTTAAATAGAAGTGTGTTTGTCCTAGAAGAAACTCCCATAAATTTAACAAATGAATATTAATTGAGATTGTTTATTTTGATATCACAATGTGCATTTTAAATTTAGAATATTCATTACTTAGTGTGTGAAAATTGGCTAACGTATTGAAGAACAATGAAAGTTTCTTGTATTTTGATGAAGAATGATTAAACTCCATGGTCCTATCAGGTTTATTCATCTTAATTTTATTTCAATAATAACATTTCCACCTACCCAATTATTTACAATCTTTGCTGTAGGTTTTATCATTATTAGTAAATCTATGACCTTTTTTCGTCCCCTGCTTCTAAATCCAGCAGAATACTGGATAGAGTATTCTGAGACAGCAGAATACTGTCTCTAGTGTATTGCTGTATAGGTTCTTTATGCCAGACTATGTTCTTTGTATTGACTCTGCCCAAAGCTCTCAAGTGGGCATGAATCCCTTGCTCACTACTTTGGGACTACCATACTGTCATGATCAATCAGGAAATACTGCTGGCTGGGAAAGATACAGACCTGCCATTTAGTGTTTATAAAATAACATCAGCTTAATGTATGCTTCAGTTCCTAATATTGATTGTATTAGTTTTTCAGATCTTTGTAATAAGTTAATACAAAAATAGCAGTTTTAAACAAATCACATTTGTTATCTCAGTTCCATGAATCCAGAATCCAGACCTAACTCAAGGTCTAATAAAAATATCATCAAGGTGTTGTTGGGACTTAATTCCTATCAGAGGCTTTATAATAGAAAGTTCCATTTGCTATCTCCTTCAGGTTGTTGACATAATTCATTTACTTGTGACTATAGTACTCATGGTGAAGTTTATCTTCATACCCAGCAGGACAGTCTCCACCTCAGGGAAGTCCGGAGTACCTCTTTAAAGGGATTTTTGCCTGATTAAGTAAGGCAAAAGTCAGGTCTCTTTAATTAACTCAAAATCAACTAACTTGGCATATTAATTCCATTTGCATAATTCCTTCATCTTTGCCCTAGTCCATGCTTTATTAAGATATAATTTACATATAAAATTGTTTTAGTTTCAGGTGTACAACATAATGACTATATATTTGCAAATATTACAAAATGATCACTACAATAAGTCTAGTTAACATCAACATAGTTATGAAATTTTTTTCTGGTGATGAGAACTTTTAAGATTTATTTCACTAAACATAATTACCTCCACTTTCGTCCATGTTGTCAAAGACAAAATTTTACCCTTTTTGGATTGGCTTTATTTTACATTGTTTTGCATGTCACTGAGACAACCAACTTGCCTTGTTAGTTAAATTCTTGTCATGAACTTTCTCTGGATCTTTCACTTTTGAAACTTATCAGTAATATATTAGGCACAGCTATTTTAAGTCACTGTCATCTTCAGATTTTTAAATTTTTTATTTTTTACATCATTGTTCATTTTTAAACAATATTTGCTTCCCCCTCAGGTGTAGTCCCCATAGAATTTCCTTCACCAATACACCCATGCACCATCACCTCAGTCCCCTATGCTCCTGCCTCCCTCCCTCTGATACCTCTCCCTCCTCCTCCCCTGCAGTATGTCTCTGATTTTTAATTGTCTGTTTTTGCTTGTGTTTTGTACTGTTATTATTTTTTACACTGATGTCTTATTTGGTTCCCCAATATTCCTGCTATAAGTGAAACCATATGATATTTTTCTTTTTCCTTCTGGCTTATTTCACTGAACATACTTCCTTCTAGCTCCATCCACGTTGCTGGAAATGGCATGAGTTTATCTTTTTTGATTGCTGAATAGTATTCCATTGTGTGTATGTACCACATCTTCCTGATACAGTCATCTATTCTTGGACATTTTGGTTGTTTCTAGGTTTTGCCTATTGTAAATAGTGCTGCAATAAACATAGGGGTACAGGTGTTCTTTTGAATCAATATGTTTTTGTCCTTTGGGTAGATCCCTAGGAGTGGAATTGCTGGGTCATATGGTAGCTCCATTTTTAGTAGACTGAGGAACCTCCAGACAGTTTTCCATAGTGGTTCTTCAGATAGTTTTTTATCTTAATCTGATACTCTCTTTAAGGTTCTGAAATCAGCTGTAGTCCAGAATTAGTGTCTTCAACCAAGGAGTGTCTTAGAACCCTGTGGAAAAGGACTGTGCCAGATATTTCAGGTTGTTGACATTTATGTTATTATTTTTTTTTTAATAGAGGCATGCTTTTTTATTTATTTATTTGTTTGCTTTTGTCTATACATGCACTGGGTACAGTCAGAAGCGCGGGAGGGTGAGAGAATTCACCAGAGCCAGAGCGGGGAGCAGAACAGACAGAAGGACCGAAGTACACTGCTGAGGGGAGCAGCAGGCGGCAGGAGAGGTCTGCGCGCCATGTGGGACCCTCCTCCGGTGGCCGGGGAGCAGCCGGGGATCGATTCGGCGCTGCAGAGGCTGCGGGCAGCTTCGCAACCCAGCGCTCTACCGCTGAGCCACCGGGGAGGCCCGACATTTATGTTATTAATGCAGTTACTTCAACAGAAGATAAATAAATAAAAAAAATAATTGAGATCTTAGGTTCTGAATGCTGATGGCATTTCTTTAACAACATGAAAATGTTAGGAGTGGGTTGAGTCAAGATTTCCATAACTTTTTGGTCAACAAACTGATGGATTTCTAAAATACAGAGGAATAATAATTCATTACTTAGTACTGAATGAACTGATGAATGATGATTGTAAAATATTAGAAAATCATAGAGAGAAATGAAACTGGATCCCAGATAGATAAATATAAAGGATTGTTCCATTTTTAGGGGTCATGAGAAATAAGAGGTTTTGGCAGCACTAATTTTCATGACTATTTGAGTTTCTCTAGTTGACCTGTGGGTAGAACTGAGGAAAGGGAATAGTAGAATTGATCCTAGGATAGGTTTTTATTAGAGTAGCTGCAAATGAAAGATAAAGAGGAAATGGAGTGCCTGGTAAGAGGCTGATTGACTTCATGTACATGGGGTCTAATTTTATCTATTCCTCAATCCCACCCATATCTCTGATTATTTTGAAACAATTTTGAAATTATGTATCACCCATAAATAATTCATTATTTCTCTTTAAAGGATAACAATTATATTTAACATACCAAAACACACTTGTCAATTCCTTAAAATAATGAAAAATCCAGTGACAAATTTCCAACTATTTCATAATTATCATAATACTCCTTGAGCAGCTGTTTGTTTGAATCAAGATCCAAATAAGTTCTGCATATTGGTATTTCTTGAGAATACTCCTGTATCTTTTAATTGGTAGATAGCTACTTCATTTTTTCCCCTCTTGTAATTTATTTATATAGTAAAAATAAACAAGGTTGCTTGTCTCACAGAATTTCCTAAGGTCTGAATCTTGATGACTACATCCAAGTGGTGCCATATAATATGTTCCTTTACCCTCTGTATCTCCAATAAATAAATAATTGGACAAAAGTTTTCATCAGGCTCAGGTTTATTTCAGAAAAGGCAAGAATATTTCATAAGTTGTGTTACATTCTTCCATCAAGGGCAAACATTATATGGGCAGGTCACTACCTGCCCGTGTCTATGCAGCTGTCTCTCTTTGCTTTTTTTCCCTTTACTCAGTAAATTTTCCGTGTGCTGAGAAATGGGAACATCTGCTGAATTCTGTCTCAGAGGGACCCAAGAACTTCACACACCAAACGTCATCATCTGAAATTCAACACTACTTATTTTGATATTTAATGTGCACTTATTGTTCTTCATTCCTAATCTGTACCTTTATTTTCACATTTTTCTTTAGTACAAGAATAATTTAGGAATGTAGACATTCTCCAATTCTAATCTTATTACACTGTGATAGACAAAATGCCTTTTATGATTTGTTGGGATTTTTGTAATCTACTTAGTTATATTTATTTGTAAATGTTTTCTGTGTATTCACCATTGGACTTAAATATGTACATGTACACCTATACCCATGTTACATATGTAGATAAATAAATATACTATTCAAGTAAAAAAAAAAAGGACACCATCTTTTTGAGACATTATACAGTTGTTGATGTTAAATGCCAGCTACATTAAGTAATTAGAATTGCAAAATGGTAATGCTCTAATTGTAGCATTTCTTCTTCATTTTTTTATCTGGACTACTTCTACAAAAACAAACTACTTTATCTACTATTTGTTTATGCTAAGATGCATTTTATTTAGGAGAGGCTGGAAAAAGTTGTTTCCTTTCCAACTTACAAAATGAGTTTGTTTACTAGCAGCTCCAATGGTGACCAATTCATTAAAAAAAATTCATTATGATCCAATTTATTAATGTGTTGCAATCCATGACAGTTATTATCCTTATGGGTGCTCAATAATATAAGTTTCAGAGATTTAAGTACACTGACCTGTGGCAGTTTGTTCAAGTTGCATCCTAAATTCTTTTTGACATAGCCACTAGCAATCTAATAGTTTTTTTTTTTTTCTGGTTTGACAAGATGTTCCAGGTTTGTCTGTACATTTCCTGCCCAGAACCTTGAATTTCTCAAAGTAACACTTTCATGTTAGGGAGAATGTTTTTTTTCAAAACCACAATCTGGCTACTAGAAGTGCTCCTTGTTCCTGGGCTGGTCATTATTTCTTGATGTTTTCAGTGGACAGAGCAAGGAATTTATTTTAAAGATTAAATACTTCATGAGTTCATATTGATACTTAAAATTCAAATCTCAGACCACATGTTTTAAATTAACCTCTTTGATCTTACATCTGTATCAGTTACTGTAATGTTGGGAATCCCAATTCTCAGAGTTACAAAGAATGAGAATTAAAAGATATTTGAGTTTCTTTTTCCATGAACTGACTTTTCATTGCTCTAGTTGATATTTTAATTGTGGTTCATCTCTTTCTTTTCTACTTTAAAAAATGGGCTTTTATACATTAGGAACGTTAACCCTTTGTTGGTGATATATATTGAAAATATATTTTCCAATTTTGCTTTTTTTTTGGTTTTGAAGTGTCTTTTGTCCATGATAAATCTAAAAAATACATAATAAAATTTATCTTTTCCCTTATTGCTTCTAGATATCAAACTATAGTTTAGAAAGTTTCTTCATTCACAGATTTTAACATATTTTTTCTCATACGTTCTAGTACATTGTTTCATTTTTTGTACTTAAATCTCTGATACTTATATTATTTGTTTTATTGTATAGTTTAGTAAAAGGAGCCCCATGGCTCCTGGTTCTGTGGCACAGTGGAGCTTACCTGGCTTCCCTGTGACCCCAGTGTGAAATGGTCTACCCCATGCAGGGTGGGTTTTGACATATTGGTCAGATTTTGGTTTTGAAACTGGAGCCAGATTTTAAAATGCACCAAGCAATTTAAAAACTCACAGACCCTGAAAGCCATAAAGGGCAGGGCGCAAACAGCTTAGGACACAGGCTTGCCTGAAACTGACTCATAAAGACCTTTGGTTCCTTTCTTCAGACCTTTGCTTTTTCACTTCTGATCATGAACCACAGCTCCTGCCTCTGGCACAACCAGCACCATTGCTTAGAACTGTACACTGTTGCCAGACCCTTCACATTGAGGCCTACTGACCTGTGCTAATTGGCACTGCTGGGCTGTGCCTGGACAGTGATATTGTTACACCATTAAACGGGGGGTTAGTTCTTGATAATAACTATACTTATAGTATCTATTATGTTTTAGAAAGTGTCCTAAAACTTTATCAATTTTTGTAATCTTCATCATAATCCTCTGAGAAAGAACAGATCTTGTTCAACTTATTAATTGGTTACATATTGAGAAACCCATGATAAGTTGAAAATATTGTAAGTCGAAAATGCATTTAATACACCTAACCTACTGAACAGCATTGCTTAACCTGGACTAACTTACAGGGGTCCAGAACACTTATTTTAGCCTACAATCTAACACAAGCCTGTTTTTGTAATTAAGTGATAAGAAGATTATTGTGATAAGAAGATTATCATGTAATATATAGAATACTGTATTGAAAGTGAAAAATAGTGAAGAATTGTTTGTTTACCCTTGTGAGTATGTGTTTAGTAGCTGTGACTTGCTATTACTGTCAAGCATCACAAGAGGGTATTATACTGTATTTCACTTTCCAGGGACTGGAACATGGTTGAAATATGATAGACTTTCATTTTTCTTAAAGTTTTAATATTCTTGAATAAATTATTTTGCATTGTTTTAAGCCACTAGTGTCACAGGCTCCCCCTCAAAAGAGTGGGTCCTTTGCCCTTTAGGGAAAGAATTTACCAAAGAGCACCAGGCTTTATTAGAGAGACTCATGCATGAGAGAGCCAGTAAGGAGAAAGGAGAATTTAGCCTGTCTCCTCAAAGGGAGTTAGGAGGAAATATTAAAAGGTAAGTCTACTAGGTGGGGGCTTGGGGAAGGAGAACAGTATCATAGGTTGTTCTGGGTTGGGCTACACAGGGACAGGTGCAGATGGGTTATATTCCAGCTGTGCAAGGGGGCTCTTGGACTTTAAATTCCAGGAGATTATGAGATAATTATTAGTCCGGATCTAACACTTTTTGTCCATCATGGTGCATTATAGTCAGTGTGGTGGTCCAAACTGAGCCCTGGACAGGGCTCAGCAGTCCATGATTTATTGTACCTGTTCAAACAGGACTTTGGGCAACTCATCCTACTGGTTCCCAATTTCTTTCACTACACTGTCTCATTACTATATCCAGAAACTTTATTTTTTTTTAATTTATTTTTGTGTAGAAGAGCTGGGGTGTAGGCCAGAGGTGGGGAGGTGAGAGGATTCACCAGAGACAAAATGGGGAGCAGAACACGTGGATTTATGGAAATACACCGCTGAGGGGAACAGTGGGCAAGACAGGAGAGGTCTGCTGTGCCACATGGGTTAGCACCCTGGCTGGGGATCAAACTCAGGCCATAGCGGTGATAGTGCTGAGACTTAATCCCCAGGCCACCAGGGAGGACCCTATTCCCAGAAACTTTATTTTTTTAGATTTTTATTTATTTATGCATACAAGAACTGGGGTACAAGCCAGAGGTGTGGGGGGTGAGAGGATTCATCAGAGACAGTGTGGGGAACAGATAGGAGGAATGACTGAAATACACTGCTGAGGGGAGCAGCGGGAAAGCCAGAAGATGTCTGCTGCACCATGCACGTAGCTCCCTGGCTGGGGATAGAACTCATGCTGCAGTGGCTGCAAATGGCTTCATAGGCTGCTTCTTAACCCCTTGCGTCACCAGGGAGGTCCCCCAGAAAATTTAAATTATTGTTTATACTTATAATTTTCACTAGTTTCACTGGGGAGCTGGTCCATAAAGGGCTTCATGCTGTCATGTTGTAAGGGGAAACGACCTATTCACATATTATTGTCAATATAGATGGATTTATATCTGCCATTTTAATTTTGTTTTCTATATGCCTTATGCCTTTTTGTCCTAGTACTCCTTTCATTCTTTCTTTTGCTTCAAGTAAATATTTTCTAGTGGAAGATTTTAACATTTTAATGACTTTTTTTCATTAGTTATTTTCCTGGTGGTTCCTTTAGGGCTTACCATATATACATCTAAATATATCAGAATATACTTCATTCTATACTTTAGTCCTTTGAGATACACAAATATTACTCCTGTATAGCTTTATTATTCCATCTTCCTTCTTTTTTTCCTTTTTCTGTTACACATCTTACACCTATGCATATACAAAAACATACTATGATGTGACATGTTTAAAATCTATGAACATTGTTTTAATTATTAAATTATGCTTTAAAAAATAAACTGGGATTGGAAAGGGAAAAATTATTTATTTATATGCTTGTGAGATCAATCTTATTTACCGCTACTGTCCCACCATCTCAGGATTTTCCACTCTTTCTCTTTCTCTTTTTGGCATCCTAGGGAGAACTGTTGCATTTTAAACATTTATCTTCCATAAAAATGTGATTTTAAAGAGCCAGAATAAGTCAGAAATGATGATTTAGTGGGTTGAATGTTATGTTGAGGCATGCGGTTTCCATGATCTAACTCCTATTTACCTATGAATATGAACTTATTTGAAAGTAAGGTCTTTAAATGTAACTAAGTTAATCTTTTTGAAAGGATGTCCTCCTATACTTATGGTGGGCCCCAAATCCAATTGACTGATGTCCTTGAAAAAAAGGAGAGGGAGTTTTAACATAGGAACACACAAGAAAGAAGGCCATGTAAAGATGGAAGTAGAATTATACTTCTACAAGCCAAGGAATGCCAGATGAGGCAAATGATTCTCCCCTAGACCTTTTGGCCCTAGTGATACTTTGATTTCAGACTTTTGGCCTCTAGAACTTGAATAGAATAAATTTCTGTCCTTTTAAGCCACCCAGATTATGGTAATTAGTTTAGACAGTCCTAGAAATTAATATGCCTATCAGGTAACATTCCAGATTTTTTTTTTCAGTATAAATCTATACATGGTTTAGTTGATGAAATTTTCCTTCCCTCCCCTACTATGCCTTTGGCCACAGAGTTAAGAATGGTGATTTTAATTGTAATAAAATAATTCTAAGCACTAGGCTTATTCTGCAGAATAAACCTGTTATTAATTTAATGTATACATTTTAATAACTTTCACTTTATCAAACTAGTTATTATAGTCAGGAAAACAACTGGAAATTTATGCCAGGTTTTTGTCACTTATCTCCAAATTTACCCTTATTGAATGATTTATTAGAATGGAACTGGGCAATTTAAATATACTTCCTTTGTCAGCTAGAACTTTAATTTTCCAGTAAAGGAAATTGGAGCATGCAAGAAGAAAGGTTTTTGCTTCCTGTTTCTGTCATGATCACTGCTTAGGCTATTTCTATAGCCAGTACAACTTTTTCGTGCCTGGCTCCTGTGGTGGATAGTTCTGGTAGCACCAACAGCTTCCCCTGGCAATGTCATTTTGGTGGTTTCATAAAGTGCAACTAGTGAGAGACTTACCTATGAACATCTTTCTTAGGCACTGCAGAGGGCTGATTCCAGATGGTGGGCTTCTGGAAAGTTCCAGCAATTTTCAGAGGTTGGAGGTTCAGCAAGTTCTGTCTGCAAGGTACCATAGCATCGTTCCTCCCATTGAATAATCCTCAGTTGTGACCTCTCCAAGAAGGTCTGATTCTTAGACCTGGGTGGGAATATGGAGGTTGAGAGTACTCTATCTCAGCTCTAGGGGTAGTGACTATGCATTATCATATGCTTATCTTCAATTTCTATATTCCTTTAGTGCTCTCTTTACTCTTTATTAAACAATACCCTATCATCCCAATGTCCTGATATTGTTAATAGGTCTGCATCTTAAACATTCTCTATTCAAATTACTGTGTGCCTTTTCTCGCTTGGTTGAACCCAGGCTGATACTGATCACTGAAATAACAATGCCAAATTTTTCAAATTTTGAAAAGTGACACCAATATATTCACATGACTTTTTCATTAATTAAAGATTTATTTTTATATATTTATGCATACAATAACTGGGGTCTAGGCCAGAGGTGAGTGGGGGGTGGTGGTGAAAGGATTCACCAGAGACAGAGCGGGGAGCAAAACAAGTGGATCTACTGAAATACAATGCTGAGGGGAGTAGCAGGTGAGAAAGGAAAGGTCTGCTGTACCATGTGGTTTAGGGAATTCAACTGATGCCACAGTGGCTGGTGACAGCTTGCTAGCGCTGACTTTAAGCCCTGTGCCACTAGGGAGGCCCACATGACTTTTTAAAAAGCACTTCCTGTGAAGTAGGTATTGCCACTATTTTTATTCACATTTTATAGCTGAGGAATAGTTTCCAGTATTTAAGTAAGTTGTCCAAAGTTATAATTTTATCATCTATAAAATGAGGGTATTAATAGAACCTACCTTTTAGGTTCATTGTAAAGGTTACTTTAGAGAGCCTTCCTGATAGCCTAGGGGTTAAGTCTCAGTGCTTACACCCCTACGGCCTGAGTTCAATCCCCAGCCAGGGCACTAACCACATGGTGCAGCAGATCTCTCTTGGTTCACCCACTGCTCCCCTTAGCAGCGTATTTCAGTAAATCTACCTGTTCTGTTCCCTACTTTGTCTCTGGTGTATCCTCTCACCCCCCACCTCTGGCCTAGACCCAAGTTCTATGCAAAAATAAATAAAATCTGAAAAAAAAAAAGATTTCATTAGATAACATGGAAAAGGTTTAATACATAGTAATGGCTTGGTAAATGTCAATTGTTATATGTGTATTATATTTGAAGTGTAAAAATATATTGTCTGGTGTTTTGATGAATCATTTGCAATGAGTTGCCTAGAGTTTATATCTTTTTCTTCAATAACTGATTTTTTTCATTTAATGGCATTTGTTTCATGAAGTACTGTAGTATAATGACTAAAGATAGGCCAGTCATATCATAATTAACTAATGTGAAGACTGCATTATAATGGGAAAATATGGCCAGAGTGAGAGCTAACCAACCTAAGTGTTTGTCAACAGACTGCAATTCTAAGTCCATTGTGGTCAACAGCTGAGCACCTGAGGAAAACAAATTCCTAAGGATTCTGCTCTATACTTAAAAGGTGAATTTTCAAATTTGGATACTTCCATGTAAATAGTATATGAAGTTAAAAAGATCCAAGTCTGTTCTCATCAGACTTAACTTTTATTATTATTTTTTCTGGTTAAGGCTTGAGGTGGGAGCAGGAAGTTAAGGCAAAGTAGGAAAGGAAACTCAGTTTACTACATGTGTTACTTTACAAATCCTCAGATCATTGAAGACTGAATAACCAAACACTGAACGTCGGTATATATATATATATATATATTATATATATATATATATATATATAAAACAACAAATAATGCCCCAAGACTGTTGGGTAAAATAAATGGTTCATGTCTGCCAGCAAATTACTCATGAAATATTTGTCAGCATCAGCGGCCATTTTTATTAGTTGTATTAAAAAAAATCTTTTGGGGACAACTGTTTTAAGACATATAGGTTCACACTTCTTCAGGTGTATGTTACCATACAACACCCACCACTTAAGTACCAATAATCCTCTACCATTGGACATCCTCTACCCTTTGCTTCTATCCCCCTTCTGCAGTCAGATTCCAAGAGTTTGTTTGGCTTGGTTTTCTCGTTTTTTTTTCCCCCTTCTTTATAATTAGTGGACATTTTTTGAACGGGTCTTTCACTCTAACAATGCGTCCAATTACTCTGGAATGACATTACGGCATTTTTAGCTAGTACCAAAAATCAGTTTTTAAAGTGAAACAAGTGACCATGAAGTAGGGGCTCCTTTCCTCCCTCAGTCACAAGACTGTTTAGCAGCTAGATTCCCTTCAGTGAGGGATAGGATCAAAAAAAGTTTTTATGCCGCGAGGAAAAAAAAAAAAAAAACAGCTGAGTCAAGTCAGCTCCTCACAAGGTCCTCAAGATCACCTCGACCAGCGAAAAGGATCCTCAACCGGAAAAGATCCGACTACCCTAACAGGAAGGGCAGCCGGCTGTGAGCTCGCGTAAGAGAACGCCACCACTGAGTTTCGCGGTGGCTGCCAGAGCGTCTGCCGTCAATTAACACTTCTCCCTCCTTCCGGGAGCGGTTGCTAGGCAACCTTTGGCCGTCTAAGAGAGTAGAAGCCTGTGGTCATATTAGTGCCTCTGGCGGCGAATAGCGAGCGCTGCAGGCAGCTCTCACAGTTTTTACCCTCCCCTCTCTCCACCTCCTTTGCCCCCGCCCACCACTCCGCCACTTGGGCTCCTCCCTCCTCTTCTCTCTCTCCCTCTCCTTCCTCCTCCGCCTCCTCAGCTCTTGGGGTAGAATATCTATGGGTCGAAACGTGATGCGATGAATCCGAGAGAGACCGAAACTGGGACGTGGAGTGCGGCGGAAGCGGCGGGACTCCTGGGCATGGGGGCTTCATCACAATAGAGGCAGCGCCCCCACCCGCCTCTTCGGAGCGAAGCCCCCAAAACCCCTCGGGAAAAGGATGGCGGCGGCACCTACCCAGATCGAAGCTGGTGGGTAGCTGTGTCCGGGGGCAAAAGGGATGGAGGCTTAGCACGACGGCTGTCAGTTTCTTTTGAAAAAGCTTCTATTTCTTTTCTTTGCCTCCTTCTCAATCTCTTTCCCCCCTTTTCTTCAGAGCTGTATTACCTGATCGCTAGATTCTTGCAGTCCGGACCATGCAACAAATCCGCTCAGGTGAGAGGCACAAGATCTGGGACTCGCTGGGATTGGTCCCAATGGGGAAATCGAGGTAGCGGGTTGCGTGGCTCCGCTGAGAGTGAGGGAAAGGCCGGCCTAGACCGTCAGCTGCTGGGTTCTAAGTAGGGAGGGAGGGAGGAATGGGTTAATGGCTCGAGCTGCTCCTCATATCCATGTTTCCCTTTTGCTCAGGTGCTAGTGCAGGAGCTCGAGGAGCATCAGGTAAGGTCTCCCTTTGGGAAGAGGGGAAGGGTTGAGGTAAGACTGGAGGAAGCGTAGAGCAAGTCGGGTGGAGGGCAGGGGCCGAGAGGGAGGCTTGGATCTGGGCACTCACAGCTGTTGTCACAGCAGTGCACCGGTCTCTTCCCTCAAAAGGGGGAAATAGTGCTGGGGTCTTAACTCGCCCCCTCTTTTTGCCTGCGGGAGGCGGTTTTTCGGGATTCCTACTCCTCGGCCTTCTCCCTCTATCCCCCATCCCCCCGTCGTCTCTGAGGCGGTAGCTATCCGGCCGGTAGAAACACGGACGCAAAAGGGTCGGGGGCACAGACCCAAACTAGGTCGGGTTGAAGGGGAGTGGATGTTTAGCCTTTATCGTTTGCTCCCCTCCCCCCTTTCTTTTCCTCTGGCCCCCAGCTGATTCCGCGCCGCTTAGACTGGGAGGGGAAAGAGCACCGAAGAAGCTTCGAGGATCTGGTGAGTAAACTTTTCATTTCAACTTAACCCAACTCTTTCTCTACTTTCCCCCACCTTGTTCCCCAACCCGCCCCTGACCCCACAGCCAACGGGGCTCTAGCTTAGTGCCAAGTCTAAGAACGACTGCCCCCTTCCCCCCTCCCAGCGAGTCGGAGAAAGGGTACCTTGCCCTCCCCTGGCCTCGCTTGTTTCCACCCGAAAACTTTGAAGAATGTAAGTTGGTTATCAGAGGTGCGGGACTGTGGATAGTGAATATGTTACAAACATTGGGAAAGGCCTTTGTAGGGGGAAAAGGGAGAGAAACCAGGGGGTTATCTTGGGGCACGTACCAAGGACTGACGCTGGCCAATGACAGCATTGGTAACTGCTAGGAGTTCCGGATTAGTGGAAGAAAACTGGCTTCTGGTTGGTCCTGGCTTGAAATACGGGAACTGAGGCCAGGCTTAAGTCTTTTTTTTTTTTTAAAGGAACAGCGGGGGGGGGGGTGCGGGGGTGGTGGGCAACTGGGGCCTTGGGGGTGGGGACTGAGAAGAGGAGCGGACCGACCTGATACTGGGGAAAAAGCGACACAATTACAAATAATAGGGAACATCGAGCGAATTCCAAAATGTGCCGATTAGATAATTCGACTACCAAATAAAAACAGAATCGCCTCTCTCAGATTTAGAGAAATATTTCATCAGATCATTAAATTGGCATTTGTGCTAATAAATTCTCACTAAATAAATTATGACCTTTTTGAGAATTGACAAAACATGATTTTGTGTTTACAAGGCGACAACAATGGTCATATTTTAAATAGAATATACCCAAGCGTGGAACTGTGTTGTTTCTCCTGTAAAATGATTTATAGTGTAAATGTATCTTCTGTTAAGTCTTGACACGCACAAAAAAGGTCTTTTTTTATTTTTGGGAAGAAGTTCTCTTGTGTTACCCACTAGCACTGTGAATTGGAAGGGAATGAAAGGAGAAAGAAGTGATGTTGCTGAAGTGTTAATTCAGCTATAATGAGATTTAAGTGGAAGAATATTGGACAAAGTTAAAGGGAAGTGGGACTCTAAATGTAAATACACTGATTTAAACTTTTTAAAAACAATATTTAAATTGCTTCGTTGTTCATTTGATACTTTTTATTAAAATAATGAGGCCATGTTAATTGTTACTAAATCTAGTCACTAAATTTTTCTTATTTTTTGCAAATCACGAAATGAAAATTGTGATAAGGATAAGCTCACTGTACTGTTAATGCTGAAAAATTCTGCGATGGATAAAAATTATTTCTGAAAAATCTGCATGTATTCTCAGTTTATTTAATTTGTAGTCAGACCTTTTGTTGAACTTAAGTCTTGTCAAAAAAGGTGCAAAACCAACAGTAACTATACTAATATGTTTTAACACTTTATGACTAATGTGGTTTTAAAGATACAGTTTTATACTGAGGTGTATTGAAAATGTTTTCGTTTACATTTGTGTCTAAACACACCATTTTAGGCAGGTGGCAAAAGGAAACTTAAAAAGTAAAACACTATAAAAATCAACTTGACAGTGATGAAATAAGTGAACATTAAAATAATTAAAAATATGGAGTCTCTTAACCACATACAAAAATACAAAAAGCAAAACTGATATAATTGGATTTCCTTTCCTTATATTTTAATGGCATATTGTTCTGTAATTGTAATCAATGTCCATTCTATGGTTTGTATTTTCTGTACATATACTTATCTATATTTGAATAGTCATTTCTGTTTTAATGGTAGAAAAAGATTCAGTTGTTTTTAACTTGCTTTGATTTGAGCTGAGTGTAGCATTTGGGTTACTTCCAGTTTTTCATTATCTTTGCATAATTAAGTAGCCTTTCTGCTGTGTGTGTGTGTGTGTGTGTGTGTGTGTAGATCGTTTTCCTGGGCTATAGTTCTGAAGGGGAGTTATCAGGTCAGAAAGTCTCATCTTGTAAGATTGTACTAATTTATAATGTCACCATCCTGGATACTTAGAGGGAGTTTTATATTTTTTAATCTTTCGGTGGCTTTAATAGGTGAAAATAGCCTCTACTTGACTTAATCACCTCTTTTCTTCCGTTTGTAGAGGGGCTTAACTTGAACCAGTTATGTTAATCCATTTTTATATCCCTACATATACTTGCTTTTCACCTTTTTCTTTTTTTTTTCTGTGTTTGTTTCCTTATACGTTTTAAAACTTTATATACAGAGAATTTCTTCTATTGTTTGAACATAATCTAAAGATAGTATATTGTTTTTGTTTTTAATTTAATTTTTTAAAGATTTATTTATTTATTCATACAAACACTGGGTACAGTCAGAAGCGAGGGAGGGTGAGAGAATTCGCCAGAGCAGGGAGCAGAGCAGGCAGAAGGACCAAAGTACACTGCTGAGGGGAGCAGCGGGCGGCAGGAGAGGTCTGTGGGCGGCCAGAGAGGTCTGAGCGCCATGTGGGACCCTCCTCTAGTGGCCGGGGAGCAGCCCGGGATCAGGGATCCAACAGGCGCTGCTTCACAACCCAGTGCTCAAACACTGCGCCACCCGGGAGGCCCCTAATTTAAATTTTTTATGTTGTACACTTAGGTTTTCATTTTTTCACATCGGGATCCAATATTTTGATGCAAAATGCTCGTTCTCTACCAAAGATTTCTTTGTTAAGGGAAGATAGGACAGGACTGAGTGAGAATTTTAACAGAAGGAAAAGAAGTGTAATGGCTGGAAACTGAGTATTCACCAGTTGTATTTTTGATTAAAATTATTTCATATTTGACCTCTCAGATTTTGAGTGGCTTTATTGTGGGAGAGATGGGTGTTTTCTTGGAGTATTTTTTTAAGTGCTATCAGAACAATGCGTTTATACAGTGTGATTTTTGATTTAGCTGCGGGCTTTTGTATTGAAATTTAGGGCAAAGTATTAGTATAGCGTACAGTCTGATAATGTTACATTATATAGCAGCACTTCAAATACTACATACTGAGGTTTAAAAAGAATGAAAGTGTATAAAGGACTATGAACAAAGATATTGACATACTAAATTGGGGGTTGCATAACTGTTTTTACTACTCATTCGAAACAAAAATCCTGCCTTTCTGTCCATATATATACTTATATATATACACACACACACATACATATATATGGTTCTGGTTGAATTAATTGTACTGTTTAACTTGATTTATCCAGAAGGATATTAAGATAATAGTAAGTTAGATTTCTTCAGTACTTCATTACTGTTACTACTATATGTTCTAGAAATCCCCCTTTCTTTCTTCTTAAATCTGATTTAGTGTTTTACTTATAATTTGGAACGCAGGAGAAGATGCTTTTTTAGTAAAGCTACTGGCAGACCAGTATTGACAAATCCAGATCTAAAATGCCTTTTATAACCTGAGTCTGTAAGTGAAATATATTTATATTTATGATGAATTTTAAAGGTTTTTGAATATGGCATTCAAAATAAAACAATCTAAATTGGTTTTAGAAATTTTTGGTAGTGATGGAGAATTTTGAATTCATGATGATTGTTTTTGAAGTTTGATCTGAACTTTTTTTTTTAATTTTCTACTTCACTGTTATTGACAACATAATAGAATTAGATTTGCTTTTTGAAATTCATCTTAAGATAGATAATTTAAATAATTACAGATGTCCTTTCATTTCTGGTGGCCCTGTCAGTCTGTTCACTATGTTATTGCTTCTTCCTTGAAGGAGTGAGAAACATACTAATTAGGGACTGTGTGTTTGTTTAAATGAGTGATTTTTGTTATTATGGACATTTTACATATTGAAGTAGTGACTTGGAAACATTTTTTAATGGCACCTTTTAAGAGGTTTAAATCATTTTATGGCGACTCCTCATAAAACTGAACCAAAGGCATAATTGTTCTTAGATTTGGTATATGTTTTTACATTTATTCATCATTTTCTCCCATAGAATTGAAAGCACTAATTATCGCTTACATTTGGAGTGACATAGATTGTATTACCTTCCATTTTATACACAAAAGACTTGAAGCAATTTTATACTGTTAAGCAAAACTTTTATCATGGCTGTATGATCACTACTATTTTTAAAAAGAATACATACATATATAAAAACTTGCATCTACATATAGCATATTTAAGTTTAAAAGTTTTTTACATCTTCTCATTTGCTTCTCAACTACTTTGAAACACTGTATTTAAATTCTAGTCATACCTGTATTTTTTTCTTACCATACTCTTTTTCTCTATTTAGTAATAGCTTGAATTGTCTATTAGAACAGTAGAATGTAGAACTATTAGAACATAATCTTTGAGTGCTGGTAGCATAGTTATTGAATCTGTAGGTATGGAAGCGGTTTAAGTATGTGTAATTTATTAACTGGTATGTGGACACACAGTCATAGTTAGGAAGAACAGAATGCACCATGGGAAAGCAAAAAGCATGCCCTGCTCAACCCAGTGTGGATATAATGCTGATAGTTATTATGGCAGAGAACAATCAATGTATGGTAGCTAGTATTACTACTGACTTGATTCAGCAATGTGTATATGCTGATTTTTTGTAATACTTTTGTTTTAACTATTTCTCTGGCTTGACCCTTGACTTTTATTTATTTTTCACACTTGGAATGTAGGAACATACTTTTAAGGATAAAATCATTTTGGAAATTTATCATTAATCCTAGGAAAACTGGTGTCTCAATACAAATGAGATGGTATTAAGAAAGCAAAGTAGGGAGTAATAATTTTTTTTTTTTATAAAATTTTGTCCTGAAAATCCTTTCATCAAATTTGAATAATTGTTTAATTTGTATTTGTCTCATTTTACTGATATATTTGGTCAATTAATGATAAGATTTTAATAGGGAGAAAAATAATAATTTAAAGGCACTTTCGTATTTGTGTCATATTAGAGATGCCCTTGCTTGACTTTTCTTACATAGCCTTTTGTGGGGAGTGGAAAAGACCATGAAATACAGTCTGGAAGATAGTTTTTACTTACTGAGTGATAACCTCTCAAGAGATTTAAGATAGTTTTTACTTACTGAGTGATAACCTCTCAAGAGATTTGATTTCCTCATTTATGAAATAAAAATCTGTGCTGTTTTAGACAATTGCTGTGTACCAAATGAGTTAAATATGTAAGAATGTATTTTGTTAATTGAAAATGTTGTACAAACAAATTAGTAACTGTATTTTAAAAATAGGACATAAGGAAAATCTGGAGACCTATGGTCCCAGAATTTGATTTTCTTAGCTAATAAGCACCACTTAATTTTCTTAATATTTTTATAGCATAAAGGTCATATCAAAAAGTAACATTATTCACACAATGGAATACTACCCAGGTATTAAAAAAAATGAAATATTACCTGTGCAACAATTATGACTCTAGAGTGTATTGTTCTAAAGTCAAGTCAGAGGGAGAAAGACAAACACCATATGATTTCACTCATATGTGGAAGATAATGAAGAAACACAAATGAACAAGCAAAACAAATATGAACTCTTGAAACTGTAAAACAAAATATATAGTGATTACCAGAAGGAAAAAGGAAAGCTTGGTGGGTACATTGGGCAAGTGTGGTCAAATGTGTGGTGAAGGATGGAAACTAGAATTCTGGTGGTGAGAAAAATACAATATTACACAGATGTTGATTTGTAATGCTATACACCCCATATATATATATATATATATATATATATATATATATATATATATATATATATAACTTTACAAACCAGTATGCAATAAAAATTGAAAGTAAGAAGTTTCAGAATTGAATCCAAAATGAGTATTTTGAAGTACAATTTTTAATTCAAACGAGAAATTATCGGGTCAAAAGATATTTAGTGTCATTTGCGTTGGATTATAGAAGAGAAGTTCAGTGTGATGCTGGTGTAAAATTCACTCTTTCAAGAAGTGGGAGGTAGGGATCCTAATCTCTTGTTCTGAACTTACTCTGTACATTGTTGATATTTTTTTGTATTTTAAATTACCTTGTTGAAAGTGTTTTCTCATGTTTTCTCATGTCCTTTAGTATTTACCATGATACTTTATCTGGCCCTTAGTTATTAAGTTGTTCAATTTTCTTAGCTTTTCTTAATAGCATTTCATTATATATATATATATATATATTTATATATATTTAGCCTAAATATATATATATATATATATATATATTTAGCCTATTTAATCTACAATCTGGTATTGTGTTCTCTACTGACAAATTTATAGAATGTGGATGGGTCCCTTTGCTAGTCTTGATATCTTCTGCCCTCAGGGTTATAGTACTTACAGTGCTTTCTTGAGGCAGTATAACACAGATAATACTTGAGCCTAAATAGGTTGCTATGGCTCTCATTTCTGAGGAAATTTTAAAACGAATGAAAACAAATGCTAGGAAGAGTGACTAACATTTTCAAAGTGAAGTGTTAGGAAGTCTTAACACGTAGCCCACCCTGTTAACCAGTGTGCATTTCCCTCCCCACCTTGAAATTCAGCAAACATTAAAATGGGCACTTAAATTATAAATATATAAAATTGGAATCTTGCAGACATTTATATTTTATTGAGAAGTATCAAGAAGAAAATAAACTTATTAATTTTTTGTTTTCCTCCAGTTTATGTTTTAATAGTATGTATTTTCTTCCTTCAAAGTCAGATAATTCTGGGCCTCCCCGGTGGCACAGCGGTTGGGTGCTGGGTTGCGGAGCTGCCAAGGCCTCTGCAGCGCTGGTTCGATCCCCGGCTGCTCCCCGGCCACCGGAGGAGGGTCCCACATGGCGCGCAGACCTCGCCTGCCGCCCGCTGCTCCCCTCAGCTGTGTACTTCAGTCCTTCTGCCTGCTCTGCTCCCCGCTCTGGCTCTGTTGAATTCTCTCACTCACCCGCACTTCTGACTGTGCCCAGTGCTTGTATAAATAAGTAATAAATACATAAATAAATAAATAAATCTTTTAAAAAAAAAGTCAGATAATTCTCTGGATAGAGTTTCATATTGCTTTTTATTTTTTAACATTTTGGAGGAGCATCTTAAACATTGAGGATATATTTTTTGCTAGTGACTGTGTAGAGTATGTTTGCTGGGTAGGAGTTTTGCAGTGCTAATGCTCTCTCTCCCTTTCCTGTGCCTGTACTGTGAACTTTTACTTTTCCTTCAAGTGTGAAGTTGGATATGAACTTATACCCAGGCCAAATTGGTTACTGTACTTCTTTGCTTCCTTAGGAGTTTTGTAGTTTTGATTTGCTTCCATTTACTTGTTTATTTCTTCCACGGACTGTGGGTTCCCTTAGGCACCAATTTAATCTTCTTTCCATTGTCATCTCTGAATGCTTGAGTATGATTTTTTGTTTTAACCAAATCATATGAGGTGGTAACCATTATTCCCTCCTTTACAGATGAGGATGTTCAGGCTCAGAAAGACCATGTAATATTGCAGATCACATTAATTGGGAGCAGGGGATGCTGGAAAAATTCAAATCTCAGTCCTTTCTACTCTATCACATTGCTAGAACAGCTAGTATATTTTAGAGCCTGAATAATGTAGGCTCTCAAGTTGATATATTTAAAACTTTGATGTCTTTTTCAAAATTTGTTTTCTGTCTTTTAATCTTAAATAAGGTGACTTTTTGTATATGCCTCCTCTATTTCCCTACCCCTGGCCAAAGTAAAAATCTCAAACAAAATGTTGCATTCTACTTCTATAGCATATTTTTCTAGTTTGATTCTTCTTAGGAAAGAGGACACTAACAATTCTTTGTTAATATTTGCTTTTTTAGACTTACTTGTTTGAGCCCTGTTCTAACAGACAAGTAAAAATAACATCATTGCTATTTGAAAATTAGTAAGTATGTCAAATGTAGCTCTTGGTAGAGGTCTGGCCCCCCTGAGATTAGGTACCTTTGAAGTTTTATCAGTGTCCGGCTTTATTCCTTTTAATTAATTATGATGAGTAGGATAATCTCAGTAATCTCTCTGGTATTTTCAGTTGTCAAATTGGTACTAGTGTGGTAATTCAAATGTTAGATTTTTCTCTTTAGGTCATCCTTATCAAGAAGAGTTATAATGTAGCTTTCATTTGTTTTTCTATCAGTTATTCAAATTTTAAATTATTTTAATTTTTTACAGTCTTTCCATTAACTACCTTCATAATTCTTCAACATGCTTAATTTGGTATTGTGACCATGGGGACCCATATTCCTGTCTACTTCTTACCCTCCCGCACCTCTGACCTATACCCCAGTTCTTGTATAAATAAAAAAAAAAAAATCTGAAAACAAAAAAGCTTCATACTAAACTTAAAAAAATTGGGCCTCCCCGGTGGTGCAGCAGTTGAGCACTGGGTTGCAAAGCTTCCCGCGGCCTCTGCAGTGCTGGTTCGATCCCCAGCTGCTCCCCGGCCACCGGATGAGGGTCCCACATGGCGCGCAGACCTCTCCTGCCGCCCGCTGCTCCCTTCAGCAGTGTACTTCGGTCCTTCTGCCTGCTCTGCTCCCCGCTCTGGCTCTGGTGAATTCTCTTACCCTCCCACGCTTCTGACTGTACCCAGTGCTTGTATAAATAATCAAATAAATAAATAAATAAATAAATCTTAAAAAAAAAAAATAATGGCCTCCCTGGTGGTGCAAGGGGCTTAAGGCACAACCTTTGAAGCTATCCACAGGCACTGCAGCACGAGTTTGATCCCAGGCCAGGGAGCTACCCACATGACACAGCAGACCTCTCCTGACTCGCCCGCTGTTCCGGGCTAGTATTCCATTCACTCTGCCCATTCTGCTCCCCTCTCTGCCTATGGTGAATTCTCTCACCCCCACACTGCTGGCCTGTACCCCAGTTCTTGTACGCATAAATAAATAAATCCTTAAAAAAAGAAAAAAAAATAATAAAATTTTGTTGATTCTAGAGGAATGGACTTTTTGATTGGAACCACTAAGAAAGTGTGCAATTTTTATTGAAGAGAGTAAATACCAAATTTGTGAAATTTATTTACTAATTTATAATACAAATCTTCAAAGATGAGAAATTTGGGGTGTGAGTGGATAAACCTCAGTTTAGTTGCTTAGTTAATGATTCTGTAGTTTTGAGTTATTACTGTGGATTGATAAAATCTCTTACATAATTAGCTGAAAATCATTTTTATAAAATGAAGTATCTAGGGGGCTTAAGATGTCAGTTTAAGATGTAATTCTGACAGATTTACCAGTAGAAGGACAATTCTAAAAATTCCCATTTAGAGAGTTTCCATTTTTCTGGATTATATATTGCTAAATATTTCAAAATTTCTAGGGTCATTAGATTTTTGTGAGATGTTAATTGGATGAAGAAAATGAAACTGATAAAATAGAAAATGCCAGTAAAGACATCAACTATCATCCTATGTAAAGCCTTTATATAGCATTTACTTGATGAAAATGTATTGGCTGATCTCAGAAGCCGTGTCTATTCAGGATAGTGTTGGGGATGGGGAGAGGAAAGGGCATAAACTAGATGTTAATGTACAGTGTTTTATCTTTGTGATATTTTCAGGGTTACTAACTATATGCAGACATATTTTAGAACATGTCATAATGGTGAGAGTATGAATTATACTTAAGTTAGGATTTTAGGATATCAGTTTCTATATGTACCAAATGTTTTTTTTTTTTTTTAGATTAAATCTTCAGCTCTTTGACTTTAATATTGCCTGTATATTTTACTGAAAGATAGCTCTTTGTAGTTATTTTCTGGGAAAATAAAAATAGAGATGTGAGAAATAATTGGAAAAATTTGGCATATTCTTTGTCCCTAAACCAGAAGCAAAACCTTATAAATATAAAGTAATCAAGGCAAGGAAAAAAACAAACAGGTTAAGTTGCCGTTCTTCATGAGCATTATGTCAGTTGCCCAGGCCCCAGTTATCTTGGTAGATTATAATTGGTTTTTGCAGGGACTTACAAAAAAATAATAGGCAGGAAATTAAAAAAAAAATTACAAAAGAATCACTTATTCCCAGAGTTCTGAATACCTGTTGGATTGTAACCACTTGTGTTTTCCAGGAAGCTAAAAATGTACTCTGATGTGAGAATCTAAAACTTTTCCTCTATGATTTCATGTGCCATTACTTATAGATAGGCTGAACTTTGGTTTTTATTCATTCATTGATTCATTGAACAAATATTTATTGATTTTTGCTTAACTTAATATCAGGCACTATTCTGGATTCTAGGAATACAGCACTGAACAGAACACACAATCTCTTCTCTCATGGTGATCATTAGGGATGACTCAAAAAATTACTGTGTTTTGTTCTTGACCTGGTGTTAATATGTTGATGTATGTCCTATGTGATGGGGTGTGTGTGTATGTGTATGTAATTAGACACAGTTCTGTTGTTTTATTGTCTCATCTCTACACATTTTAGCCAACTTCAAAAATTTACTTGTGTAAAAATAAGTTATTGTTGTAATGAAAAATAAGTTATTGTTGTAATGAATTTTGAGCACATACCTCAGTTGTTCACATCACAAGTATTTATAAAATCATTAATTTGATACTCTTAAAAACCAGTTAACTTTTCTAGGAAAAATGATTCTGCTTTATTATGCAAATGGCTCTTGTTAATCCTAAAGTGATTTGAGTGAGATTCCTGCAATACCTTTTTGTTTGCATTCTTATTTGTATACAATATAGATCCTCGATTCTTTTTTTAAAGATTTATTTATTTATGCATAGAAGAACTGGGGTGTAGGCCAGAGGTGTGGGGCATGAGAGGATTCACCAGAGACAGAGTGGGGAGCAGAACAGGCAGAATAGATCCTCTGATTCTTGATCATTTCATTATTACTACTGAATAAATCAAGTATTAGAATCATCATCTTTGTACTTATAGGGTTTTAGGCATGCTTACTTTAGCTTTTGTAACACTTATTTCATAAGAATGACAGATAAATGTTTTAAATCAAGCCATGTAAAAGTAAGAGTGCCACATCATTTAAATGTTACCATATCATTTAAATGTACATAATTTTTGTAGTTGTTTCTTAAATTTGGCTTAAGTATTACATATTCATAATGTTACTTTATTTTTTCTGTAATTTAAAATTATTGTTTGATCCATTTTGGATGGAACAATTTGATAATGGTCTAGATTTTCTTTAACCAAATTTGTTTTTAATGTACTTTATTTATGCTTTTTAGGTGGCAGCCAATGCACACATTCCTCCAGACTACCTCCTTAAAATTTGTGAGCGGATTGGTCCCTTACTAGATAAGGAGATCCCTCAGAGTGTTCCTGGGGTACAGACATTACTAGGCGTTGGTCGGCAATCTCTGTTACGGGATGCCAAAGGTAAGATTTTCACAACTTTGAGAGGCAGGAGTGGGAAGTAGAATATTTTTACATTAAGTAAATGTTCCCATAGTTTTCTAAATAATATCTTTCTTCTACTTTTTCTATCTTGCCAATATTTTTTAAATTTTCTTGGCCTGTAAGTTTTTAGAGTCCTTTTTCTGTAAAAACTGTCAGTATCATATTTTTCTTTTTCCTTCTGGCTTATTTCACTGAGCATAATTCCTTCTAGTTCCATCTACATTGCGGCGGATGACATGAATTTATTGTTTTTGATTGCTGAATAATAACATTGTGTATATATGCCACATCTTCTTGATCCAGTCATCTATTTTTGGGCATTTGGGTTGTGTCCAGGTTTTACCTATTGTAAGTAGTGCTGCAGTAAACATAGATGTATAGGTGTTCTTTTGAATTAATGTTTTTGTGTCCTTTGGGTAGATGCCTAGTAGTGGAATTGCCGGGTCGTATGGTCGCTCCATTTTTAGTAGGATCCACTATGATAGGAAACATTTCATTCTCAAAAAAAAAAAAGTTTAGATTTTTTCCCCCAATGTGGTCAGAGTTTACCTAAGTATAGCATGCAAGTGGAAAAATAGGGGACAGAAATCAGGTATTGGCAGCTTTTCCATTTTCACTTGTATGTGATTTTTTTTTTTTTAAGATTTATTCATTTATACAAGAACTGGGGTACAGGTCAGATACACGGGAGGGTGAGAGACTTCACCAGAGACAGAACAGTGAGCAGAACAGTTAGACGGACCAACGATACTGCTGAGCGAAGCAGTGGGCGAGGCAGGAGAGGTCTGCCACACCATGTGGGTTTCTCCCTGGCCATCCAGGAATGGAAACCACGCTGCAGAGGCTGTGGACAGCTTCACAGCACTGCGCTCAACCTTCTGTGCCACCGGGGAGGCCCCTGTGTTTGAATTTTTAATATAAATGCAGGGACATAAAGCATGAATATAAGTCAAGATATTTCAATGAACAGGTTTCAGCAGTTCAACTTTATAAGAATCATAAATAAACCTTTATTTTTTTCTGAAAATGAAAACTGTCAGTATCATAGATGTAAAGAATATAAAATCTTATAATCTTGTGGAATATAAAATTTTGTAATTTTGTGGAATAGAGATCTCAAAAGATCACTGCTTTGATTAGTAGAGTATAAATGCATAAAATAATATTTTATTACACATTATAATCTTAATCTTTGTAAGTCTCGATGTCATCCTAATATCATTTTATAAATATATTTCATACTAGGTGAATGAAAATTATGTGTAAAGTTTTTTGGAAAATATTTGTTTTAATGTTTATCAGTTTGTATTGCATATGAAGCAGTAGCATCGTAGTGTATGGGAATTATTTTCCTCAGTTGCACACATAAGTTATGGTTGTTCTAAACCAGTATACATAGTTTGGAGGGGAAGGCTAAACAATAGCATCAACCATGTTATTGAATGTAAGAATTTTTATTAAAAATATTAAAAATAAGGGCCTTCCCTGGTGGTGCAGTGGTTGAGCGCTTGGCTGCAAGGCTGCCTGCAGCCTCTGCAGCGCCAGTTCCATACCCGGCCGTTGGCGAGGGTCCCACATGGCGCGCTACAGACCTCTCCTGCTGTGCCTGCTGCTCCCCTCAGCAGTGTATTTCGTCAGTCTGCCTGTTCTGTTTCCTGCTCTGGCTCTGGTGAGTTCTCTCACCCTCCCGGGCTTCTGACTGTACCCAGTGTTTGTATAAATAAATAAATAAATCATTTAAAAAAGTGATATTTTTAAAAAAATACTAAAAATTAGATAGCAATGTTAACATAACTCTCATCATTGATGAATGGAAAAATAAAAAGTGACTTTTGGAGATTTCAAAATAAAAGAGGTCAGATAAGAAACCAAGAAAGTACTACACATTGCCATACAGTCAAATTATCATACTTCAGTATTTACATACTTGATAGCAGCATTATTTTTTAAAAAAGATTTATTTATTTATTCAAGCACTGGGTACAGTCAGAAGCATGGGAGGGTGAGAGAATTCACCAGATCCAGAGCGGGGAACAGAACAGGCAGACTGACGAAATACACTGCTGAGGGGAGCAGCGGGCACGGCAGGAGAAGTCTGTCGCGCCATGTGGGATCCTCACCAGTGGGCAGGGATCAAACAGGCGCTGCACAGGCTGCGGGCAGCTTCACAGCCCAGTGATCAACCGCTGCGCCACCAGGGGAGGCCCAGCAGCATTTTTTTTTTACTGAACTCTGTTCAGCTACATTTAGGAGCACATCAAAACAAAATATGCATTTATCAATCAAGATCCAAATGAAGGAAAACAAACACAAAGTCTCTAAATTGAACACTAAAAGTAGATGAACATTTGTGCAGAATGAATCAATATCTGCATTCTTGGACTGTTTTATTCTGTTCCAGTAAAAGTGTAAATTCAGATTATCAATTGTGTATTTTTGGAGGATTTTAGTTTTACCAACTCTTAATTGTGCTGTGTTCTTGGAACAAAGAAGGTCATAATAAATTCTTCTACACAATGAACTTTAAGTACAGTTGAAAATAAATATACTCCATGTAAACAAACACATACATATGCACAAAATGAAAGAAATTTTTATCTTTAAACAGTCAGTGCTTCCAAAAGCACATTTTATCTTCTCTCCCCTTAGTCTCTGTCTCCATTACATAATCATTCCTTTTTTCTGTCATGTCCTCTCTGTGTCTTCTGTTATCTCTTGAATGGTCTCTCTTTCTGATCTCTTTCAGACTGTGTAATTCTCTGACCACTAACAGCAGCTTGTATTGCTTGAAAATGTTTAAACAAAAACATTACCCCATCAGTGACAGTTCAATAATAGTTTCTGTATAGTGCTGTTTTTCAACTTTTATAAATTGCCCCCAAAGTTACATAAAAGCCTCTTAAAAATATAAGGTAATATTTTAGTATAATAAATACTTCAAGTATAGCAAACAGTTAATTTCTGTGTTAATTTTATTAGCATAATGCTTTAAAAATTTCAATTCATGTCTTCCCTAGTGGCCTAGGGGTTGTCTCATAAATAAAAAAAAATTAAATAAAAATTTCAATGCACAAATGTAAATATTTGCATAAATAATACCTGATTTTAAACATCTAAAGAACTGGGGTATGGGCCAGAGGTGTGGGGGTGGGAGTGAGAGGATTTACCAGAGACAAAGTGGAGAGGAGAACAGGCAGATTTACTGAAATAAACTGCTAGGGGGAGCAACGAGTGAGACAGGAGATGTCTGCTGCATGCTATGTGGGTTAGCTGCATGCTATGTGGGTTAGCTCCCTGTCCCGGGATTGAATTAAGGCCCTTGCAGTGATAACACTGAGACTTAACCCCTAGGCCATGAAGGAGGCACTAAACATCTAATTTTATAATGTAAGAAAATATTTCAATTCAGTTAATTTGGAAGTTTTTAGGAGAGTGGTAGAATGTTTTTGTTTCAAAGTTGAATTTTTAGGAATATTTTATATTTGCTTGATTTTTTTTACATAAATAAAACTATTTATAGTCTGTTATAATTTTGTAAGCAGTTTTGTTACTAGTTATACACAGTAGGCAGGTACTCCATAACAGAACCATGTACCAAGGATAAATGTGTATGAATTTTACTTAGAATGCTGACACTATAGTTGTTTCCTTGCTTATATAGTTTTATATGAGTAGACATGTATAAGCCTAAAGATCTAGAACCAAAATAAATTTAAAACCTTAATCTATGATATATTTAAATGAGATTCATATATATATATATATATATATATATATATATAAAATAAAAGCTTCAGTTCTGGATCAACACAGAATTAAAATATTTTGATGATATATTAAGGTATTGGTGCCTAACAGTGATAATTTAGTTTGTAGCATGGTTAAATATATATGTGTGTTATTTTTTGTGTTTTTAATAATTAGAAGTGTATTTTAGGAAATGATGTTGAAAAGAAACATCTGACTCTAAGGTAGTCAGGAAAACTGTTCTATTTCTTTACTAACTATTGATCTTTTTGCATAGACTGTAAGAATACACTATGGAATGGGTCTGCATTTGCAGCTCTACATAGAGGCAGACCTCCAGAACTACCTGTAAATTACGTGAAACCTCCAAATGTGGGTGAGTAATGTCCATGTGAGTTTATAAACATAAAATTCTTGATTTGTTCCTTCCTGAACTTGTAATAAAGCCAAAAATAGGTACCAGAATTAAATTTCAAGTATAAACAAATTTCGTTTATTTTTGAGGAGTTTCATGTTTGTTCCAGATTTTAAAGCAAACATAATCATGGTTTTGTAAAAGGTGAACCTTTTTTTCTTTATTTCTTTTTTTTCCTTTTGTAGCAGAGGCATTTTCTTTTTTTATATACTACAGATGTTTTTAACCATACGGATGTCTGTTTACATATCTATGTGCTGAAATTTTTCAAAGATTATACAGGAAACTGTAAAGAGAAATTTCAAAAGGGAATAAAAGTGTATTCTGCTTATATCTGCTTCTAAACTTAAAACAATGTAATAAAATTTTCATATGTCTTTATTAAAACAAAAAAGTCACCCTTCCCACTTTTAGTTTACTAAAATTTCTTGTTTCTTTCATATTATTTTTTGGACATCTCTGACCAGACCATTATGAAGAAATATTAGTAGTGGCTCCCAAGAAGATCTAGCTATAAAACTGTTCATAGTTACATTAACTTTTACAAAATATGAACAAAAGCGAGCTACTAGATGAATAATTGCCCCTCTACTTCCATGTTTTCTCAGAACTCTAAAATTTTTAAAAATTACATTTTATATATTATCTAGTACCTAGAGAATATGCTTAAATTCAAATTGAAAAGAGTACTTTTTTAAGGTATACTATTTTATGTAATAATTAGGACTTACTTAGCTCCGGAGGATAATAAATTTAAATAGAAATAATTTTAAAAGATACTTAGAAACAGTGAAAGGTTCATATGGTTTATTAAGAGAAATTGGACACTGATATAAATTGCTTACAATACTTTTTCATGCTTACAATACTTTTCCACTAACTTTCTGACATTGGTATTTCATTTTCTGGAGTTAACATACAGAATATTCCAATCATTTTTCATTATTTATTACTAATTTATTGCATCAAAATGAGGTAGGTTTTGTTATTCATGCATTTATGTATTTATGATCAAAACATTTTCAGACTATTAAAATTTTTTAATTTTTACTTTTTTAAAATTGCATACTTTTGATTGAAGTAACATTGATTTACAACACTGTATATGATTTAGGGATATCAGTTCACACCTCTTCAGATGTATGTTACCCCGCCACGCTCACTGACAATGTACCCATAATCCACCACAAGCCATTGCATCCACCCCCCCCCCCCATTTTGCTCCCCACCCTACACTCTCCAACTCTGGTAGCCCTGATCTTGCAGTCAGATATCTAGGGCTTATTATGCTGTTCCTTTGTTTATATTCTTTATATTCCACATATAAGTGAAAACATCTGATATTTGTCTTTCTCCTTCTGACTTAATTTTGCTTAGCATAATCCCCTTCACTCCCTTCCATATTATTGCAAATCACAAGAGTTCATCTTTTTATTGTAGCTGAGTAGCAGTCCATAGTGTGTATCTATCACATCTTTATCCACTCATCTGTCTCTTGGCATTTAGGTTGTTTCATTAACTTAGCCTTTGTAAATGATGTTGAAGTATACATGGGCATGTGCATATTTATTCAAATTAGTGTTTTTGTATTCTTCAAATAGATACCCTAGAGAGATTGATGAATCACATGGCAGATCTGTTTTTACTATTTTGAGAAATTGCCATATTTATTGTTTTCCATAGAGGAAAAAGTATATAAGGGTTCCTTTTTTCTCTATATCTTTGCCAGCTCTTGCTTCTGGTCTTTTTGATACTAGCCTCATGGGTGTGAGGGGATGTTTGATTGTGGTTTTTATTTGCATTTACCTGATAAGTGATGATGAGCCTTTGTATATGTGCCTGTTGGTCATCTGTAAGTCTTCTTTGGAAAAGTGTCTGTTTAACTCTTCTGTCCATTTTTTCAATGGGTTGTTTTTGTTGAGCTGTGTAAGTTCTTTGTAGATCTTGGATATTAGCCTCTTGTCATTTGTATGGTGTGTAAACATTTTTTTGCCTTTCGGTAGGGTATCTTCATTTCAGTGATAGTTTCTTTTGCTCTGCAAAGCTTCTTGGTTTTATATATAGTCCCATTTATATATTTTTGCTTTGGTTTCTTTTGCCATTGGATTTCAGTCCCCAAAGATATCCCTGGAGCCAATGTTGTGGAATGTTTTGCTTATGTTTCCTTCTACATATTTTATTGTTTCAGATCTTACATTCACTTTTATCTCTTTTGAGTTAACCTTTGTTTGTGGTGTGAGATAGTGGCCAATTTTCCTGTGTTTACATATGTTTTTCCAGCATCATTTTCTCTTTCCATTTCTTGTGTTCTGTTTTTTTTTTTTTTAGTATCTTAGAGTTTTCATTGTACAGTTCTTTTACCTCCTTTGTTAGGTTTATTCCTAGGTATATCATTCTTTGTGATTGTAAATATGATTGTTCTCTTGGTTTCTTTCTCTTTTGGTTCACTGTTTGCATATAGGAAGACAACAGATTTTAGTGTATTAATTTTGTGTCCTGCCATTTCACTCTCCTGATATATACTGTTTCTAGTGATAAATGTTTTTTAGTGGATTCTTTAGATTTTTCTTATATATTGTTATGTCACCTGCAAATAGTGATAGTACTAGTACTTTTACAATTTGAAATCCTTTTATATCTTTCTTTTGTCTAATTACTCTAGCCAGGACTTCCAATACTATGTTATATAGTGGTGAAATTGGACATCCCTGTCATGCACCTTACCTTAGAGGAAATCCTTTCAGTGTTTCACCACTGAATTTAATGTTAGCTATGGGTTTGTCATATATGGCCTTTATTATATTGAGGTGTGGTACTTGTATTCCCATTTCATCAAATTTTTATTATAAATGGATTCTTCATCTTGTCAAATACCTTCTCTGCATCTGTTGATATGATTATATGGCTTTATTCTTTCCTTTTGTTGATGTGGTGAATCATACTGAATGATTTGGGGATGTTGAACTATCCTTATACACAGTATTCTTTACTAAATGTATTTTTGAATATGGTTTGCTAGGATTTTATTGATGCTTTTTACATCTCTGTTCTCCAGGGATATTGATTTGTAGTTTTTATCCTTGTCACCTTTCGTATCAGAATAATGTTGGCCTCATTAATTTTATTTGGAAGCATTCACTGTTCTTCATTTTTTTTTTTGAGAAGTTTGTGAACCATAGATATTGTTTCGACTTTGATTTGTTAGAATTTAGAAACGGAGTGATTTGATTTGGACATAGGCTTTTTTTATTTTTTTGGAAAGAGTGTGGTGGTGTCCCCTACTGCTGTTGTGTTGGCGTATCTGTTTTTATGGTTTTTTAAATAGTTTTTGTGTTTTGATGCTCCTTCATTTAACACACACACACACACCACACACACACACACAGATCCCTTAATCAGTATATATCTTTATCCCTGCCTCTTGTTTTCTTTTAACCTGGATATCTATTTTATTTTATATAAATATTGCTATCCCTGCCTTTTTTGAGTATCACTTACTTTCAGGATTGTTTTCCAGCCATTTACTTTGAGTCAGTGTTTATCTTAGAAGCTCAGATTGGAGACAGCAAAAAGTTGGGTTTTGTTAGATCAAACCAGTCACTCTGTTTTGATTGTGAATTCAGTCCATTTATTACCTTTAGAGTGATTATTGATATATAGGTACTTGCTGTTCCCGTTTTGCATTTAGTTTTTGACTTTTATCTTTTCCCAAGTTATTTTGAAAGTATCTGACTTTCCCCATTGAATTATCTTGGCACAGTGGTTGAAAGTTAATTGTATATGTATGGGTGTATTAAGTGGGCTCTGCTATACAAGTCCTCCAAACTTGCTCTTGGTTTTTCAAAATTGTTTTGGCTTTTCTAATTCCTAGCATTTTCATATAAATTTTAGATTTCTTAATTTCCACAGAAAAGCAACTGGGGGTTTTGCTTGGGATTACATTGAGTCTGAAGAGCAGAATGGAGAATTCACATCTTAACACGTAGCCTTCTAATCCAGGAACACAGTGTGATTCTCACATTTGTTTAGGTTTTAATTTCTAACTTCAGTGTTGTAGTTTTCACTGTACAACTCTGGAACATTCACTGGTATTTTCTCCTAAGGATTTCATGGTTTTTGGTGCTATAGTGTATATTTTTAAATTTCAGTTTCCACTTTTTTGTTGCTAGTAAACAAAGTTTTTTTTTTATATTGACTCTGCAAAATTCACTAACCAGATTTCTACTAGTGTTTTGTTTTTGTTTGTTGCTTATTTTTTTGAGATTATTTACAAGTTAATATTGTCTGTGAATAAAAACAGGAGTAGTTATTTCTTTCTAATCGTGTGCCTATATTAATTTTTCCCTGCATTATTGAAGTGCGGGTGTCTCTACTAAAATGATGAAATCAAAGTGGTTTAGACTGGTGTGGGGTCAAGCAGGAACAGGTAGGCATGCAGGTTCATTGTTGATTGGGGCAAATGGATAAAGGAATCTTTGAGCTTTGGGTAGATTTGACAGGCCTTTAAAGCTCAAGCAAGGAACTGGGTACAGGCAGACCAGCAGTTATGGAGGAATGCATGAGGGGGGCTGGGATGCAGGCAGCAGCCAAGCCCCCGCCCCCCACCGCAGCCCCTGCTATCTCCCTGCTTCCCTTCTCTCTCTTAGTCTTGAGATCTTGTGCTCTGTGGCTTCTCAGCCCTGTTGTCCAGGTGCTCTAGCTCCCAAGTACCCTCCATTAAACCTTATCATGTTTGGTCAGTGAAACCTGGGGGGAAAGCAAGGCCGCATATGGTGGCTGTAGAGGCTAGTGGAAGGAAGGGGAAAAAGAGCCTGAGCCACCCATTTCCCCCTACAACTGGATATCCTTGCCTTATTCCTCATCTTAGGGGGAAATAGGCAATCTTTCAGTATTAAATATGAGTGTAGATGCCCATTCTTAGTTTGAAAATGTTCTGTTCGTACTTGTATGGAATTTTTATCATAAATAGATATGTCCTGCTTTTAATTTCTATCCAGTATATTTGGAATTATGCTTTTTTTAAAAGTTATATACTTTAAATTTTTAAAATTAAAAAAATCACATTAGGCCCCCCCCGGTGGCCTAGGGGTTAAGGCTCAGCACAATCACGCTATTGCAGCTGTGGCCTGAGTTACATCCCCTGCCTGGGAGCTAACCCGCATGGCGCAACAGACCTCTTCTGTTCCACCTGCTGCTCCCTTTAGCAGTGTATTTCAGCCAGTCTGCCTGTTCTGCTCCCCACTCTTTCACTATAGAATCCTTTCTCTCTCTCTTTCTCTCTCTCTCTCTCTCTCTCTCACACACACACACACACACACACACACACACTCATATCTGGCCTACACCCCATATCTTGTACGCAAACTAAATAAATCTTAAAAAATAAATAGCACATTATAACATTATGTAAGTTTCAGGTGTGTATCATTATAAATCAATATCCTGTAATACCACTTATTTGGGGGGTCTCATTTTAAGTGATATTTTATGTAGAATAGTGCTACCCAGTTGTGCTTTGTGCAATAGTGGAGATGTTATATCTATGCTATTCAAAACAGTAGTCACTAGTCACATGGGAACTAGTAAGCTGCTCTCTGTATAGGTGCATAATTTGGTAATGCATTGAATAATGATTCATTTTACAAATTTGACTTTTAATGTTTCCTCTTTTTGCTTTTAGAAATTACCCTTAGCTTTTTCTATTTTGAGTTTAGTAATTCACTGTGAAGATCACATTGTACCACTTTTTTATTTTTTACATTTTATTTTATTTATTTTTATTTTTATTTATTTATACAAGCACTGGGTACAGTCAGAAGTACGGGAGGGTGAGAGAATTCACCAGAGCCAGAGCGGGGAGCAGAGCAGGCAGACTGAAGTACACTGCTGAGGGGAGCAGCAGGCGGCAGGAGAGGTCTGCACGCCATGTGGGACCCTCCTCCGGTGGCCCGGAGTAGCTGGGGATTGAACTGGTGCTGCAGAGGCTGCGGGCAGCTTCACAACCCAGTGCCCAACCACTGCGCCACCGGGGAGGCCCTATTTTTTACATTTTAAAAGGACAGGTTTATTAGGAAAAGGAGAAGGGAAAAAAAAGAGGCACCTTTATAGACAAAGGTGGGGAGAGAGCTCATGCCACCTTTTTCTAATGAAACCTTTATAATTGCCTTGGCCAAAAACAGTAAAATTCTGACTTTGTTGCTGTTCTGTACTATGTTGAATTGTTTATTCAAATGATCCTATCGTTTGTGCAGTTAATCAACAATTTTATTTAGTACTTTAATGAAATATGTATATACTGAAGTTCGCCAAGGGCAAATTTCCAAATTTCTGT
Source organism: Talpa occidentalis (assembly GCF_014898055.3). Classification (NCBI taxonomy): domain Eukaryota; kingdom Metazoa; phylum Chordata; class Mammalia; order Eulipotyphla; family Talpidae; genus Talpa; species Talpa occidentalis. The sequence continues at coordinate 41,246,917 of NW_023601543.1, forward strand.
AGGACAAGAATAAAAATGGCTGTGATGTTTACATTATTACAGGACTAAGCTCCAGTCATACCATTTCATTAACTGTATGCTTGATTAATCAAGTTGGTTTTTTGCATGGTGCCAAAATTAAAGAAGAAAAGTGAAATAAATTCAAAACAGTATTAATATCTAATGCCACTCAAGGAAATCCTGGGGCATATGTAATATCTGTAGTATAGTTTGAGGTCTTGCACTATAATCATTAAGTGATTTCTTCATCTATTTAAAGATTAATATTTGTTTTGGAAACTAGTTTGGAAAAACTAGTATTGTAGTTGCCCATTATAGAAAAATTGTCCTAATTACCATTTTCACAAAATTATCCATGGAATGGCAGAAGAATGCCTTGCTCATACTAGTTTGAGACTGACATACCCAAGGAATAAATGTTTGTACTTACATTTCTAAATAGAGTTTTAAAACCATTTTCTGCCTTTTAACTTTAGTAAAATTGACATATAGCAGTGTGCCCCATAATTTACATAGTAGGCCTGTAATTTACACTGTATACAACTCCTGAGGCTTGCATTAACCTAAAGCCAAATTAATATTTACATGTTGTCATAAGCTTCCATTTAGCATTGATTGGCTCTTGACTTATTGGCCTTTGTATGGTTATATGTCACACTTAATGCCAGAATTAAGTTGGAGCTGGTAAACCTGTTCCTTATTAATATGTAAATATAAATTGAAAGAAAGTAGTCTAAATTAACTTGTTTAATTGACTGAGATGACTGGGTTTCTGCCAGGAATATTTGCCATTCCCCCTCATTAATTTTATGTAGTTCTTATACTTCCTGGGCTTTACTATTTGTTGCTTGCGTCCCTCCACTTACCACCTTCCTCTTTTTTGTACTCAATTGTGCATGAAACAAGTTGCTTCTAAGTCATTATTTTTATGTATTTGTAGAAGAGCAGGGCATTCTTATCATATCTGAAAGCAATTAGAATAGAAGGTAAGCTCAGAATCTTACATGTGCTACATTGTGAGTGCTCACTAAATATTAAATAGAAGTGCTGTAATTGCTGCCACATGGAAATGGAAGCATCCCCTTCAAAGGTACTTATATGGTTTTATACTAATATGAGTTTTTAGCCCCTTTTTCTCTATTTCTGGAATCAATAATGTATTAATACTAGGATTAATACTTTTAGTTATTATACAAGTCTTAGTGTTATTGTGCAAAATACAATGAAAAAAGAATTTTTGTTTAATCCTACTATGAACAATTTTCCTTCCCTTGAGCTTTTTCTTTCAACATACACCAAAGTATTCTAAAATAATCCGTTAGCATTTGTTCTATACAATTTATTCAGTACCTTATAAAAACAGAACTTTATAGTTTGAAAAGGGAAATTGTAAATCAGTTCCAGATTTGTGTGTAAGAAAAGGCAGTCTAAATTATATGTATAATAACCAAATCAGGTTAAATGGATTAGAAGATAGTAAAATATTTAGGATATTTATTTCCAAGTTATAGTAAGTGAACTTTGTAGAAAGGATGAATGGATTTAGAAATAGTGTTTCTGGGGGCCTCCCTGGTGGTACAAAGGGTTAAGTCTCAGGACTTGAAGCTATCAGCAGCCAGTGCAGTATGAGTTTGATCTGAGGCCCAGGAGCTAACCCACATGGCACAGCCCACCTCTCCTGTCTGGCCTGCTGCTCCCCTCAGCAGTGTATTTCAATCTGCCTGTTCTGCTCTCCACTCTGTCTCTGGAGAATCCTCTCACCTTCCTCCCCACCCCACACCTCTGGTCTGTACCCCAGCTCTTGTATGCATAAATAAATAAATATTTTTAAAAAAAGATATAGTGTTTCTTTGCCATATCTCACTATTATCCAAGCAGTAAGACACTCTGAGCTTATAGGATGTATTAGTAGTATTGTACTGTGGATGGGTGTTATGATATGGGAGTATGATTAGCTTCAAAGACTGTAAAGCTGTTACTCTGTGTGGCTGCATTTTCAGAGACATAATTTGATCCTTGGTAACATCAAATACATCGGAGAAATAATTCTTTTGTTTTGTGCTTTTATTCAAGGTTTTTAGATTTTATTAAAATTCACTTTGCGTTTTCCTGGCTTCTTTCCAGGCTTTATTTTAATTGTATTTAGTTGTTAGAGCTTGTTGGAAAAACCTCCAACCAAGCTTTCACACAGAAAACAATTATAAAACTACAACTGACACTGAATTTAAGTCACTTTCCAGTGTTCTTGACAGAGAATTTGTTAGTCTGTTATCCTTGCTACTTATAGGAACCAATAATTTCACTGCATTTTAACCAATGATACTATTCTATTTTCTGATTTATTAAAAAAAAATTAAAAATGAAACTTAGAAATGTTGACTAAGTGCCCCCCATTTTTGCAAAAGAGAAAAAGGCTTTAAATATAGTTTGTTTGCTCAAAAACTTTGTATTTGAAGATAATACTGATGGTGCTGGGTGTGGTTTTAAAATTCTGCATCTGAGAACAGAAGTCCTTTCTGCTTTGTTCATATATAGCACAAGGTAAATTATTTAGTAAGCAGTTATTGACTGAGTGTGGTGCTGTTTTTGATTCAGTTTTAAACTTTTGCAAAAAGTACCTCCTCTTCCTGCTTTATCTTCTACCCCACCCTTCCATTCCTGAAGTTTGTTTTTGAGATAGGTGTGTAACTACTCTTTCTTAGAAATTCAAAACTTTTCAGGATTGTTTTGAAGTTGTTTTAGTGGATAATAAAAATATTTCTTCTTGATCCTATAGATATCATATTAGAACATGATGTCCTTTGTCCCTCATTCCCTTCATAAGGCTGACCTAGCAAGGTTGTGTTGCCATTATTTTTTAAAACAGCTAGACCTGATGTTTTCCAAAGCATTATTGGTAACAAGGCATCTTTAAACTCTAGATGTTTATGGCTTCTCAGGATATGAAGTTAACTTGGCCTGTGGTTAAAAGAATTCAGTTTACCTTCAATGCTATTTACGAAATTGGAAGTATTCTATTTATATAATCCGTACTAAAGTTTAAAAAGTTAGAAAATTGCACAAAAACTTCATGAATACTTGGCATGGAATATCATTACATTGTAGGTGGCAGATAAAATCGTTCAAGAGTTATGTAACTCATATTAAAAATAAGATATCAATTTGTACACTTAAGTTTTTTACCTGGGAGCTTGATGCGTAGTTGATGATGTACTCTTTCTTCCACCAGTTATGGTAGTTACCTGGCTTTGGTTAATTACTATATCTTTTAGCATCATTGATCAGATATTTCCTGTGATAGAAGCTGTAGAATTCAGTGATTTACTCCAAATGTTCTAGGCAGTGAAAGTCTCTTGTAGTTAGTAATTTTCTGGTTTGGAGTCAGAAGATTTTTTTTTTTCTAAGGGGGAGAACTTTTGTCAGTACTAACTACTAAATTTGTAGGGTAATTTAAAATAGGTTACTTTGTTGAGAACTCATCTTCAAAAGGTTACCAGGTTAAAAAAAAAAGCTTGTAGTCTGACAAAATCAGATTTTTTGACTTATAGTGAGGGAGTATAGTCATGAGGAACCATGGAAGGCCACTGAATAAGAGAGAAGAAAGTGCCTTTTGTAAATTTTGGTTTACCACTGAAGAATTCTGAGGAGGGTCTAAAGGAAGGCAGATTAATTCTGGTTAGGTGTCTACTTCTGAGCCTTATTGGGTGAAGTGGGGATTAACTAGGGATTGAGTGCTGTCATGAAGCAAGAGGTTTAGGAGCTGTGTAACTCCCTTCAGTAAAAAAACAAAAATAGCAAAGCCAGTCTTGGGGCATCATTGGTAAGAAAGCAGTAATCACTCAAAGAGGGGTTATGATATTTTACAACTGCTGCATTTCTTTGGGAAAGACAATGATTCTTGTAAACATTGTTACTTCCTTTGTCTGACCTTCTAGCTTAATTCATTATAGGGATTTTTTTTTTCCCTTTTTCAGTCCTACCTTGATGTTCTTTCAATTCCAGATAGGGTTTTGCTCTTTCTTTCAATTCCAGATAGGGTTTTGCTATTTCTGCATGTGGTCTTATAAATCTTTTTGAAGCATGTGGTCAGCATAGAATAATTTGTTATTAATTGCACTTAAATGGCTCTTCTGGAGCCATCTTAGTCTGTTGACTTGAAAATTCTTTGTCGGCTAGAAATGTTTTCTGTCACCACTTGAAAGCTCCTTGCCAGCATAAGATACTAGTTTTAATAGAAAAGATTTTTTTTTTTTTACTATAAGGGAATGAATATAATATAGAGGTCCAACAACTCGGATGTGATCATCTTAGAATACTCTGCTCTTGGTGGATTTTCCAGTGAAACCCCATTTAGTAGACATAACAGTCCCTTCTTGATTTTGTTTAGTGTCTTTTGCAGGTGAAGAATATCATGTAGAAATTTTGCTTAAAATTAATTAAAGTTATTTCCTATTTCAGGCTTATAGCAGATGTGCTTTGAGTAATTAAATAACATTGAAAAGTGAGAAGACTATTGAAATAGGATAAAAAAACTTGGAGTGAACCTAGACTTTGTCGTTTATTGGCTCTGTGATGTTAGACAAGACACTTTGTTTCTTTGGGCCTTAATTTCTTCATTTACAATTTGAGGGAAATGCTTTCTGTGAACTCAAATGGATGTCTATGGAATTATTTTATAATTTTTTAATGTTATGCAAATGCAATTTTTAATTATGATATTAGAACATATATGCTCATAATAATGTTGACATTGATCAGAAGTCATAGATCAGACATCTAGTATTTGAATTATCATCATGAAAATTAGCTTATGTGCAACTGTGTTAGGACACTACTTTAATATGTAGATTTAAGTCTTAGAGCTTTGACTCTAAATACAGTGCTCTTCTCACAAATTCTTCCAAAGTAAATGATATATATTTCTTGGTTGCCATAATAGAACTTTTTCAATCATTGTAGGTGCTTTGAGATATTTATATTGTCAAAATTATAGTTTATAGTACTAATACCACTGTTATCAATTTTCAAGTACTTTCCAACCTCATATTTATATTTAGAATCATACTTTTAACATTGTTATGTGTTTTAAATAAATATATCAAAGGGACAGAAGGAATTGGTAAGAGCCATCATTTTATTTTTTTTTAAGATTGATTTATTTATGCATACAAGAGCTGGGATACAGGCCAGAGATGCAGGGGGGTGGTAAGAGGATTCACCAGAGACAAAGCAGGAAACAGAACAGGCAGACTGACTGAAATACACTGCTGAGGGGAGCAGCGGTCAAGACAGGAGAGGTCTGCTTCACCATGTGGGTTTTTCTCTGGTCAGCCAGGGATTGAACTTGTACTGCAGAGGCTGTGGATTGCTTCATAGTACGGTGCTTAACCCCTTGGACCACCAAGGAGTCCCAAGAGCCATCATTTTATTCAATATGCTTTGAATATTGTATCCAACTTGTATCTAGTATTGCCTCTTGAAAAATGAGCTTTGGGAAATGGTGAAATGTACAACCCTCCAAGACTGAACCAGAAAGAAATAAAAAGAAAACCTGAACAGACCAGTCACAAGCAAAGAAATTGAAACACCAATCAAAAGTCTCCTGGATGTACTAGTTTGTTTGACTGTTTGCCAGTTGAAGGGCTCCTGGGTAATTCTAGGTTTTGAATATTACAGTAAAGCCCTTATGAACTTTCATGCATGAATTCAAAGAAATTTTTCGGGTATGTGTGTGTAAATGTAAGCCTTCGTTTCTCTGGGATAAATGCTCAAGAGTACAATTTATGGTTCATATTTTTTTAAGGAACTGCCACTCTTCCAGTGTGGCTATATAGCATTGTGTGTTCCCACCAGCAATGTATATGTGATTCTTTTTTTTCCTACGTCTTTGTCAGCCTTTGGCATTGTCATGATATTTTATTTTAGCTATTTTTATGGGTGTATAGTATGACATATAATTGTGTTTAAATTTGCATTTCCCTGATGCCTACTAATGTTGAACATCTTCATGTCAGCTTATTTACTCTGTTTTTCCTTTTCGTTGAAATGTCTATTTTTCACCCATCTTCTAATGGAATATTTTTTATTTTATTGTTAACCTTTAAGAGTTCTTTTTTATATTAAGATTTAATTATTTATGCATACAAGAACTGGGGTATAAGGTCAGAGCTGTGGGTGGGCGGGTGAGAGGATTTACCAGAGACAGATTGGGGAACAGAACAGGCAGATTAGCTGTAATACACTGCTGAGGGGAGCAGTGGGCAAGTCAGGAGAGGTTTGCTGTGCCATGTGGGTAGCTCCCTGGCCGGGGATTGAAATCATGCTGCAGCGGATCTTCGCAGGTTGTCTCTTAACCCCTTGCGCCACCAGAGAGGCCCAAGAGTTCTTTATGTTTCTAGATACCTGTCTTTTGTTAGATATGCCATTTGCAAATGTTTTCTCCCTGTTTGTAACTCTTCTTTTCATCACATGAATTCACATAGGACTTGACAAACCAAAAATTTTTCATTGTGATGATACTCATTATATCAGTTTTCCCTTTTATGGTACATGCTCTTGTTATCAAGTCTAAGAATTATTTGCCTAGCCACAGATCCTGAAGAATTTCTCCTTTGTATTTTTTTTCTAAATGCATGATAATATTGTTTTACATTTTATATTAGGATCTATTTTGAATTAAATTGTGTCAGGTATGAGGTTTTGGTTGTGGTTTTATCCTTTTCTTTTTTTAACCTATGGTTGTCTAATTGCTCTAGAGCCGTTTGTTGAAAAGGTTATCTTTTCTCTATTGAATTTGATTTGCACTTTTTTCCAATTATCAGTTAAGAATATTTGTGTGGATTTATTCTTGGTCCTTTTCTGTTCATTTGATCCATGTTTTTAACTCCTCATCAATAATCACATTATTTTGATTACTGTAGTGACACAGTAAGCCTTAACACTGAAAAGAATGATCTCTTCCTCCCACTTTACTCCTAATAAAGGTTGTTTTCAATATTCTAGGGCAAGTGCCTTTCCATGTACATTTTACATTAAGCTTGTCAATGTCTGCAAAACCTTTTGAAATAAAGCATATTAACTATATTAGTCAATTTTGAAGAATTGACATACAACTTGTCAAACCTTCCAATCCATGGACATGGTATATTTCTCCATTATTTAAGTCCTTGAATTCTATCATCAGCATTTTTTTTTAAGATTTATTTTATTTATGCATATAATAGCTGGGGTACAGGCCAGAGACATAGAGGGTGAGACGATTTACCAGAGACAGAGCGGGGAACAGAATAGGCAGACTGACTGAAATACACTGCTGAGGGGAGCAGCGGGCAGCAGGAGAGGTCTGCGCACCGTGTGGGACCCTTCGACGGTGGCCGGTCATCGAACTGGTGCTGTGGAGGCTGTGGGCAGCTTCGCAGCCCAGTGCTCAACTGCTGTGCCACCAGGGGAGGCCCCCGATCAGCATTTTTTAATTACAACAAATACTGTACATATTTTTAAAGTGTGTATTTAATTTTCCTTGAAATGATTTTAAATGGTATGTTTTTAATTTTGATTTATACATGTTCATTGTTAGTGTTTAGAAATATATTTGACTTGTGTGTATTCATCTTATTTCCTGTGACCTTGCTGAGCTCACCCATTATTTATAAGTGTTTTAAAATTTCTTTTTAAGCATATTCCATCCTGCTTTGGCAGGTGGGTGGGAGTAGGGGGAGATTTAAATATGTCCTGGCTGGGTTTGGGCTACAATTTAATGTTTAGGGTGAAACCTATTGTAGTCATTGGAGCATAATTTACCTATTTGGGTAACTGATAATGTTTAATTTTTTTTCTAATTTTCAGTAAACATTATAGGATATTGATTAAGAAATTAGCCTCTGAGGCCATATTGCCTGGGTTTAAATATTGGATCACTTGTGCACTAGCTTAGAGTCTTACAGAAGTTAATTAACCCATCTATGCTTCAATTTCTGCATCGTAGTATATGTGCTGCTATAACAAATATAGCAATCTTTAAAAAGGGGATACTAATAGTACTACACAGGGTTAAATAAGTTAAATAATCAAAGTGCTTAGCACAGTGTTTGACACATTAAAAAAAAACACTAAATGTATGTCATTATATAACAACTCTTTGTTGTTGTTGACTCTGGTCAACAAAGTATAGGTAGTAATTTTGTATATATTTTATTTTTTCTAGCATAGTGTCACCAATGTAATACCAACCTGTTTCCCTTCCCATTTTAGAATGTGAGAGTGCTGATATCCCAGAGAAGAAAGGAAAGGGAAGAGGAATAGGGACTAGTCTTAATTGTATTTTTTTAAATTTAATATATTTATTTATATGAATGTATATTTTTACATTATTGTTCAATTTTGTTCAATGTTTAATTTATCTTCTCAGGTGTAATCCCCATAAAATTCCACTACCAAGTAACACATGAACCGATACCATAGTCTCTTGTGCTCTTGCCTCCCTGTTTTGATCCCTCCCCTGATGTATTTCTCCAATTTATAGTTAGCCTGCTAATTTTTTTTTTTGATGACCCCTTGGTTGGTTTCCCTATTTTCCTCCTGTGAATAAAACCATCCAATATTTTTCTTTTTCCTTCTCGCTTATTTCATTGAGCATAATCCCTTCCATCTTTATCCATGTTGCTGAAAATGGCATGAGTTTATCTTTTTTGATTGCTGAGTAATAATATATACAACACCTGTTTTATCCAGGCATCTGTTTTTGGTCATGTAGGTTGTTTCCATATCTTAGCTGTTATAAATAGTGCTGCAGTAAACATAGGAGTGCAGGTTTCCTTTTTAAAGAATGTTTCTACTTGTTTATTTTAGCTTCTGTTCTTTGTGTTTTTGGTGTCATGTGAAAAAATCATTACCAATATCAATGTCAAAGAGCATCTTCCCTACATTTTCATCTAGGAATCTTATGGAATCATGTCTTACATTTAAGTTTGATCCATATTGTGGTAATTTTTATGAAAGGTGTAAGATAGGAGTCCAGTATCACTGTTCAGCACGTGTTTATCCAGTTGAAGAGACTATCCTTTCCCCATTTTGTGTTCTAAGCTCCCTTATCATAAATATGGAGGTTTAATTCTGCATTCTCTATTCTATTACATTGCTCTCTGGCCTATTTTAAAGCCAGTATGATGTGGGTTTTATTACTATAGTTTTGTAGTACAATTTGAAATTGGGAAGTGTGAAACCATGACTTTGTTCTTTTTCTCAGGATTGCTTTAATTATTCTATGTGTTTTGTGGTTCCATACAAATATTAGGAATGTTTCTTTTATTTCTGTAAAAAATGACATTGGTATTTTTTTTAAATTTATTTATTTATACAAGAACACGGAGAGGTACAGGCCAGATGCAAGGGAGGATGAGAGACTTCACCAGAGATAGAGCAGGGAACAGAAAAGGCAGACTGATGAAATACACTGCTGAGGGGAGCAGCGGGTGAGACAGGAGAGGTCTGCTGCACCATGTGGGATTCTCGCCGGCCACCCGGGATTGAACCCACGCTGCAGAGGCTTTGGACAGCTTCACAGTGTGGCACTCAACTGCCTGCGCCACCAGGGTGGCCCATCATTGGTATTTTGATAGAGATACATTGAACATACAGTCAGAGTTTGAAAGAATTGACTTCAATTTTGAAAGAAGTTCTACTGTGGGTAAAATGCTATCAAACAAAATTGTGTTCCTCGGAGAAATGTTCTGTGAATGGAAGAGGCAATGAATGTGGCAAGCTTCACTGATGGCTTTAATGTAAGGACTTAACTTACTGCCATCTTTTTTGTCTTGTGATTGCTTTCTGTTTTTACATTTTTTTTTGGTAGATGGCTTGGGATGTAGGCCAGAAATGTGTGTGTGTGTGTGTGTGTGTGTGAAAGGATTCACTAGAGACAGAATGGGGAGCATAACAGGCAGATTTACTGAAAATACACTGTTAAGGGTAGCAACAGGCAAGGCAGGAGAAGTCTGCTGCATCATATGTGGGTTAGCTCCCTGCCTAGCCATGGAGGTTATAATGCTGAGACTTAACCCCTGGGCCACCAGGAGGCCCTCTTGTGGTTGTTTTCTGTTTCCATTGCTTCTTTGTCCTTCTGTTAATGCCTACTTTTGTAAATTGGTGGTTTTTCCATAGTGAAATGCTCACCCTATTTTTTCATCTTTCATGATTCCACTCTATAGATTTTTGCTTTGTGGTTACCATGAGGCTTACATTATGTATCTCATAGATAAAACAATCCAATGTATGCTGCTAGCAACTGTACTCTCCTATATAGCAACTTTATTCACGTTTTATCCTTCCCTTTTATTTTTATGTGACTGTTTATCCCATTTTATGCTGTGTAGTCATTAATAAATTGGAGTAGCTATCATTATTTTTTATATTTTTATTTTAACCTTTATATTATAGTGAAAAAGGTTAACAGCATACTATTCTAATACTTAACAGTTTTCTAATTCTGATTATTTTTTACCTTTACCACAGTGTTATTTACTTTTTATGTTTTTATATCACATAATAGGGTTCTTTTACATCAGCTTAAAGATATCCTTTCAGCATTTCTTGCAAGACAGGTCCATTGGTGAATCCCTTCAGCTTTTGTTAATTAGTTTGGGAAAGTATTTCTTCTTCATAATCTGAGGGATACCTGCTGGGTAAAATATTCTTGGCTGGCAATTTCTAATTTTCAGTGCTTTGAATTCATCATTGTACTTTTCTCTTGGTCTGTACACTTTCAACTGAGAAATCAACTGATAGTGTAGTATGGGTTCCTTTTTGAGGCCACTTCCTTTTTTCTGGCTGTCTTCAAGATTGTTTTTCATGGTATTTTGACAGTTTCATTATGTTGTTCTTTGGAAGTCTTTTGCCCTTGTGATAATTGTATCTTCTATTAGCTTTGTGGACTTGTATGTCCCCAAGTCTTTTCCTAGGATTGGGAAGTTGGCTATTATTTCTTTAAATAAATACTTTGCCCTGGTCTTTCTCTTTTCTTTCTAGTACTCCAAATTTGCCTTCTTGAATTTGCCTTTCTTCTTCAATCTGATAACTCTGGTAGGATTTCTTTTTTTTTTTTAATTCTTAGTTCTCTCTCATTTCTGTATTCCTATCCTCTAAGTCATTTATCTTTTCTTCTGTCCTATCCTGGTCTGTCTCATTAACCAGAGCTCTCTATTGCATTCTTCATCTCATCTATAGAATTCTTCAGCCACAGATTTTTTTTTTTATCATTTTAAACCTTGCTGAAAACCCATAAATGTTCCCCATTGGCCTAAGGATAAACTTTTAACTCTCTCATTAGTTTTTATTTTTATTTTATTTATTTTTTCTTACATCGTTGTAGTCCCCACAGTTCTCCCACCATCATATTACCCATGGCCCATCACCCCTTCCCCCCATGCCCTCCTTTGCTGTATGCCTCAGTTCTATGTTCACCTTGCTAGTTTTTACTTTTTCTTGACCTTTTGTTTGGTTTCTCTATCTACATATAAGTGAGACCATCTAGAATTTATTTTTTCCTTCTAACTAACTTTGGCTAGAGTAATTCTTACTTCCAGCTCCATCCATGTTGCTGCAAATGGCATGAGTTTGTCTTTTGTGATCGCTGAGTCCATTGTATGAATATACCACAACTTTTTGATCCATTCGTCTACTTTGGGACATTTGTATTGTTTACATATCTTGGCTATTGTAAATAGTACTGCAATAAACATAGGTGTGCAGATTTCTTTTTGAATTCGTGTTTTTGCATCCTTTGGGTTGATTTCTAGGAGTGGAATTGCTGGATCATATGGTAGATCCATTTTCAGTGTCCTGAGGAACCTCTACACAGTTTTTCATAGTGATTGACCAGTTTACATTTCCACCAGCAGTGTAACAGGGTTCCTTTTATCTCCACATCCTCTCCAGAATTTGTTGTTTCCGTTTTTTTTTTTAATGTGGGCTGCTTTACTGGGGTGAAGTGGTATCTCACTGTGGTTTTGATTTGCATCTCCCTGACAACTAGTGATGTTGACCATATTTTCATATGCCTCATGATCGTTTGCATTTCTTCTTTGGAGAAGTTTCTTTTTTGTTATTTTGCCCATTTTTTAACTGGGTTGTTTGCTTTGTTTTTATTTCATTTTGTAAATTCTTTGTAGATCTTTGATATCAGTTCCTTATCTGTGTTATGGGGTGCAAATATTTCCTCCCATTCAGATGGACTTCTCTTTGTTTTGATTATTGTCTCTTTTGCTCCACAGAACCTTTGTAGTTTGCTATAGGTTTAATTTTTCCTTTGTTTTCCTTGCTTCTGGAGAAGGTTCCTCAAAGATATTCCTGAGGTTTATGTCATGGAGCATTTTGCCTATGTTTTGTTCTCTATATTTTATTTTTTTTAAAGATTTATTTATACAAGCACTGGGTACAGTCAGAAGCATGGGAGTGTGAGAGAATTCACCAGAGCCAGAGTGGGAGCGGGAAACAGTACTGGCAGACTGACGATATACTGGTGAGGGGAGCAGCGGGCAGCAGGAGACATCTGTGCGCCATGTGGGACCCTTGCCCAGCGGCCGGGGATCGAACAGGCGCTGCAGAGGCTACAGGCAGCTTCCCAGCCCAGCTCTCAGCCGCTGCGCCACTAGGGAGGCCCTTCTGTATTTTATGGTGCCTGGTCTTACATTCAAGTCTTTTATCCATTTGGAGTTCATTTTTGTATATGGTGTGAGATAGTAGTATAGTTTAATTTTTTTGCATGTTGCAGTCCAGTATCTGAATACCATTTATTGAAGAGGCTTTCCTTGTTCCAGTATATATTCTTTGATACTTTGTCATGGATTAGTTGATTTGTATATCTGGTTTTATTTCTGGGCTTTCCATTCGATTCCATTGGTATGTGTGTTTGTTTGTTTGTTCCAATACCATGCTGTTTTTATTATAATGTTTTTGTAATATTGTTTGAAGACTGGGAGTGTAGTGCTCTGTTCTTTTTCCTTTTAGTAAGGAAAGCTTTTGCTAATTTTTTTTTTGTGGTACCATATGAATTTCATCAATATTTGTTCTATTTCTTTGAAGAATGTCCTTGAGATTTTTATTGGAATTACTTTGAATGTGTAAATTTCCTTTAGTATGATGACCATTTTTACAATGTTGATTCTTCCTATCCATGAGCAGGAGGGACTATGTTTCCATTTCTTCATGTTTTCTATTTTTTAAGAATATTTTGTAATATTCTTTATATAGGTCTTAGGTATTTAATTTTTTTTTTTTTTGGTAGAATTCTAAATGGGATGTTTCTCTGAATTTGTTTTTCTTGAGATTGTTTGCATATAGGAAGGCTACTGATTTTTGTTGATTTTGTAACCTGCTACTTTACTAAACTGGTTTATTGTTTAATTAGTTTTTCTGTGGTTTTTAGTATTCTCTCAATATATTATCATATTATCTGCATATGATGATAGTTTCACTTTTTTCCCTATTTGGATTCCTTTTATGTCTTTCTCTTGCCTAATTGCCCTAGTTGGGATTCTAGTACTATATTGAAAAGCAGTGGTGAGAGAGGACATTTTTGTTTGTTCTATATCTTAATGGGAAAGCTTTCAGTTTCTCACTATTAAGCATGTAGTCAGCTATGAGTTTGTCATATATGGTTTTAATTATGTTAAGATATGTCCCTTTTATCCCAAGTTTTTCAAGGTTCTTCATTATAAATGGCAGATAGACTTTATCAAATGTTTTCTCACCATCTATTGATATGATCATATGGTTTTTATTTTTCTTTTTGTTGAAGTGGTGAATTACATTAATTGATTTTGAGATGTTGAACCATCCTTGTGTCTCTGGGATAAATCCCACTTGGTCGTGATGTATAATGCTTTTGATGCAATGTTGGATTTGGTTTGCAAAGATTTTATTGAGGATTTTTATATCTGTGTTCATTAAGGTGATTGGTTGAAGTTTTCTCTTTTTATGTTGTCTTTGGTTTTGGTATTAGTGTAATATTGGTCTCACAAAATGAATTTGGTAGTTTTCTTTCTTTTTATTTTTTTTTCTTTTTACTCCTGATATGTTTTTTTTTTAAATTTTATTTAAATTTTATTTTTATATTCCCCATACAATTGCAACCCCCTTATTTTGACCCCAAGCCCTCCTATCCCCGCCCTCTACCCACCATAGAGTGTCTCTGGTTTGGAGATGTTTGCTGACTTAGATATTTTCTTTCTTATAGTTATTCTTTTTCCTGGTCCCTTATTTAAGTTTTCTAGATTCCTGCTATGAATGAGACCATCCGGTATTTTTCTTTTTCTTTCTGGCTTATTTTGCTGATGATGATCCCTTCCAGCGCCATCCATGTTGTTGCATATTGCATATGTTTATCTTTTTTGAATGCTGATTAATATTCCATGGTGTATATGTACCACATCTTTTTGATCAAGTCATCTATTTTTGGACATTTGGGTTGTTTCCAAACTTAGCTATTGTAAATAGTGCTGCTATAAACATAGGGGTGCAGGTGCCCTTTGGAATTGATGTTTCTGTGTCCTTTGGGTAAATACCTAGGCGTGGAATTGCTGGATCATATGGAAGCTCTATGTTTAGTAGGTCCAGAAATCTCCATACAGCTCTCCATAGTGGTTGGACCAGTTTGGACTCCCACCAACAGTGCAGGAGAGTTCCTTTTTTTCCACAACCTCGCCAACATTTCTTGTTGCTAGTTTTTTTAATATGTGCCATTCTCACTGGTTTAAGATGGTATCTCATGGTAGTTTTGTTTTCCATTTCCCTGATTACAAGTGACGTTGAACATTTTTTCATATGCCTGTTGGCCATTTACATTTCCTCTTCAGAGAAGTTTCTGTTTAGCTCTTCTGCCCATTTTTTGACTGGATAATTTTCTTTGTTTTTGTTGAGTTTCATCATCTCTTTGTAGATTTTTGTGATCAGTCCTTTATCATTAGTGTTGTGTGCAAAAATTTTCTCCCAGTCAGTGGGGTTTCTCTTTTTTGTTGTTAGTGTCTCTTTTGCTGTGCAGAAACTCTTTAGTTTGATGTCATCCCAGATGTTTATCTTTGCCTTTACTATCACTGCTTTGGGTGATGTGTCTGTAAAGATGTCTTTGATGTGCATGTCATGTAGTGATTCGCCTGTATTTCCTTCTATGTATTTTATGGTTTCAGGTCTTATGTCTAGTTCTTTAATCCATTTTGAGTTGGTTTTTGTGCATGCTGTTAGGTAGTAGTCAAGCTTCATTCTTTTGCATGTAGCAACACAGTTTTCCCACACCATTTATTGAACAAACTTTCTTTGCTCCAGTGCATATTCTTTGCTCCTTTGTCAAAGATTAGTTGACCATAAATCTGTGGGTTTATTTCTGGATTTTCTATTTGATTCCATTGGTCTGTGTGTCTGTCTTTGTTCCAATACCATGCAGTTTTGATGATTATGGCTCTGTATTATAGTTTGAAGTGTGGGAGTGTGATGCCTCCATTCCCTTCTATTTTTTTCAGGAGAGCTTTGGCTATTCGGGGTTTTTGGTGATTCCATAAAATTTCATCAATTTCTATTTCTTTGAAGAATGACATTGAATTTTTTATTGGAATAGCATTGAATTTGTATATTGCTTTTGGTAGGATGGCCATTTTAGTAAAGTGTATTCTTCCAATCCATGAGCAGGGGATGTCTTTCCATCTTTGTGTCTTCTTCTATTTCTTTTAACAGTGTTTTATAGTTTTCTTTGTATAGGTCCTTTACCTCTTTTGTTAGATTTATTCCCAAGTATTTGATTTTTTTTTGTTTCGATAATAAAATATTTTTTTTATTTCTTCTTCAGATTTATTGTTTGTGTAAAGGAAGGCTACTGATTTTTGCATGTTGATTTTGGATCCTGCCACTTTACTGAACTGATTGATGAGTTGAATTAGTTTTTCTGTGGAGTTTTTGGGGTTCTCTATATATATTATCATATCATCTGCAAATAGTGATAGTTTGACTTCTTCTTTTCCTATTTGGATTCCTTGTATGTCTTTCTTTTGTTATTGCTCTGTCTAGGACTTCCAGTATTATATTGAAAAGCAGTGGTGAGAGTGGACATCCTTGTCTTGTTCCAGATCCTAATGGGAATGCTTTCAGCTTTTCGCCATTGAGAATGATACTGGCTGTTGGCTTGTCATATATGGCCTTTATGATGTTGAGGTATTTTCCTTGTATCCCAAGAATTTCAAGGGCTTTTATCATGAATGGGTGTTGCACTTTGTCGAAAGCTTTCTCAGCATCTATTGATATTATCATATGGTTTTTATATTTCTTTTTGTTGATGTGTTGGATAATGTTGATTGATTTTTGTATGTTGAACCATCCGTGTGTGTGTTCCTTGGAATGAATCCTACTTGGTCGTGGTGAATTATCTTATGGATACATTCTTGGATTCTGATAGGTAAAATTTTATTGGGGATTTTTGAATAGTGTTCATTAGCGAGATTTGCCTATAGTTTTCTTATTTTGCGTTGTCCTTGTTAGGTTTTGGTATTAGTGTAATGTTGGCTTCATAGAACTTGTTTGGTATTATCCCTTCCTTCTCAATTTTCTGGAAGAGTTTGTGAAGGATAGGCACTAATTTGTTTCTGAACGTTTGGTACAATTCATTTGTAATCCATCAGGTCCTGGGCTTTTGTTTTTGGGGAGGTTTTTGATTACCATTTCAATTTTGCTGCTGTTTAGGTGTTCTATTTCTTCTTTATCTAGCTTTGGGTGATTGTAGAGTTGTAGGAATTTGTCCATCTCCTCTTGATTGTTGAACTTGTTTCCATATAACAGTTCATAGTAGTTTCTGATTATTCTTTTAATTTCTGCTGTGTCCGTTGTGATTTTTCCTTTTTCATTCATGATCCAGTTTATTTGTGCTTTCTCCCTTTTTTCCTTTGTGAGCCTGGCTAGGGGTTTGTCTATTTTATTGATTTTTTCAAAGAACCAGCTCTTGGTTTCACTGATCTTTTGGTTTTTTTTTTTTTTTTTTTTTAAGTTTTGATTTAATCTATTTCTGCTTTGGTTTTTATTGTTTCTTTTCTTCTAATGGTTTTGTTTTTTTTTTTTTTTTTCAAATTCTTTTTCTAGATCTTTGAGCTTTGAGATTAGGTTGTTTCTTTGAGTTCTTTCTTGTTTCTTGATGTGAGCCTCTATTGCTATATATTTTCCTCATATTACTGCTTTTGCTACATCCCATACATTCTGGAAATTGGTGTCCTCCTTGTCATTCAATTCAAAGAATATTTTAATTTCTTCTTTGATGTCCTCATTAGTCCAGTGGTCTTCCAGTAGTGTGGTTTTCAATCTCCATGAGGTAGGAGAGTTCCTCGCCTTCTTTTTTCATTTATTTCTAGTTTGATGCCTTCACGGTCAGAAAAGATGGTTGGTATGATTTCAATCTTGGTGTATCTGTTGATGTTTGTCTTGGGTCCCCGTATGTGATCGATCCTGGAGAATGATCCGTGTGCACTTGAGAAAAATGTGTACTCAGATTTTTTTGGGTTTACTGTTCTATAGATATCTGTTATGCCCAAGCGCTCTAGATCCTTATTAAGAGCTTTAGTGTCTTTACTTATTTTTTGTCTCATTGATCTATCCATCTTTGATATTGGTGTGTTGAAGTCTCCCACTACGTATGTGTTTTCTCTGATGTCAGTTTTCAGAGATGGTAATAGTTGTCTGATATATTTTGCTGCTCCTTCGTTTGGTGAATATATGTTAATGAGTGTTATTTCTTTGGCAGTATTGTCCCCTTGATCATAATGTAGTAACCATTGGGGTCTCTTTTTATGTTTTTGAGTTTGAAATCTGTTTTATCTGATACAAGAATAGCTGTTCCTGCTTTCTTTTTTGGTCCATTTGCTTGTAGGATTGTTTTCTATTCTTTCACTTTGAGTTTATTTTTATCTTTTGTAGCTAAATGTGTTTCCTGGAGACAGCAAAGGTTGGGTTTTGTTTCTTAATCCAGCCTGCAACTCTGTGTCTTTTTATTGAAGAGTTTAGTCCATTTACATTTAGAGTTATTATTGATATATTAGCATCTGTATTTGCCATTGTGTTTGTCTTTCCTTTGATTTTATTTATTTATTCTTTTAATAACTTTTTTTTGGCCTTCTTTCGTTGTTATTCATCCCTCTGAGGTTCTGGCTTTAGGAATCTTTGTAATATTTTTTGGAGTGGGGGTTTAGTCATAATGAAATTCCAGAGTTTCTGTTTGTCTGGGAAGGTCCTTATTGTTTCTTCATAGAGGAAGGAGAGCTTTGCAGGATAGAGTATTCTTGGTTGGCTTCTGTTTTCTTAGAGTCTATTGACTATATCCTTCCATTCTCCTTGCCTGTAGTGTTTCTTCGGAGAAGTCTGATGTCAGCCTGATTGGTTTTCCTTTGAATGTTATCTGTTTCTTCCCTCTTGTCAGCTTCATTATTTTTTCCTTGTCTTGGATTCTTGGGACCTTTACTATTATGTGTCTTGCTGTATTTTTCCTTTCGTCGTGGAAGTTTGGTGTTCTTTTTGCTTCTTGTATATCAATTTTTAGCTCCTTCTTCACGTTTGGGAAGTTCTCTTCAATTATTTCCTTGAATATTTTCTCTGTTCCTCCATCTCTCTCCTCTCCTTCTGGGATTCCTATAACTCTTATATTTCCTTTCCTCATGGAGTCAGATAGTTCCTGAAGTCTTTCTTCAGTCTTTTTACTTCGTACTTCTCTTTCCTTTTCTGTTTTGGTTCTTTTTATTTCTGTGTCTTCAAGAGTGCTTTCTGCTTTCATTGCTTTTCCCAGAGTTCTTTAGCGCCTCCGTTAATTTTTGATCTCCTACATTTCTTTTACTTCCCTCTTTAGGGACTCAATTTCATTCTTCTGAGCCTTGTTTTTCTTAATGACTTCGATAAGTTTTTTTCCTCACCGCAATTTTAAGTTCTTTTTCTGGAAGACTCAGAAGTTTTTTCATGTCACTGTAGTTGCAAGCTGGTGAGTGTTTTTTTTTTTTTTTTTTGTGATGTGTCTTTTTTCTGAGGCGTTGCTTCTTTGCTTGTATTTTTTCTTTTCCCTGCTGTCTGTCTTCTACTATGCCTTATGCATTGGGACACTGTGCCACTGATACTGGCTGGTATCTTTTTGGTGTGTTCTTTCGGGAGTTTCAGAAACTAGCAATCCAGACGAGTCAAATACTGTTATGCCAGAAGTCTAGTGAGGCAGTGGTACTTTGAGTATGTTAATGATCACTGTCACAGAATCTCTCCTCCTTTTGTGTTTAGTTACAAAGGTGTGTCTTGAAGTCCCACAGACTTCCCTGGAGGTGGGGCAGCTGGATTGAACTCTGGGTTCCAAATTTCTGAATCCTCCTCTGGGCTCTGACTTCCTACCAGGTCGGACCAGGCTTGTGGGGACTTTCAGCTCACCTCTGACTGTGCAGGGAACCTTCTCCTTCTGGCTCCACAGGGAGCCTTTTGCCAGATTCAAGCAGTCTTTACTGAAGAAAGGTCCCTATTCTAAAATGGCAATTCGGATACAGGCACACTCTTCCGCGCTCCCGGTCTGACCCGACCCTGGGTGCCCACTCCCCCTCTGGGTTCGGACTGCTGGCCAGAAAGGGGCATGGCCTGGGCGAACTTCCCAGCTCACCTCTGGCTCTTCTGGGAGCCTTCTGCCAGTTTCAAGCAGTCTTATTGAATAAAGGTCCCTATTCTAATATGGCAATTCGGAGACAGGCACACTCTCCAGCACGCTGGATCTGCCCTGGCAGTGGGTGCCCGCTACCCCTCTGGGTTTGGACTGCTGGCCAGAAGGAGCCTGGCATGGGCAAACTTCGCAGCTCACCTCTGCCTCCTCTGGGAGCCTTCTGCCAATTTCAAGCAGTATTTATTGAAAAACGGTCCCTATTCTAAAATGGTGATTTGGAGACAGACACACTCATCTGTGCTCTGGGTCTGCCCTGGCCCTGGTTGCCCGCTCCCCCTCTGGGTTTGGACTGCTGGCCAGAAGGGGCCAGGCCTGGGCGAGCTTCCCAGCTCACCTCTGGCTCCTCCTGGAGCCTTCTGTAGGTTTCAAGCTGTCTTTACTGAAGACAGGTCCCTATTCCATGGAGTGTTGGTGATTTTTTTCTGGTCACTAGGTGGCGGCAGAGATCTCTCCTAGTGTCCTTGGGGAGCTGTTTTTTTTTACCCGGTGGGACAGGGGAACAGATTGGGAGTGGTGGGGAAAGCCTCAAGGGCTTTGGGGTACTGTGTCTGCCTTGTGCCCCACCATCGTGAAGATCCCACACCCCTAATTTCGTCCCGCAGGTCTCAGTTCCAAAGCCCTGAGGTCCAGGACGCGGGCTGTAGCCCAGTTCAGTGTCCGCAGAAATGGTGCCTTTTGCACCCTGCTCCCATATCAGGGCGCCTGGTTTCTGAGTACTCAGTGAGGGACAGTCACCGCAGTGAGGGCCCAGGCACGTCTCCCCGCAAGCTTAGGTCGCAGGCCGGGGACCTTGGGGGGACCTTGGCAGCCTTGATCCGCATATCCTTTTGAATCATGCCACTTTTCTGCACAAGCTTACCAGCTGGCCTGGGGCTGTTTGTAGGTCTCTGGGAGTCTTTGTTTTTCTCTAATGGTGCCTGGAGCAATTCGCTTACCTCTGAGGGGAATCCTGCAGGGTTCTCCACAGCTCCAGTTCACGGGTGTGGTGGCTGAAATGATTCCTTTCCACTCACAGTCCCTCTTTATGCATAGTTTGTTCTTGTTGGTTGTTTTAGGTTTTTTTTTTTTGTTTTTTCCTCCGTTCTGTTGGTCGGAAAGTGCAGACTTTGTGGGTGGGGGAGGGTAGCAGGGTTCTGAGCTTTCCTCCCTTCTAGTCCTCTTTTATGGCAACTTTCTTCTTCAGGTAGTTTGCTGGAGTTGCCCACTTATCTTCCGTGTCCCAGTTCTAACTGGGACCTGCCGCTTTTCCTCCCTATTTACTTTTTTTTTTAATGGGAGATCTTACTCGCAGTGTTTCCTCGCCGCCATGTTGATCCGCCCCTTTGGTAGTTTTCTTGATACCATATTTTCTTTATTTTTCATAGTGTTTGAAGGTATGTACTTTTACATTGAAGTGTCCACTATTTCCTTTATTAAGGTTCTGTGTCTTATTTATTTCTTTAACAATTAGACAGTTTGTCTATACCTTTCTTTTGTATTCTTTATGGTAACACAATATTTAAAATGTGTGTTTTCTCTTAACTAGTGTTGACTTCCTCAGGTGTATAACAACTTGAAGATGATTGGTGGGAGGTGTGAACTAGCACATGGGATTTTTGGAGTGCCCATGGCCTGATGGGAGTGGTCCTTCAGTGGACACTCCCTGAAGTCCTTTTGTAGGCCTTTAGCTGAAGTGCAGAAGGAGATATCAGGAAATGTGTTCCTTCAATGGCCTCTGATATTCTTATCTGCTTTCTTCTCTTTGCTTTCTCTGCCCCAGTTGGGATGGAGGAGGGGGCTCTCCTCAGAAATTCAGATGCTGTTGGAAAAAAACGGTCTCTCCAACCACCACCCTCACAACTGGGGCACTCAGCACAGCACTGTGTATTTACATCCCCTCCGTGGGAGAGGTCATATAATCTACCTGCGTTATCAGAACCATTTTCAAATGGTGTAAGCATCAACAGCCCAGTACCTTGTAGTGTTGCTCTGGGAAAGGGGGACATGCATTGGTAGTTCTTCCCTCTCTGTGTCAATAATTATATGTATCCAACTCAGAAGGCATGCTGGATTATCCTCCCAGGCAAGTTGGACCTCCACAAATTCTCTCTGGTCTGTAGATACCTGCTCTATTTTGTATTTTCTATGTCCGTTTTCCTCATGGTTAGGACCAGTGTGGGTAGGGAAGGCTTGTTGTTTCCCTTGGATCTGCAGTCCCCATTTTTGGGTGCACAGGTATATAGAAACCTTGGTGTCCTGGTATAATGTGCATAGGCACTTTTGTTCAGTTTTGGATGTGTAACTAGTTGTTAATCAAAGGAGAGAGAAACAAAGATTAACTTGTCAGAATGCTGACACCACTCCCTTAATGCACTTTAAATTTGTATTCTGCTATTGATACTTGTATTTAATCAAAAAATCATGAGGACTGTGACCTTTTATCAATAGTATTTATTTTAATTTGAAAATGAAACCGTTTTCAAATATATTACCAAATAGACTAGACCTTTTAAGATACTTAAGAGCTCTATTTCAAAATTTTTTATTAAGTATATATAATTCAAAACCTTGAATTTAATATAAATTAACTATTATTTTGCTCCTTATTACCACTTTTTTACTTTTCCCAGTTTTTAACTTTTTACTATTTATCATTTCTACCTGTTAAATAATTGTTTCGGTATGTTTCAGCATAGACTTTCTGAACTTTTTTTGGCCTAATGTTCTTTCATGTATGAAGATACTAAAGGGAAATGTGCATTTGCAATAATCCTTTTATTCTTGCTCATTGACATAAGCTTTTGATATGATTGACTGGATTTAGTAGCACAAACTGTTTTTCAGTTATTGTAGGAATAGTTTGACTTATTTATTCTTAAGAATTTGTTATTAAGCATCCTTGTTATTGAGTTTCTATTTTTTTAGTGTTTTTCTTATATCACCAATTCATATTTGAGAGTTTAGTACTAAGGTTTTAGGTCATGGTGATAAATAGTATGTCTTGTACCAGTCTCAAATATTCTAAAATAAATACTTTTTTTCTAACACTAAGATTTTAATAGGATATTGGTAGTTTTTTTTTTTCCCCTCAATAAAATTGAGTGAATTAATAGTGGAAAGGATAATGAAGGAAACACTAAAAAGGGAAAAGAAGCACATCCTTATAACCACAGAGTAAAAAAAAAGTTATTAATTATAGGACAGTATGAAAAAAGTCATAGGTTGTTTCATACTTTGTTAATTTGGGTTACCGTATCCCCTATGTTAATTTTGAACCAAATAGATTTTGACTATGTGAAATGGTGTTAGTATCCAACATATATTAGAATACTATATACCTCAAATTATGACTTTTTTTTTCAGAGACCACTTAGTATTCTTAATTTCTAAAGGGAATTCAATGATTTTAAAAATATCAATTAAATAACAAATTTGTTATATATTCAATTAAATGACAAATTTCAGGAGAACTTTCATATTAATTTTACCAGTTTTAATTAATTCTTTAATATATTTTTGATAAAATTGGAGGTTTCTTATGGATTATTGGTGACTTTATAATCTCTTCATTTTCTATTCATTAGCACTTCTACTTGAATGTATAGAGCCCAGGAAATGAAAACAAAATAAAGTTAATTTTACTTTTTATTATGGACTTTGGTAAGAATATCCAGATTTAAAAAAAATAATTGATGAAATAGATAGCAGGTATAACATAGAGAAAAGATTCACAAACGAGGAAGTGATGAGTAACTCTCACAAGAGAAAGCATTAAGATTGGGCAGATTATTTGTAAACATTAGGCAAAATACAGCAAGGTAAACTAGAAAAGATACAGAAATTTGAAATGGGATTTAGTACTTAAAATGTGATTGATTAGCTATATTTGGTCCTACACAAACTGACCTAACAGAAAGGTGAGGAGTATCAATGCATGTTAAATGTGTTTAGAAACCCATACACTAACATGTGGCTATACTATGATAAATAAGGGGTAGAGATAAAAGAACTGAGAAATCTATATGGGAATGGAGAGTAAAGATGATTCTTTAGTAATGGAGAGGTAAAGAAATAGAATACCTAGATTATTTTAATTCTTGATGTTCTTCCATATTTTCTATTCCAATTATAGATATTGGGTTGAGTCATTTAAAATTACTGTCTTTGTATGTAGAAAATGGTCAGATATCAACAAATACATTTAATTTGAGGCCATATAGGAATACCCCAAATTACCTTTAAAGTTCCAGTTAACAGAAGAGGAAGGAATCTATAGATTTGTTAAATATGAATATATGGTGTAAGTTCACAGTTACAATACAAGAGCTGGAAATAACCATATTTTGCTTTAGGTTTCTCTATCAAAGATAGTGGTCTCTAAGCTGGAATGAGTAAAGCAAGCATGATCAAAGAAAAGAAAACCCAGGATACGTGAGTACTTAGTTGCTTTAGGAGATCCAAATGAATTAAATCTTGTTATACTGAAATAATAGTTTTTACTGGCAGATATTCTTTATGAAATCAGAGTGGACAGGAAAAATGGAAATAACCCATTGCATAATTATACAAAAGGGAACAAAGAATAAGTTGTAGAAATTACAGACTTATGAATTTAAATTTAACCCCAGGCAAAATTTTAATAGGTTTATTCTCCAGGTGGTTTGTGTACTCTTTGAAAACAGATGATCATTAGGAACTTACATAAGTTTATTAAGAAAGAATGTCATGTAACTTTGTTTTTAATCTGACCAACATATAGTATAAGGCAGCTATTTTAGAAAACAAATACAGTCTTTGCAATCTGAGCCTCCTGCTCTTCTGACTAAACTAGCCGGTTGCCCTAGTCTCTACAATCTTAAATTGCATTTTTAGAAGTGTCATTGGAAATAATGTATTGTATCATGTGCGCATGAGACCACTGAATTAGAGACTTCTCAGAAAAAAAGCCACTACAAAGTGTTTATGATGGAGTGTTTTTTTTTTTTTTTTTTTGGGTAGGGATGATAGGTTGTTTGTGAAGTATGTCTGTGAGTAATATAGTGGTAACCTCACATGTTGAGTGAATAATATAGAGTGGAACCTCATATGTTGAGAAGAGATTTAAGGCACAAATGGTAGTTATCTTTAAATAGGTCATGGGATAATATTTAGCAAAACAATATAACTTGATTAGTGTAGCTCCCAACGGCAGAACTTAGATAACTCTGATTACAGGGAGAGAGATTGAACTCAATTAAATGTAGAATCTGACCAAAATTAGAGCAGCTCAGCATAGAAACTGGCCATTTTTGAGAAATAACCATTACTAGAAGTGTTTAGGCAGTTACTGAATGGCCATCTGTCAGATATGTTATTGAAATGATGCTTTTTGGGAGAGGTTAGACTAGAATTGGTAATTGCCAAATTTGACAGAATATCTGCATTGCCTTCAGAGCTAATAGAAAAAGCATATTTTAAGATATATATATATATTTCTATAAATCACTTTACCCATTAAAATATTTCTTCCTCAAATTGGGTAAATGATGAGAGATTTGCCAAGTATAATTTAAATTCTATGAGGATGGCGGTCTTGTTTGACTTGTTTATAATTTCTATATCTAGTCTGTACTGTTTAGCTCATAATAGGCAGTTAACCGACCTTTTTTAAAAGAAAAAATGTAATTACTCCATTGACAGTTATTTATTGATTTCTATGAATGTGTAAAATATACACAGTAAGAATATCTTGTTACTTGAATCATTAAAAATTGTGAACAATTGCTGAATAAGTTCATATCTTATTTTTTTGCTAGAGAACAATTTAGAAGCTTTATCCTACAGAATTTTTAAAAAATTTGGGAGACATAGCTCTTCAACAAATGGTTCAGGGAAAACTGGACAGCTGCATGCAAAAAAATAAAACTAGATTATGATCACAGACTATATACAAAAATTAACTCAAGATGGATTAACGTATTGGATGTTAAGTCCTGAAACCATAAAATTCATAAAAGAAAATATAGAGAAAACACTCCACATCCTTGGCTACCATGATGATTTTGTGGATTCATCTCCAGCAGCAAGATAATCAGGAGAATATGAACAATTGGGATGACATCAAATGAAAAAGCTTCTTCACAGTGAAAGAAATTGTCACTAAAACAAAAAGACACCTTACTGAATGGCAGAAAATATTTGCACACCATACAATGTGTGCTTGGACAAGTGGTTGATGTCCAAGATATAAAATAACTTACATAACTCAACAAAAAGAAAATAAGTAACCAAATGAAATATGGACAGAAAATGTAAATAGTCACTTCTCCAAAGAAGACGTACAGATGGCCAACAGGCACATGAAAGAATGGTTATCATCACTTATCATCAGGGAAATGCAAGTAAAGGCCACAATGAGATGCCATCTCACACCTGTTAAATGGCCCATGTCAAAAAGACTGGAAACAAGTATGGTTAGGTTGTGGAGAAAAGGGAACCTTCATATACTGTTGGTGGACATGTAGACTGGTTTAGCCCATTTGGAAAACAGTATGGAGGTTTCTCAAAATACTAAAAATAGACCTACCATACGATCCAGCAATTCTACTCCAAGGTATCTACCCAACAAATGCAAAAACACTCATTTGAAAGGATATATGTACTCTTGTGTTCATTGCAGTGCTATTTATAATAGCCAAGATATGGAAACAACCTAAATGCTTATAGACAGAGATTTAGATTAAGAAGATATGATATATATACCCGAAGGAATACTATTTAGCTATAGTAAAAGATAAACTTTTACCATTTGAGACAACATGGATGAAACTGGAGGGGATGATGCTAGCAAAAACAAGTCAGATGGAAAAAGCGAATTATGGAAGATTTATATGTTAAATTTAAAGAAACAAAGGAAATGGCCTGATTGACCCAAACCACATCAAACCCTAGAAATTTGTACATCTGAGACTAGCAGAGAAGGAGTGTGGGAGGGTGGAGAGCAAAATATGGAGGATGCCTATTGGACTATGGTGGAAAACTGTGGGTGCTTGGGTGTTAGGCGTGGTATGATAACAGTCTGAAGGAGTGTGAGTCTATACTTCTGAATCATACAGTGTTGTAAACCAGTGCTGCCTCAAAAAAAAGTCAATACATTTTAAAAGTATTTAATTTGAAAAAAAAAACTTAGGTAACATAATGGATCTAAATAGAATATTTAATATTAAGATGCCCTTTATACATATATACATTTGATTAATTTGTAACTAATTGAATATGTCAGTTTTGCTAATTATAAAGAAGTGTTTTGTGACATCAAGATATAGTTAGCATGCTCATATCACTACTCAAGAGAAAAAGTTCCATAGTTGATTATTGGAACATGACTATAACCATCTTAGCTCCCCACATAAGGAAGGGTATCATAACTATAGTGCTGTATTGTTTTTCATAACTTGCCAAACCCTTAATAACCATAGAATGAGAAACAGGCACCTTTTTTCTGACTAAAATATGTTGATTGGTTGCTTTGTTTTAACCAGTGTTAGAATTGTATTGCTATTTTACTTTTGTGACTTTGTGGGACTAAATTTCTCAGTAATATTGGGTTAGATAGCATTGCTTATCCTTTATATTGTTTTTGAAGTAATGAAAAAATCAAAGTAATTATATACCATGAAAGTTACTTCATACTTTTAGTCTATAAAATACTGTAGGTTTTAGAATGATGATGTGATTATGATATTATAGTGGCTATCTTGGCATAGGATTGTGGAAATTATTTACTCGTAGTTTTTTATTTTAATACTACATTTTATTTGTACATTTACATTTATTTATGGTGAAAGTTAAATTGTTGATATGTAAATATTCGTTGTATTTACAACAGAAGAAACAATTGACTCAGAGTATATTTTATAAAACAGAAGACACTAGTAACTGTGTGTCTTCACCTTTATTGTTACCTTCGAGTAAAAGAAAAATGACTGACTATTCCTCTCCCTCCAAGTTGCTATATATCCAGGCTAAAAGAATGAGATCCACTCCTTTCTAGTAAATTACTCAAGGGTTGGGTAAAAGTGAACTCTTTTTATTATATTTTTGTAGTCTGTTATCAGCTACTAACAATTCGGAAAAAAGTTCCTGATAAAGTGTTATTGGGTGACCGAAGTGTACCCAGAACCCCAAACTTTTAAGGTGTGCACACTCTTAAAGGGGTCCAGTCATAGTAACATACTAAGGCACAGGAATCAGACTCTTAGTGTGAAAGATTATTTTTTTTAAAGGGGACTCATTTATTGTCACCATTCCAAATGTACAAAAAAAATTAGAAAATAACCCCCCAAAGTGTGAAAGTTTCTTAGTAGAATTGGTATGCAAAGAGAAAGAGAGAGAACGAGAAGAAAGTATTTCAAATAATAGTAACCCAATAAAATTCTAAAAATTACTCATCTCCTTGTGGGCAAATGCTCAGCCAAACAGGCCTGTCCTGATGGGGAACCACAAGAAAGGGCTTAGGCAGGGCCCAGTGAGCTGCAACAGAATGAGAGACTTAAAATTCAAAATATACCACATCAAGATAATGGCTGCCATTTACAAACAGCTTCCCTATGTGTGTCTCACCTTTGTCTCTTCCAAGTGTCTCTGCATGACTCTCTTCCTAGCATTACAGGGTTTAAGTTGAAGCTGTAAAAGCAAGAGTGAGTGCTCACCTGTCTTCTTGGTATATATAATAGGTCCACCTGGCGACTCAGCTCTGCCCTTTGTTTTCAGTAGCTTCGCGGCTTAGTCAGTCTGGTTCATGGCATACTGGGACCTGTCCAAAGTTCTGCATGTAAGTGGGGGACAATGGTGCCCATTCATTGCATGTGATGCACTTTCTCCTTTTATGGAGATGCATTCTGTAACAAATGTACTCTGAAGATAAGTAAGAAAAGCAAGAAGCAGCAGTACATTATTTTTTTATTTTTTTTATAGCTTAGATTATTTTTTTTTTAAGATTTATTTATTTATTTATACAAGCACTGGGTACAGTCAAAAGTGCGGGAGGGTGAGAGAATTCAACAGAGCCAGAGCAGAGCGCAGAGCAGGCAGAAGGACCGAAGTACACTGCTGAGGGGAGCAGCAGGCGGCAGGAGAGGTCTGCGTGCCATGTGGGACCCTCTTCCTGTGGCCCAGGAGCAGCTGGGGATCTAACCGGCGCTGCGGAGGCTGCGGGCAGCTTCATAACCCAGCGCTCAACTGCTGCGCCACCGGGGAGGCCTGAAGCAGCAGTACTTTAAAAGCAGTACCTAAATGTATTCAAACTTAGAGTGAATTGAACTAAATGAAACAAGTCAAAGAAAGAAATGTCATCTGATTTTCACTCATATGAAGACAATAAACAAAGCAAAACAGAAACAATCCCTTAGATTCTGACAATAGAATGAGTGATGGTTACCAGAAGGAGATAGGGGTATGGGTAAAACAAGTAAACGGGGTTTAAGATTTATTTATTTTTTTATTTAAACAAGAACTGGGGTACAGGCCAGATGCGCGGGAGGGTGAGAGGATTCACCAGAGACAGAGCGGGGAACAGAACAGGCAGACTGATAAAATACAGTGCTAAGGGGAGCAGCAGGCGAGAAAGGAGAGGTCTGCTCCCCACGTGGATTGCCCTGAGGCTGGCCGGGATCTAACCTGCACTGCAGAGGCTGCGGACAACTTCACAGCGCTGCACTCAACTGCCTGCGCCACTAGGGAGGCCCCAGGGGGGTTTATAGTATAGTTCTACAGTGGAAACTAGACTTTTGTTGGTCATCATAATGTTATTTCATTTAACTTAATACACTCTAAGTCCATCAATGTTGTAGTAAGTGGCAAGATCTCATTTTTTTTCTTACAATTGAGTTATGTTGTGTACATATGCCACATCTTTTTTAATCCATAAATCTGTCTGTGGGCTCTTAAGTTTTCATTTCTTGGCTACTTTAAGTAATGCTATAATTAAGATAGGGATATAGACATATATTTTCAAATAAGTGTTTTCATGTCCTTTGAAATAAATATTCAGAATCAGAGTAATGAAATCATGTGGCATTTCTGTTATTAATTTTTGGAGGCATCTCTATGTGTAGTGGCTGCAACTCTTTCTAGTCCCAACAAAAGGTGTGCAAGAGTTCCTTTTTCTCCAAAGCTTTACCAACACTTGCAGGTTTTTTGTCATTTTTATATAGCCATTCTCAACAGGTATGAGGAGATATCTCATTGTGGTTTTGACTTTCATTTCCCTAATAAGTGATGATGTACATATTTTCATGTGCCTATTGGCATGTATAACTCCTTTGGAGAAATGTCCATTGAAATCCTTTACCAATTTTTAATTGTACTTTACTGTTATTCTTAAGTTGCAGGATTTGTTTTTATATTTTGGATATTAGCCACTTGACAGATTCATGATCAGCAAATATCTTCTCCCATTCAGTGCTTGCCTTTTCATTTTGATGATAATTTCTTTTGCTATGCAGAAGCTCTTTGTTTGATGCATCCCTTCTTTTGCATTCCTTGCCATTGAAGTACAATCCACAAAGACATTGCTAAGTTAATGTTGAAGATCTTACCACCTATTTTCTTTTATGTATTTCATGGTGTCAGGTCTTGGATTCATGTTTTTAATCCTCTTTGAGTTAATCTGTATGTATGGTATAAGGTAGTAGTGTAGTTTCATTCTCTTGTATGTGGCTATCCAGTTTTCCCAGCATCAGTTATTGAATTAAACTTCTCTCTTTCCGTTATATGTTCTTGGCTCCTTTGTTTTAAATCACTTGTTCATATGTGAGTTCATTCTTTATTTTGAATGTGAACCCCTTTTCCATTATATGGTTTGTGAATATCTTATCTCACTTAGTAGGCTGTCTTTCACCTTGATGGTGGTTTCTTCACTATGCAGAATCATTTTAGTTGATTATCGACCCTTTTTTAAATTTTTACTTTTTATTTCCATCCTATTGGAGTTGAATCCACAGACATCACAAAAGGCAATGTCAAAGAACTTACCACTTATTTTCTGTTATGTATTTCATAGTTTCTGGTCTTACATACAATACTTTAACATGTTTTGAGTTCATTTTTGTGAATGAGTGTAAAAAGGTGTAGTTTCATTCTTTTGCATGTGGCTTTTCATTTTTCCCAGCACAATTTTTGAAGAGACTTCTCTTTCTTTATTGTGTGTTCTTGACTCTTTTGTTGTGAATAGTTGTCCATATAAATGTTGGTTTATTTGTGGACTCACAATTCTATTCCATTGATCTGTGTGACTTTTATTCCAGTACCATGATATTTTGAGTATTATAACTTCATAGTATGTTTTGAAGTAGGGGTTCACAATATGTCCATTTTTGTTCTGTACTCTGAGGATTGCTTTGTCACTTAGGGGTCTTTTGTGGTTCCATAAAACTTTCATGAATTTCTGTTCTATTTCTGTGAAGAATGTTATTTAGATGTTAATATGCTATATGTTGAATTTATGTATTGCTTTATGTAATAGTCATATTAAAAATGCTAAATCTTCCAATTTATGAGCATAGACTACATTTCCACTTCTTTGTTTTCTAGTTTTCCTTGCAAGTCTTTCATTTCCTTTGTTAGATTTATTCTTATGCGTTTAATTATTTTTAATGCAGTTGTAAATGGCATTGTTTTCTTGACTCCTTTCTCTTCTAGTTCATCATTTGCATATACAGATGCAACAGATTTTTGTATATTGATTTTATAGCCTGTCACTTCACTGTACTGATTATTTCCAGTAGTTTTTTAGTAGAATCTTTAGCATAGTGATAGTTCTTGTTTTTTCCATTCCAATTTTAATGCCTTTTATTTATTTTTCTTGCCTAATTATTCAGACTAGGGCTTCTAGTTCTATTTTGATAGTAATGAGAGTCAACATATTTTTCTTGTTCCTGATTTTAGAGGAAAACTTTCCAGGTTTTCATCACTGATTGTGACATTTATTGTGGAATTGTCATACATGGCCTTTATTTTGCTGAAATGAGTTTCTTCTATATCCATTTTATTAAGAATTTTATTGTAAATTGATTTTTAATCTTTTCAGATGTTTTCTGTACGTATTGAGATGTTCATGATTTTTATTGTCCATTTGGTTGTTGACTTGTATCACATTAATTGTTTTGCATGTATAGCTCCATATCTATATCCCTGGAATAAATCCCACTTGATTCTAGAGTATGAAAATATATATATTCAAATATATATATTCAATTATATATATGTTTAATAATATATTCAAAGTATATTTGAATATATTTAAATATATTTAAATATGAAATAATATATTCAAATATATTATTGAATTTGGGTTGTTGTATTTATTGAGTTTTTTTGATTCTATGTTCACAGATATTTGCCTCTAATTTTGTCTGCTTTGGGATCAGTAATGTGGGACTCATATAATGAGTTGAGAAGTTTTCCTTCCTCTTCAGCTTCTTAAAAAGTTCTTTCCTAAAATATATTGATTTTCCACTAGTTTATTTACCTGTATAATTTTTTGGGTACTGTTACTCATCTCCATATATATATACATGCTTCATTCACCCTCCAGCAACTTTGCAGTGCCACAACCCTGCCTTCTCTCCCCTGTACTCTTCCCCTATCCTCTCTGATAACCAGTATGGTTTTCATAGAATCTCTAACAATTATTCTTGTTTTTACCTATTTTGTTTTCTTTTGTTATTTGTATTTTGCAAACGATATACCATCCAGTACTTTCTGACTTATTTTACTTAGCACAATTACCATAAAAATCATGTTCTTGTGCCTGAAGGCACCATTTTATCTTTTTAATAACTGAGTAGTATTTTATTGAGTGTATAGTACATAATTTCTTTATCTAGTATTCTATTGATGGGCATGACTTGGCTATTGTGAATAATGCTGCTATGAACAAAGGATTGCATAAATCTGTTTGTTTTGTATTTCCATATTCTATTACTGTATACCTAAAAATGGTATTGATGGGTCATATGGTATATCCACTTTTATTTTTTTGAAAAAATCTCTACATAGTCCACATTATAACCCCGCCAGTAGTGGATGGGTGTTCCTTTTTCCTCCACTTCCTCACTGACATTTGTTTCTATTCTTTTTTATGTAACCCATTCATACAGAGGTTAGATGATATCTCATTGTGGTTTTGAGTTACATATCCCTTATACTAAGAGGTTTTGAGCATATTTTCATGTACCTATAGGCGGTTCTTAATGTCTTCTTTGGAGAAGTGTCTTAAGCTCTTTTCCAATTTTTTGATTCAGTTATTTGTATTTTTGTTGAGATGTATGACTTCTTTGCATATTTTGGAAATTAACTAAATTAACCCTTTGTTAAATGTGTGATGTGCAAATATCTTTTCCCAGTCCCCAAGGAACCAATCAGTTTTTGTGGTGATACCTTTCTCTGTACAAAAGATTTTCTTTTTCGTGTAGTCCCATTTGCTTATTTTTAATTTTACTTCTCTTGCCATTGGAGCTGTGTCCCCAAATGTACCTGTTGATGTCCAGGAATGTATCTCTTATGTTTACTTCTTTGTATTTTATGCCTTATCTTTATATCTAAATTTTTAATCCATTTTGAATTATTTTTGTATGGATTTAGGTATGAAACTAAGTTACATTTTTCTCCATGTGGCTATCCAAGTTTCCCAACACCATATTAGAAAGAGGCTTCCTGTTCTCTATTTTATGATTGTGGTTCCTTTTTCAAAGAATATCCATCAATATTGGTGTGGGAAGAATGGAACTTGATTTGGGGCTTTTGTGAGATAAACACACAGCACATTTCTCTTGTATCTCCCATCAGGTAGGTGTGAGGTTGCTCTGCTGCTGGTAATGTTGGCAGGCAGATTTTCTGTAACTAAGCCCAACAAACCCAGTGCCTGTATATAAGTAGGTCTATACTCCTTGTTAGCTGAATAAAATTCTTCACACAGACTATGCACTCACTAACTCACTAGGTAGTCTATACCTACTCCCCAGCTTTTTTGACTATAATGACCACCACCCTGGCTGCATCTCCCTTAACTTTTTTCTATTCTTCCTCTTTAGCAATTCATTAACCTTAGTGTAAGGTAGGCACACCTCAGAGTAAGGTAGGCATTTCCATTTCCTTTGGGTGGTGATGAAGTGGTGACATTTTCTCAACACATTCTACCCATCTTCAGACACTCAGATGCATTTATATCTCTGATGTCCTGACTTGATATGGAGATAAACTTGTGTTGAGTTATAGATGTCCTTTATTAGTTATAGATTAAAGAGGGCATGAAAAATTGAATGCCTCATGCCACCATGATATAGATGTCACTTCTGTATGTATTTTAAAATATTAATACTTTTTTCATATTTTTCACAAATATTTCCCTATGTTTTCTTTTCAGTTAATTATTTTCTTTATAAAGGAGTCATAAAAAGTTAAAGCTAATTTGATACACTATAGGTACATAAAGTTTTCACTAAGGGTCTCTGATTTAGCAGTTTGGTCCTGAGAGAGTATCTTTAAAAGCTTAAGAATATTTTGTTGATATACTTATGTTCATTTAGCCATTGAGAAACGTAGATATTTGCTGTATGGATAAATTGATTTTTTTGGTAGATTTTTACCTTTCCTTTCCGTCATTCTCTTTTTGCTTCTCTTTCTGTCTCTCTTTGTCTTCTCAGAGTTGCTTTTTGATTTTTTTCTTTCAGTCGAATATATGTATATATGTGTATATGTGAATATATGTATCTTTTAAGCAGTGGTTTCCAAATCAGGGGCAGATTTTTTTTTTACAACCCTTAAATGCCCCGCCCCAAATAGGGGTGGTTAAGCAGTATCAAGGTATATTTTTGATTTTCCTGATTTGGTGGATGTGGTGGGGTTGTTATTATCTTCAAGTGTTTAGGAAGCCAGGGATCTGTTTAACAGTCTACAATGGACAGACAGTCCTCCCATAATAAAGTATCATCGAACTCAAAGTGCCAAGAGTTCCAGGGTTGGTAAACCCTGCCTTCAAGTAACATACCTTTTCTTCTATTTACAAATTATGAATAGAAAAAAGAAAAGCAGAAGTAATGAGTGAGTGTTTTAAGGACCTTAAAGTAGTAAGAAATATTGGACTGTAGAAGGAAAATAATGAAGTGCCAGAGTTATTTCTCATATTGAGTCCTAAAAATTTTTAGATTTTAGGATGAGGAGTAACTGCCAGAAAGAAATCCTCATACCTGGTACTGATGCTTATGGGTTGTTTACCATTATTTTCTTAGCATCTCACAGTGATATATAAATACTCAGTTCTTTAATGTACCTTATGAATTTCATTCAGTGGTTTGTTGATTTTGCTGTTCATCATTCATTTTTTCTGTCATTTTATCTGTTTAAAATGTCCAGTGAATCTACCTTTCCCTGAAAAAGAGATTTAATTGTACTAATCTAGCTACAAGTCAATTCTTGCATTAATTTTGACTTACTTCAAAATACAGCATTTAACATTTGTACTATATTATTTATCCAGTATGATATAATGTCACCTTGAAGGTGACTTTGAACTTACAGGAATTTTATAGTTTGGTTGAAATATATTGTGTAGTGTTAACTATTTTCAGTATATAAGGAAAGACTTACTTCACAGGGCAAGTGAATGCTTGTAAATGTTTATATGGCTACCAAGATTTCTATTTTAGGGAAATGAGCAGAATGCTCATTTGGTATTTGGAGGAGAATTCCATAGACTTAGTCTTTATTCTGGTCATTTTTTATGAAAATTAAGAACAATGGGAAACAAAGGAAATAAGATGATCTGATAGGAGATGAGTCCTCAGAAGCACATTTTTAACTAGAGGGAGAGCCTCCAGTTACAGAAACCAAAAAAAAAAAAGAAGTCTAGACAGAATTGTTACTAAAAACAAATGATGTGGTATAATAATTTCCCTTCTTTTTTTGCAGTATAAATCTCTTGTTTTACTATTGAGATTTTAGGAATAGCTGAATATGGGGTAGATGGGTTTGAGGTGGTAAGACAGGAATGCATGAAATTCCCAATATAATATTAAAGATGTGTTATACTTAACCAAATATAGTCTTTATCCTAAAATTCCTTGATGGCACAGTACATTTGTCTATATATTTAATTTATTATTTATGTATTTATTTTTTAAAGTGATAGTGTCTTTGACTATAGTGCATCAATAAAACAAAGCATAAAATGTACTTGAGAAATCATAGTAAAGTAAGCAGAAAATCAGACCTCCTTCCATTTAAAAGATTTATCCTTAGTACTTCGTGGTAGTGAACTTAATAAAATCATGAAATATGTAATGGAACTTGGATTTCTCATAGGGTAGAATTGTGATGTGTATATCCTGTTTTTTCTCATCTTAATATTCATAATTTAACTTCAGGAAGTTGGTTTCAATTTTCAGGTTCTAAGAAGTGAAAATCCTATTTTGTATTTTCCAGTGAATATCACCTCTGCCAGGCAATTAACTGGATGTAGTCGCTTCAGCCATATTTTTCCTTCATCTGCTTACCAGCACATTAAGATGCATAAGAGAATTCTGGGGCACTTATCATCTGTCTACTGTGTAGCATTTGACCGAAGTGGGAGAAGAATTTTTACAGTGAGTTTAAATTTTATGGTACTGTAGTATGTTAGTGATTTACAACAATTGAAGCTAGGCTTTATGACATTGAATTCTGTTTTATAAGCAGTTTATCCTTTTTTAGATACATGAATGCAAGAAAAATGAGATGAGTAGAAATTGAAAACTTTTCTCATTTTATGTAACTATAATCTCCTCAATCTTTTGGGAAACCTATTCTAAAAGGCTTTATATTCTAGAGGTAGTTAAATTGTGTTAGCTACTTAATTTTATGTCATTCCATTTTAGCAGATATTTATAAAATGTATTTTGGATGTTAATGATCACGATGAGGATAATCCTTGACATCTTTTTATTAACATTTATTAAGTAACATCTACATCCGAGTAAGATTTCATCTTAATATTTTAAAGCAATTTTGAATATTCAGTAGAAAGTTCAGCATAATATTTTCACCAGAGATTAACAGCCCCTTATTTTCCTGAGAAATGAATGTGAATTAAAATTATTTTGAGTTGTCAGGACTGGTAGTAGTAGTTTTAAGAAACTCTTCATTAATGCCATTGCCAGTTAGAATAATGCTTTGCTAGTGCTATCATTTGGACATTGTTTATATTTGTTACTAGATTTATGTTATGTAGAAAGAGGACATTGCAAAGTAAAGGTTCAAGAGTAACCTAATAAAACCCCTTTGTCTTTGGATTTTTTTGTGTGACAGGGAAAATGGCTACTTTGTTGTAAATGTCCTGTCCTTTTGTGTTACCGTAGGGTTCAGATGACTGTTTGGTGAAAATTTGGGCTACAGATGATGGACGCCTCCTTGCTACACTTCGAGGGCACTCTGCTGAAATTTCTGACATGGCTGTTAACTATGAAAACACTCTCATTGCCGCAGGCAGCTGTGATAAGGTTGTAAGAGTGTGGTGTCTTCGAACTTGTGCACCAGTTGCAGTCCTTCAGGGACATTCAGCTTCTATTACTTCCATACAGGTAAGAAAATTTAAAAGATATCTCTAATGTATATAATACAATAAAATTTCATTTTGTTATTTGTATAATTTGTATATTTTTATAAACAACAGGAAAATGTTGATCTCTTACTGTCTTTTGTTCTTATGCAACAGTCTGGTATTTTTTTAAGAAAAAAAATTATTGAAGTAACATTGCATTTTAACATTAGTGTCAGTTGTGCATTATAAGTCAACATCTGTATATGCTGTATTAAGTTTACCATTAAATATCCAATTCTATTCTTCACCATACCTTTGACCTCTTTACCTGATTTATACCTGCCCACCTGCCCCCCATTTTCCCCTTGCCTGATAACCCCCCTTGCCTGATAACCATTAATTTGGTCTTATACTCTACAAATTTATTTTTGTGTCATCTAGTTTATTTATTTTGTTTCTCTATGTACCACATTTGAGTGAAATTATATGGTGTTTGTCTTTCTCTGACAGTCAGGTATATTTTAAAGTTCCTTTTTCCTGTAAATCTATTCCCTTTAGAAAAGTTTCCTTGCAAAGGTTTTTGCAGATACAGTGTGAGACATCTTATTTATCTCACTTATATTTATTAAGAAGAAAGGAGACTTG
The DNA here is from genome assembly GCF_014898055.3 of Talpa occidentalis. NCBI lineage: Eukaryota > Metazoa > Chordata > Mammalia > Eulipotyphla > Talpidae > Talpa > Talpa occidentalis. The sequence continues at coordinate 41,284,797 of NW_023601543.1, forward strand.
TAAATGCCTTTAAGGAGCAATACGAGTACCTGTTGATTAGGATATAAGCACGTTCTAACTTGAATATTGGCATACTTTGTGTTAATATTTGCTGCAAAATATTTTTATCAGATTCAGTATATCTGTAGTTTAATGGTAGGAAAATTTTTATATTAATTTCAGTGATTTCTTATTTTAACTGATGTTTGACATTCAATAAATATATTGACTTAGAGCAGTAGATGAGAGCTGTCATTTCTGATTTTTTTCATTGTCTTATACATATATCTAACTTGTTAGTAAATCATGTTGACTCTACTCTCCTAATACTTATTTAGAGTCTGACAAATCTCATGACCTCCATCATTAATACCCTATTTCATACTATCATCTGAGACCTAGATTATTGAAATAGACTTCTAACCGATCTTCCTGCATCTTCACTTTTCTCCCTCTTGCTCCACTCTAACCTCTGCATAGCAGTCTGAATGATTAAAAACAAACAAACAAAATAAAATGGAATTTAAATCAAATATCTAATAATGCTCAAGCCTGACATAAAAGCTGATGCTTTTAAAATGACCTACAGGACCTTATAGATTCTCAGCTCCTTGCTCTCTTTGACCTAATCTTCACTATTTGTATACTCATTCTGCTTTAACTGCTGCCCTCTCTGCTTTTTTTGCAGCACTCTAGCTACACAACTGCTTTTGCTATTGCTTTTTCTTATCTCTGAAAGGGTCTACGTTGAATAGTCATAAGACTTATTACCTCATTTTCTAATTGCTTTGTGCATGTGTTACTTTCTCAGGGAAACCTTCTCTGATCACCTTACCACTCTAATAAAATGATAATACTTACCCCCCTCATCTACACTCTGTATCTCCCCTGAGTTTCAATTTTCTCCCTAATAATGATCACCACTTAGCATGCATTCTATGCACTTTATTTATTCTTTGATAACTGTCTCATTTAATATCATTTTTTAATTGAGATAAAGTGGTATGATATTGATAGTTGTAGCCTCTGGGCAGCAGAATTGTTGGTAGCTCTTATTCTTTTTACCTTTAATAAGTATGTATTTGTATCTCTGAATTGCGTATGTTTTTATTTTTATACTATCTGAATTTAAATATAGTAGGGATAATAAATGTTTCAGTGTTTCTTCAAACTTAACAAAATTGCTCTTTCAATTTGTTTCATTCTTGTAGATCAGAGATCAACAAATTTATAGGCCAGATAGTAAAAGTTAAGGCTTTGCAGTCTGTGTGGTCTCTGTTGCAAATATTTAAATTTGCTGTTGCAGTGCAAAAGCTGCCATGGGCAGTGTATGCTAACTATGTTTCAATTAAACTTTATTTACAGAAACAGGTAGTAAGGTGGAATGGGTTTGTGGGCCATAATTTCCTATAAATTGTGGATTAATGTTTTCTAATGAAAGCTTCTCTGTCTTAGAAATGAAAATATAGGAAAGTTACCCAAGTATTTATTTATTATTTATATGCATTTTATGTATGTATTTATTTATTTTTTACTTATTGTTCATTTATAAACAATATTTGCTTTTTTTTTACACCCCTCAGGTGTAGTCCCCATAGAATTTCCTTCCCCAATGCACCCGTGCACCATCACCACAGTCCCCTGTGCTCCTCCCTCCCTCCCTCTGATCCCTCTCCATCCTCCTCCCCTGCAGGATGTCTCTGATTTATAATTGTCCATTTTTTCTTTGTTGTGTTTTGTACTGTTATTATTTTTTTACATTGATGTCTTATTGGGTTCCCCTATATTCCTGCTATTAAGTGAAACCATCCAATATTTTTCTTTTTCCTTCTGGCTTATATCACTGAGCATAATTCCTTCTAGATCCATCCACGTTGCTGCAAATGGCATGAGTTTATCTTTTTTGATTGCTGAATAATATTCCATTGTGTATATGTACCACATCTTCTTGATCCAGTCATCTATTTTTGGGCATTTGGGTTGTTTCCAAGTTTACCTTTTATAAATAGTGCTGCAATAAACATAGGGGTACAGGTGTTATTTTGTTATTATTTATGTATTTATTACTTATTTATTTTATTTTTTACATCATTGTTTATTTTTAAACAATATTTACTTCCCCCCCAAGTATTAATTTCTTTATATACATTAACTATGAAGAGATAATATTAATTAATGATTATTATGTGAATTAAACTCTGTAGTTTTTAGAAGTTCTGTGCTTCCAAACAGTAAAACTAAGTTAAATGACTTCTTTTATCTATAATGATCCATTTTTCATTTGAATTAAAATTTTATTCAAATACTATGCATATTTATCTGTAATTTTTATATCAATGGAAGGTATTCTTTATCTGTTTGGAATTTTTAAAACTCTAGGCATACTAGAGATATGTTTGATTTTCAACTATTTTTTATGTCCCATGCATCATTAGCCTACTAGCTCTTCTCAGTGATTCTATTCTAAGGACATGTAAAGTACTAAGTGTCAGAAACTCAGACTCCTATGATTAAGGCCTATGTTCATTTTCTGTCAAGGGTAGTAACTGTCCTTTACATTGGCAACTTAGTATATGTTTTTTAATCTATTTTTCCATGATGATGTGAACAGAAATTTGATCTATTTGCACTAGTCATTAAATTGAATGATAATGGTTACATTTTAAAAGAACAAAATTGATACCACACTTCATTGAAGTTGGAGTTTAAAGTGAGATATTAAATAAAGCCCAACACTTAGATATTATTTCCTAATCATTGGTTTAGATTTACTTCTGATGCCATATTCATATGTACTATAAAAATTTCCTAATTTTTACTATGTACATTTATGTTTAGGAGATTATTAATGATTTAACTGTTTTTTTTTTTTATTTTTTTTCTGTGTGTAGAACTGGAATGTAGGCCAGAGGTGTGGGGGTGAGAGGATTCACCAGAGACAGAGTGGGGAGCAGAACAGGCAGATTTACTGAAATATACTGCTGAGGGGAGCAGCAGGCCAGACAGGAGAGGTCTGCTGCGCCATGTGGGTTAGCTCCCTGACTGAGGGCTGGCGGGGGTGGGGGTTGGGGGGGGTGGGGGGGGGACACTGTGCCTAGAATTCAGGTTGTATTGGTGATAGCACTGAGACTTAACCCTTTAGGCCACCAGGGAATCCCTAATGATATAACTATAAATGACTTGAGTTTCTTCATTAAAATCAGTGAAATCTTAGAAGTGTCATGTTAAGTAATTTTATTTATTTTTATATATTTTATACCAGTGTTCATTTTCAAACAATGTTTGCTTCCCCCACTGCCAGATATAGTTTTAAAGTCGTTTTTATGTCTGAAATATTTTACAATGACAATTTTCTACAGTTACTTTATATTTTAAATCTTTGTAAAGTGTTCATTTATCTCAATGATGTAAACCAACATTACTTAAATAAAAAATGAAAGAAAAATACATTTGATGGTTAATTGCTTGTAGTTATCTAATTACCAGTATATTAAAAGGCAGAGTTAGCTTTAACAAAGATTTCAGCTATGCATTACATTTTAGATCACAAATTAGAAATACTGCTAATTATATTTCAGCATTTCAAAATATTTCTAAAACTTAAGAAATTTAAATAGCTGTTATTGTGAAACAAATTTTAAGTGAATATATTATAACCTGTTTATTAAAGTGTGTATAATTTTAGAACATGCTATGTTTAAAATAAGTTTAAACATAAAACCTTTCTATTTGAATTAGAATTTTTTTTTTTTTTAAGTTTTGTCCATCAACTAAAGGCACAACCAGATACCTCACTTCTACTGGTGCTGATGGAACAGTATGTTTCTGGCAATGGCATGCAAAAACAATGAAGTTTAGGTAAGTTTAGAATTGGGTTAGAAATTTTGTGTAAAACAAGCATGAATAATTTTGCATTATTACCTTGAGATATTTTAATAGTCCATATATTTAATTAGTTACTATCTATCTGTATATATATGTCCATACTTCAATTTTGTGTTAGAGATTTTGAAATAAAATTTTTATGGAACTACATTGAAGAGACTATACATAGTTTTGGTAAAGAGTATTTTTTTTATTTCTTACCCTGCTATAAGACTTTGAACTTCTCCTAATTATAGTTCAGTTGACTCTTGAACAATGCAGTAGTTGGGGCATTGATCCACATGCAGACAAATCCACATACAACTTTTAACTCTCCCAAAACCTAACTACTAATAGCCTGCTGTTATATGGGAGTCTATTCAATAACATAAATAGTCGATGAACACATATTTTGTATCTTATATAGAGTATATGTAATTATTTGTATACTGTAGTCTTAAAGTAAGCTAGAGAAAAGGAAATGTTACTAAGAAAGTCATAGGGACAAAAAATATGTTTATAATACTGTACTGTATTGTTGATTACATAAAGCTTATATCATTTGTTTAGAAGTTCAATTGTCTTTTTAGTACCTAGATCAATATTGTCTTATATGCTAAAAAACGCTGTAGATACTATACATTTTCTCATACTTGATATCAATAAATGAAAAGTTAACATGAAAAAGAAATTCATGTTTATTTACAGATATAAAGATTCACACATTGATAGCAAAGCAGCAGGAACATAATTACTTTATAGCAGTTTAGTGTAACTGATATGATTGCTTCATGTTGGCCTAGCCTATACACTATGAGTGAATCCTTATAAAATTTTTTATGGCATATAGTATTACAGTCATATTCATATTATAGTACTGAAAATGTTACATGTAAAAAAAACTGTGATGATAGACTGATATGCATTTTGAAATCTCAAAAAAATTCTTGTAATATATTTATTTAAAAAAATCAGCATATAAGTGGGCCTAAACAGTTCAAATTCATGTTAATCAAGGATCAGTTGAATTTATTTTAAAGCTATATTAATAATACTGACATTGTAAAGTTTATTTTTAAGGGTAAATTCATTTTTAACATGGATGATGGGAATAGTATTTATTCACTTTCAATTTTGTGGTTTCTATAATATTGATACTATATATATTAATATCCAGCAGCATGCTAAGGTTTTTATGCATTAGATAACATGATGAAAAAAAAGAACATATTACTTTTCTCTTAGAGATCGTCCAGTGAAATTTACTGAGAGATCCCGACCCGGAGTTCAGATATCTTGTTCATCTTTCAGTTCTGGTATGTATATTTCAAATTTGTGGAGGTAAAAATGCTTATATTTCAGTGTTAACAGAAATATACCAAAAGAGTGAACCATATGTTATGATAGGTGGACCTTTGTGGACTCTAATTAGCATGTAAAGGCTGTTGAGTTTTTTCTTTATTTGCAATTAATATTTTTATAATACAGATTTTAGTCAGTAAAAATGCAAATTCAACACTAAAATCCTGCCATGACATTTCAGAAAACATGTTGCTGTTGCTTCATATAGGAGACACTTTTACAATGTGTAAACAGTGCTTTCCTACTGTTAATAATCATTCTCTAATTAGCTTTTTCTTTTATTGTGGTAAAATATAACAAAAATTGCCATTTTAATAGCCATTTTTAAGTGTATGGTTCTGTAGTATTAAGTATATTTACATTCTGCATTCATTACTACTATACATAGTATAGTAGTAGAATTTTCTCATCATCCCAGAAGTGGTTGAGTTTATATATTCAATCACTATAACTCCTATAAAGAGACTTCTAGATAATAGATCATTTTATAAATAATTTTGCAACATTATTGTCTTAACATAAAAAATAAAGGAATGAATTCCTCAAAGCTGTGACCTTAAATCCTACAATCCAGACTTGGTTCATTGCATAACTGGTAGATTTTTTTGAGTGAATGTTTTGCTTGCCCTTTAAATAGTTCTCTTCTTTGTATTGAATTTTATCTATTTTTTCTAAAATGTGGCTATGTCTTTAATGATTAGAAGATAACCTTTTAATGAACATGGGGTACATATAACTAAGGAAGCTATCAGAGATTTTAAAGTACCTTGAGATGATGTTTCTTTGTTTGTTTTTAATCCTCCAGGTGGTATGTTTATTACAACAGGTAGCACTGACCATGTGATTAGGATATATTATTTGGGTTCTGAGATCCCTGAGAAAATTGCTGAATTAGAGTCACATACGGTAAGGGCAAAATAAGAAATTTAAATATGCTGCTTTCTTTTTCAATATCCCTGGGAAATTGGTATTATCTCTTCTGTTCTCAGCTGTACCCTATTTTACTAAGATTGGTACTAAAATGTATATGAGTAACATGTCTTTTCAGTAATAGTGTAATATTCTAGATTTAGTATAGTTACGGTTTTTAAAATAAGTTCTATTTGACTATAGGAAAAAATTGCATATATATTGCAGTCATAATTTATAAATAGTAGTTTATAAAAAGAACCTTAGCTGGCTCTTTTAGCCTGCTATACTTTAATTAAATAAGTTGTTGGCATTTAAATTGATAAATTAGTTAAATTGATATATTTGTTAAAGACATACATATTAAGTATGTCTTAGGAAAATTTTTGTACTGAATTTAGCTTGTCGATGTGAGTATTGTTTTCAAAATGATGTTAAAGATCCCTGAAACACAATTCCACTCTGTAATCAATAACAACCTTCTATCAGGGAACAGCTTTATTCCTGAGGTGAGAGACATTAGTGACTGACACTTTTTCTCTCAAGTTCTCTCCCCTCCCTTGTGTTCCTTTCATCTTTTCCTACTTATTTTTTAATCATTTTTTTCAGATAATTATTTACTATGGATCTTGGGAGTAATTTTCTTTCAACTCAATGTACATGTCATTGAAGTTGTGTAGTCAGAAATTGAAAGCACTCAGCTTTGCAAATCTTAATGTTACTGTTCTTAACTGCTATTGACAACTGATTTGAAATAGTATTAATATACATTAATAAAAAACACACAATTTCCCTGAAAGATAACTTTAAAAAAAGATACTTTGTGAGTTGTAGAATCAATAATATTCCTGAATCTTGTAGTAAAAGAGACCCCTGTTAGAAAACTTTTTCTTTCTTGAGCTTTTGGAAATAACATTCTGCTTCCTGTTTTGACATATAAACATAGGACAATATCATGAAGACTTACTGAACCAAACTGAGTTCTTGTCTTCCTGTTAACTTATTCCTAAATACTAAAATTCTGGAATATTTAAATTGTGGAAGGGAAAAACCTAGGATATAAAGATCTCAATATGAGACTATCCAGTGGGAGAAATTCATTTGTGCTAGAGCATGCAAGGGAGGCATCTTTACAATTACTGCCCAGGTAGAGTGTGTATACCCGTGCAGTTAAGTTTATTGAGAGCTGATAGAATAGGGAAAAATAAATTAATAGGAAAGAATTGGGCAGAATGAAGAAAAATTGGTAGAGGTGTCTTTTTTGTTTTTTGTTTTTTTTGCATGTGTCTAGCTCATAAGAAGTCAGATAAAATAAATAATCCCTACCGAAATCAGTGGGGACTTTAGTATTTAAAATAAGATGTCCCTTCAGAACATGTAGAACCAATTATTGCAGCTAGTGAAATCATGTAACAGTATGAATCATGGTTACCTCAAAACATATACAGCCTAAAAAAATTTTAATGAAAAATAATTAAAAAGCACATAATATCTGAGTTTTTAATTAAAAATTAAGTGCAAATTCAATGTAGTAATTGAGTGGTTTGTGAAAATGTGTGTACAACATTTGAGGGTACACTTTTATTATCAAGGGATAAAGAAGAGAATTATCCACATTTTGGCTTGCACTTCACTCTTCTTGCTGTGATACACATTAGATTTGTAAGAGTATGGTTTAATCATTATAAAAGATTCAAACAACAGTCTATAAACTATGGTACCCAAGGACTATCAGATAAATTCATTATAAGTTAGTTATTCCTTGTGGGAAACAAAATTATTTTTTTCTGAAATTAAAATAATGGATTAAGGAGGGAATTTAACTACTATTAAGTCAGTTAAAGTGGTGTTTCCATTGGCATACTATTTTAGGGGAGACATAATGAACTAATACCTATTCAGAACTATCTGTCTATTGTGATTATGGTTTTCTAAACCATAAAAATTACAAGTTTGCTTATGTCTGGTTTGTCTCAAATTACTGTTGATAAGTATTCCTCCTTGGCTAATTAATTGTTTAGCTTTCATTAATTTTTTCAAAGACAATTAGTGTTCTTTTTTAATTGTTTTTAAAAATCTACTCCATGATGCTTTTACAAGTGAATTTGAGGGGAAGAACAATTTGTTTTTTATATAAATTTTAACCATAAATCTGTTGTTTTATGTTATAGGATAAAGTTGTTGCTGTTCAGTTCTGTAACAATGGAGACAGGTAACTATGAAGTACATATTTGTGTAAACAGGTGTTTGAAATATTTTATATCGGTTGCCTCAGCAGCATCTACCTCTAATGTAGATAATTTATGTCTGTCCAGTCATTTAGGCTGAAGCCCTTATTATCTTTGATGTTGCCCTTACCTCATCTCTTCTCAATTCCCATCTAATGTGGAGGGGAAAAAAAAAAACCTTTACACTGTTGGTAGGAATGTGCACTGGTCCAATTCCTATGGAAAACAGAATGGAGTTTTTTCAAAAGATTAAAAATTGATCTGCCATATGATCCAGCAATTCCACTCCTGGGTATCTACTTGAGAATACAAAAAAAACTTATTCAAGGAGAAACATGCACTTCTGTGTTTATTTACAGTACTATTTATAATAGCCAAGCTATGGAAACAACCTAAGTGCCCAAACACAGGTGAGTGGATCAGGAAGATTGAGTATAGTATTCTATACTCAATAGAATACTACTCAGTTATCATAAAAGATAAACTGTTGCCATTTGTTGCATCAGGGATGGAGCTAGAGCAGCTTACTTTAAGTGAAATAAGTCAGAAGTAGAAAGACAAATACCTATGGTATTACTTACATGTGGAATATAGAGAAACCAAACAAGGGGTCAGATAAAACCAGACTAATAATAAGCCCTAGAAATTTGACTATAGACATGAGGCTACCAGAGGGGAAAGGGTAAGGGAAAGAGTAAGAACAAAGTGGGGAGGGAGCACAATGGACTATGATGGTGAACTCTTGGTGTTTTGATGATGGGTGTGGTATGATAGCACCTGAAGGAGGAGATGGGCAGTCCCATACTTCTAAAACATGAACAAGGTGAACCAATGTTACCTCAACAGAAAAAAAATAAGTAAATAAAATCCCATTCAAGTAATAGCCATAGTCTATCATTTCTTTCTAAGTGATTTCTTTTTCTGTTTTGTCTTTCTTTTTCAATTTCTGTTACCACCTACCTTAGTCAAGGATTCCATTATTTGACCCATTATCTTCAATTTTCTTTTCACTGCTCAATATATCCTGACTGTCTTTGCCAGATCATCTTTGCTCTATTTAGAAATCTTTAATGTTTCCTCTGTCTCGTATAGGAATTTGAATTGAATCGAATTCAGTTGAATGAATTGAAATATTTTAGCCTGGCCTTCAGAATGACTTAGAAATATAGTCTTCTCTCATCTTCTAGTCCCTGTATAAACCCTCAAAGCCAGCCTAATTGATTTACTCATCTGTCCTGTATATCCCATGTATATTCTCTCATCCATTCCTTTGCTTCTTCATACCAGTCCTGCCCAGAAATACCTCCTACATCCTCCTGTGCTTCTACATGCATTTTCTCCCTCTTTTCCCCTCTTTTTTTTTAAGATTTGTTTATTTATCCATACAAGAGCTGGGGTACAGGCCAGAGATGCGGGGGGTGAGAGGATTCACCAGAGACAGAGTGGGGAGCAGAATAGGCAGACTTGACTGAAATACACTGCTGAGGGAGCAGCGGGCCAGACAGGAGAGGTCTGCTGCGCCATGTGGGTTGCTCCCTTGCAGGCCGGAGATCAAACTCGTGCTGCAGAGGCTGTGGATTGCTTAATAGCCTGGTTCTTAACCCCTTGCACCACCAGGGAGGCCCCATCTCTTCTTTCTTTTAGTCTTCCTCCCGTTTTCTCTCTCTTCTTTAAGACATGCTTTCTTTTTAAGGTTCATGCCCTACTTGACGCTATTCCTCACTGCTCCAGCATTTATCTTTCTTGTCTTACTCTGAACATCTCTATCCCTTATTGTCTTGAAAACTCATGAAACATATTTCCTATGTCTGTAAACTCAAATTATGTACAGGTGTTCTTGTACCATCTAAAATGTCTCATCCTATAAGAAACCTGTGCTAGCCTGAAAGTTGGTGTAGATTAGAATTGAAGTTTTAGCCATGAGGCTTGAATTTTTATTCATATATATCTATGAGGACTTTATATAAAAGACCATGTTTTATTTTTAAATACTTTTTGGACAGTGGATGATTTTTGTGATGAATTTGTTCATATTTATTAAATGTAAGAGTAAATGATAATTGTCCACAAAGAGTTAAGTTTATATCAGGATTTCAAATAATTTTTAAGGTTTCTTTATTGCATTGTGCAGTTATATACTTGCTTCTTCCATGAGAAAGGACTCTGCATTTTTAAATTCCTTTGTCTTTTTCCCTAAAAGAGAAATATTTTATTTATTTTTTTTATAGAGGCATGTTTTATTTATTTATTTGTTTGTTTGTTTGTTTTGTTTATACATGCACTGGGTACAGTCGAAGTGCGGGAGGGTGAGAGAATTCACCAGAGCCAGAGCGGGGAGCAGAGCAGGCAGAAGGACCGAAGTACACTGCTGAGGGGAGCAGTGGGTGGCAGGAGAGGTCTGTGCGCCATTTGGGACCCTCCTCCGGTGGCCGGGGAGCAGCCGGGGATTGAACCGGCGTCGCAGAGGCCACGGGCAGCTTCGCAACCCAGCGCTCAACCGCTGCGCCACCGGGGAAGCCCCAGAAATATTTTATCTTAATGTGTTATGTGGACAGTATATCTCAAAGGAGGCCCAGTTTTACTAAGAGTCAAACAAATGCAATTTAAATAACAGTAAAAATATTATTTACCTTCAGAATGAGAAGATAATGAGAAGCAATAACCAATATTGCCAAGGGTTTGGGAAGAATGGATACTATTTCACAATTTGTGATATGATTATAAATTGCTTTACAAAGCTTTTAAGAAAAATAATTTGATGACATGTATCAAAAATTTTTAAATTTGATTACCCTTTGACTTAGTAAACATTTATAAGGTTATATTTATACATTTTCTTTTATACATTTATACAAGCACTGGGTACAGTCAGAAGTGGGGTGGGTGAGAGAATTCACCAGAGCCAGAGAGGGGAACAGAACAGGCAGAACGATGAAATACACTGCTGAGGGGAGCAGCAGGTGCGGCAGGAGAGATCTGCGCGCCATGTGGGACCCTCGCTGGTGGCCGGGGATCGAACTGGGGCTGCAGAGGCTGCAGGCAGCTTCGCAGCCCAGCACTCAATCGCTGCGCCACCAGGGGAGGCCCAAGATTATAAAAATATTTTAGAATATTTATAAAAATGGTGACTGGAAATAGTATATTTATCATTAGGGAATTGATTAAATGGATTTTGATGCATTCATATAGTTGAACACTTATTAATAATGATGGTACTTTTATACTTAGAAAAAATAGAAATATATCTACAAAACACACTTAGGAAAAAAAAAATTATGTGTACTATGATATATTTCCTAGAGGGGGAAAGATACATGTGTTTGTTTTTAATAAAGTTTGAAAGAATACAAATGAAAGTATGAACAGTGACAGAATTATGAGGGAATGAATGTGTTTTTATAAAAGTTTTAGTGAGATATAATTCACGTGACACAAGATACAATAGCTTTTTCCCACACTTTTATTAATTTTTCAGTCATAAACATATCTATATAACTTTGGGGATAAATTTTCACACCTTCATGTGTGCACACGTTTCACTCATCCGCCAATAAAACTTCCTAGCCAGTGTCCTATCATGTTCCTACATTTATCGCCTCCTCACTCTTCCCTCTAGTAACAAGTATATTTTTCATAGTCTTAAGAATTATTTTGGCTGGCCCTCCCTGGTGGTGCAAGGGGTTAAGCACTGCACAGTGAAGCAATTTGCAGCCTCTGCAGCACAAGTTTGATCCCTGGCCGGCCAGGGAGATTCCCACATGGCACAGTAGACCTCTCCTGTTGCGCCTGCTGCTCCCCTGAGCAGTGTATTTCAGTCAGTCTGCCTGTTCTGTTCCCCACTCTGTCTCTGGTGAATCCTCTCATCCCCCGCATCTCTGGCCTGTACCCAAGCTCTTGTATACATAAATAAATAAATCTTTAAAAATAATTATTTTTGCTGTGCTTTACTAGTTTGTTTTCTTTGGTTACTTATATTCCCTACATGACTGAAGCCATCAGGTGTCTTTCATTCACTTTCTCACTTACTTCACATAGCATAATTTCTCCAAGGTCCACCATTTTTGTCCTAAAAGGAACTATTTCATTTTTTTTACTTTTTTATTATTTAAAGATTTATTTATTTATTTATACAAGAACTGGGGTACAGACCACATGCCCGGGACGGTGAGAGGATTCACCAGATACAGATCGTGGAACAGAACAGGCAGAATGACGAAATACACTGTTGAGTGGGGAGCAGCGGGCGAGACAGGAGAGGTTTGCTGTGCTATTTGGGACCCTCGCCGGCTCTTCTGAATTGGACTGGTGCTGCAGAGGCTGCAGACAGCTCCACAGCATGGTGCTCAACCTCCTGTGCCACCAGGGGAGGCCCTTCATTTTTTTTTAATATATATTTTTATTAGTTCACATTGTTCTTTGTATTTTAGAAGTATAAGATTCTTCCCTCCCCGCTTTCTGGTGTTGTTACCATAGCAATCCCACCACCAAAACACCCATAAACAGTACACCACCATAGTCCATTGTGCTCCTTTCTCACTTTTTTGCCTCTCTCTTCCCCTCCCAGGCTGAATGTCTCAGTTCTGTTGTTTGCTTTCAAGCACTAGAGTTTTGAGTTTGGCTTTATCTGACACTTTGTCTGGTTTCTTTATATACTACATACAAGTGATAGAATCTGTTTTTGTCTTTTACCTTATGACATATTTCACTTAGCTCATTCCTTCCAATTCCATCCATGTTGTCACAAATGTTATGATTTACCTTTATTGATACCTGAATAGTATTCCTTTATAGTATTCCTTCTCGATCCATTCATCTGTTTGAGGGCATTAAGGTTATTTCCATAGTTTAACTATTGTAAATAATGCAGCAATGATCATAGAAATGCAGATTTTCCTTCGAATTTGTGTATTTGTGTTCTTCAAGTATATACCTAAGAATAAAATCGCTGGGTCGTGTGGTAGATACATTTTTAATCTTTTTTTTAAAGATTTATTTATTTATTTATTTATTTATTTATACACCCACTGGGTACAGTCAGAAGTGCGGAAGGGTGAGAGAATTCAACAAAGCTAGAGTGGGGAACAGAACAGGCAGACTGATGAAATACACTGCTGAGGGTAGCAGCGGGCGCGGTAGGAGAGGTCTATCGCACCATGTGGGACCCTCGCTGGTGGCCGGGGATCAAACCGGTGCTGTACAGGCTGAGGGCAGCTTTGCAGCCCTGTGCTCAACTGCTGCGCCACCAGGGGAGGCCCTACATTTTTAATCTTTTGACAAACCTCCATACTGTTTTCAATAGGGACTGGAGCAGTCCACCAACAGCATACAAGCATTTCTTTATCTCCATATCCTCACTAGCACTTGCTTTTGGTCTTACTAATATGGGTCATTCTCACAGGAGTGAGGTATTACCTCACTCATTTGCATTTCTCTGTTGATGAGTGACTTTTTTCATGTGCCTTTTGGCCATTTATATATCTTCTTTTGAAAACTGCCTATTTAGCTCTTCTGCCCCCCCCCTTTTTTTTTTTGATTGGGTTATATCTTGTTATTTATGTTGACTTATTTGAATTCCTTGTATTTCTTTTATATCAACACCTTATTAGATGGATGGGGTGTGAATATTTTTTCACCATTCAGTTGGTTGTCTTTTTGCCTTAGTTGTGGTTTCTTTTGCTGTGCAGAAGTTTTTTAGTTTCATGTACTCCCAATTGTTTGACTTTTTTTGTTTTACTTGCTGTTGGAGACATAGGTGCAAAGACATCATTGAAGCTTATGTTGTTTATTGTTTTCCCTACATTTTCTTTTATGTGTTTTATGGTTTGAAATCTTTTATCCATTTTGAGTTGATTTTCATGTGTGGTGTTAGATGTTGATCGGGCTTGATTCTTTTGCATGTAGTTGTTCAGTTTTACCAACACTATTTATTTAGAGGCTTTTCTTGCTCCAATGTATGTTCTTGCCTCCTTACATTAACAATCCATATAGGTGTTGGTTCATTTCTGGGCACTCAATTCTATTCCATTGGTCTGTGTTTCTATTTTTGTTCCAGTATCATGTTTATTTATTATTGTTTTATAGTATAGTTTGAAGTCTGGAACTATAATAGGATGATTCTTCCTCTGTTTTGTTAGGATTGCTTTGACTATCAGGGTCCATTGTAGTTCCATATGAATTTCAGTAATATATGTTCTGTTTCTTAAAGAATGCCATTACATTTGATTGGGATTTCATTGAATTTGTATAATGTTTTGGGGTGGATGGTCATTTTGACTATGTTTATTCTTCTAATATATGCGCAGGAAATATCTTCACATTTCTTATGTCTTCTTTTACAATTTCTTACAGTTTTCTATATAGAGGTTCTTCATCTCCTTTGTTAAGTTTGTTCCTAGGTATTTACTTTTTGTTTGGTGTGATTGTAAATGAGATAGTTTTCTTAATTTCTTCTAGCTATTTTTCTTATATTGGAAGGTAACTGATTTTCATGCACTGATTTTGTATCTTCCACTTTGATGAAGTGGCTTATAGTTTCAATTTGTTTTTCAATGGATTCTTTAAGGTTCACTCTATATATTATCATGTCATCAGCAAATAATGATAATATTACTTCATCTTACCCAATTTGGATTCCTTTTATGTCCGTCCTTGCTTAGATGCTCTAGCTTGGACTTCTGATACTGTGATGAATAATAATGGTGAGAGTGGGCATCCTTGTCTTGTACCTAATTTAGTGGAAACGTTTTCAGTTTTTTACCATTGAGGACAATGTTATCTGTGGGTTATGTTAAGTTCCATTTACCCCCAGTTTTTTGAGGGTTTTCATTAAAAATGGAAATTCAGTCTTCTCAGATGCTTTCTCAGCATCTGTTGATATAATTATATGTTTTATTTTTCTTTTTGCTGATGTGATTAGTCATGTTGATTGATTTTTGGAGGTTGAACCACCCTTATGTTCGTGGTATAAATCCCATTTGGTTATGATATGTAAATCTTTTGATGCATTGTTGGATTCAGTTTGCTAACATTGTATTGATGATTTTTGTGTCTATGTTCATTAGGGAAATTGATCTGTAGCTCAAGGAGATTGATCTGTACTTTTTTTTTTTTTTTAATAGAGGCATGCTTTATTTATTTGTTTGCTGGTTTGTTTGTTTGTTTGTTTATATACATGCACTGGTACAGTCAGAAGTGCGGGAGGCGAGAGAATTCACCAGAGCCAGAGCGGGGAGCAGAGCAGGCAGAAGGACCGAAGCACACTGCTGAGGGGAGCAGCGGGCGGCAGGAGAGGTCTGCGTGCCATGTGGGACCCTCCTCCGGTGGCCGGGGAGCAGCCGGGGATCGAACCGGCGCCGCAGAGGCCGCGTGCAGCTTCGCAACCCAGCGCTCAACCGCTGCGCCACCGGGGAGGCCCTGATCTGTACTTTTTTGGTGTTATCTTTGTTTCATTTTGGTATTAGAGTAATATTGACCTTATAAAATGTGTTTGGGAATATTCCTTCTTTCTCACATTTTTGGAGGTGTTTGAGCAGGATAGGGATTAGTTCATCTTTGAAAATTTGTTAGAAATTGCTTGTGAAACCATCTGGTCTTAGGCTTTCATTTTTTGAGAGTTTTAATTAGTGTTTCAATTTCCTTGCTAGTGATTGGTTTGTTCAGGTTTTCTATTTCTTCCCTATTCAGTCCCAAATGGTTTTGTAATTCTTAGAATTTGTCTATATCTTACAGGTTATTGAACTTACCTGGTACATAGATGTTCATAGTTCTCAGTTATTCTCTGAATTTCTGTAATGTCTGTTGAAACTTATTCATTTTTGATTCTATTAATATGAGTTTTCTGTCATTTTGCTTAGTGAGCTTACCTAGAAGTTTCTCTATTTTATTTATTCTTTGAAAGAAGCAGCTTTTGGTTTTTGTAATATTTTGGACTATCTTTTTGGTTACTATTTTGTTATTTCTCCAGTTTTTATTCCTTTCTTCTACTGTCTTTTGGTTTCGTTTGTTCTTTTTATATTTCTTGCGGTAGGAGATGAGGTTATTTATTTGAAGTCTTTCATGTTTCTTCATATGGTCCTGTATTGCTATAATAGTTGGCTCATAGGTTTTCTAAGGTTGTGTCCTCATAGTAATTTATCTTGAGGTATTATTTGGTTTCTTCTTTGATTTCCTCATTAACCCAGATGTCTTTTAGTATTCTGTCATTCAGTCTCCATGTATTGCAGGTTTTCCCTGCTTTCTTTTATAGCTAGTTAATGTCTAGTTCGATGCTGTTATTGTCAGAAACGATGCTTGGTATGATTTCGATTTTCATGTATTTGTCCATACTTGCCTGTTGACCCAATGTATGGTTAGTTCTAGACAGTGTCTCCTGTGCAATTGAGAAGAATATTTGTTCAGCTTTTGGGGAGACCTGTAGACATCTATTATGCCATGTTGTCTAATTCTTGTTTTTATGGTATTATGTCCCTATTTATTTTCTGTCTCATTGATCTGTCCTTTGGTGAGAGTGAAGTGTTGAAGTTTCCCACCACAAATATGTTTTTCCAGTGTTTGTTTTCATAATTTGTAGTACTTGCCTGATATGTTTTTATGCTCCTTTAGTGAGTATACATTGATGAGTGTTATGTCTTCATGGGTTCTTTTGTTCCCTGAATCATTATATAGTGTCCATCTCTGTCTCATTGCCTTTTTTTAACTAGAAATATATTTTGTTTGATATAAGTATGACTGTCCCTGCCATCATTTGGGTCCCATTTGCCTGATGGATTGTTTTCCAACCCTTTTTTTTTCTGAATCTGTGTCTATCTTGGAGCTCAGGTCCATTTTCTCGAGACAGCGGAAGGTTGGATCCTGTTTCCAAATCCCACCAGATACTTGGTGTCTTTTAATGTCTAGTTAAGTCTATTTATATTTTGAGTAATTACTGATATATTAAAGTCTGTTGCTGCTATTTTGTTCTTATTTTTTTGTGGTTTAAACTATTTCCTTTTTCAGTTCTTTGTGTATGTTCCTTTCTTCAGTTGAGATGAGAACTCCTTTAAATATTTGTGGGAAGGGTTATTCTAGAATTTGCAAATTTGTTTAGTTTCTCTTTGTCTGAGAAGACCTTTTTTCCTCCCTCATATCGGAATATTCTTGTCCATTTTTATTTGTAAGTATTGTCATTCCATTGTCTCTTTTCCTGTAGTGTTTCTGCAGGGTACTTCAATGTTATCCTGATCAGTTTACCTTTATAGGTTATTTGCTTCTTCCCCCTTGCCAGCTTAAATAGTCTCTCTTTGTCTTCAACTCTGGTACATTTCAATATTTTATGTATTGGTGAAGGTCTCGGTTTTTTGTTTTTGTTTTTTAGGAATCCTGGGGTTCTTTATCTTCCGGCATTTGTACATTTGGTTTCTTCTCCACATCCAGGAAGTTTTACCCTATTATTCATTAAAATATTTTCTATTTTCTCTCTCTTCCCCTTCTTGTACACCCATTATTCTTATGTTGACATTCCTCATTATCCTTTTGAATAATTCTTAGAGTGTTTGTTCATTTTTTTTTTTACTTTATCTCTTTCCTTTTCTACCTGGATTCTTTGCTCATTCACATCTTTACATGTACTGGCTTGTTCTTTCATTTGGTCTATTCTGCTTCTATAACTTTCTCTGGAATTTTTCGTCTTCTCTATTGCTTTTGTTTTTAATCCTGAATCTCCATTATTTTCTTATTTAGAGCTTCAATTTCTGTCATCTCTTCTTTGATTTTATTTCTCAATACATTCACCTTTCTGAATTTTCTTCCATTTCTGAGTTTCTTTAGCATGGCAATTTTTTAAAAGATTTATTTATTTATGCATATAAGAGCTGGGGCACAGGCCAAAGATGCTGGGGGTGAGAGGATTTACCAGAGACAGAGTGTGGAACAGAACTGGCAGACTGACTGAAAAAAACTGCTGAGGGGCGCAGCAGGTGTGACAGGAGAGGTCTGCTTCGCCATGTGGGTTTCTCTCTGGCAGGCTGGCGATGGAACTTATGCTGCAGAGGCTGCAGATTGCTTCATAGTGTGGTACTTAACCCGTTGTGCCACCAGGGAGGTCCAGCATGGCAATTTTTAATTCTATTTTTGATGGAAAGAATGGATCTTCCATATTTTTGCAATTTGTTCTCATTCCATGGTGTAGTATTCATTCCTATGGACACATATTACACTTTATGTTGTATTTTTCTGTCTCTTTATTTTTGCTTTTTTGGCTTCACTGCTTTAGGGCAGGGGGTCTTTCAGAATGGAAGAATCTTTGTACTCCCATGCAGGAATGGGATTGGCCTTACCAGGCCACACACTTCTGCTGCTACCTTGGGGCATTTGGTCTTCCACACTGGTTAGTCTCCCTTTCCCATGCAGGATCATGGGGGCTGATGAGCACCTGCAATTGCCTTGGGCCATTGGGGATTATGGCTTGGAGATTGTTGGCTCTCCCTCCTCTATTGTGCATGATCAGTGTTAGTGGTGGCCTTACTTGGGCAGCTGTACCTCTGCTGTTTTTTGGGGGGTTGTCAGGTCTTCTGGGCTGAGCAAGTACATGCCCACTAATGTAGGTCCCGGGGTGGTGGTGGCGTTATTGGTGCTGTTGTGCCACCACTCCTGTCTTGGTGCTTCCACTGCATCTTTTTAAATAGTGTTTTATTAAAAGTATTGAACTGAGTATATACTTCATAATTTCTTTATCTAGTTTACTGCCATTGGGCACTTAGGCTGGTTCCATGAGATGGCTTTTGTAGAAAGTGCTATAAACAGGGCCTCCCCTGGTGGCACAACGGTTGAGCACTGGGGTGCAAAGCTGCCCGCAGCATCTGCAGCGCCGGTTCGATCCCTGGCCACCGGCAAGAGTCCCACATGGCACGCAGACCACTCCTGCCATGCCCGCTGTTCCCCTCAGCAGTATATTTCGTCACTCTGCCTGTTCTGTTCCCCTCTCTGGCACTGGTGAATTCTCTCACCCTCCCGCGCTTCTGACTGTACCCAGTGCTTGTATGAATAAATAAATAAATCTTAAAAAAATTAAAAAAAAGTGCTATAAACATAGCAATGCATAAATATTCTGTTACAGAGTTTTCATATCTTTTGTGGTGGTATATTTGGATCATATGATATTTCCATTTTTATTTTTTATTATTTTTTAAAAATTTACTTATTTATTTATAAAAGCACTGGGTACAGTCAGAAGCGTGGGAGGGTGAGAGAATTCACCAGAGCCAGACTGGGGAACAGAACAGGCAGACTGATGAAATACACTGCTGAGGGGAGCAATGAGCGCGGCAGGAGAGGTCTGTCGCTCCATGTGGGACCCTCGCTGGTGGCCGGAGATTGAACCGGAGCTGCAGAGGCTACGGGGCAGCTTCGCAGCCCAGCATTCTACCACTGAGCTACCAGGGGAGGCCCCATTTTTATTTTTAGGTATCTGCATACTGTTTTCCATAAAGGTATACCAGATTGCATTTCCACCAACAGTGGATCAATATTACTTTTTATCCACATCCTCACTAACATTTGTTGATTTCATTCTTTTTAATGTATGCCATATTCACAGGGGTGAGGTGATAGTTCATTGTGTTTCCATTTTTAAACATTTTTTTTTTAATAGAGGCATGTTTTATTTATTTATTTATTTGTTTGTTTGTTTATACATGCACTGGGTACAGTCAGAAGTGTGGGAGGTGAGTAATTCACCAGAGCCAGAGCGGGAGCAGAACAGGCAGAAGGACCAAAGTACACTGCTGAGGGAGCAGCGGGCGGCAGGAGAGGTCTGCGCGCCATTGGGACCCTCCTCCGGTGGCCGGGAGCAGGGGATCGAACCGCGCCGCAGAGGCCCGGGCAGCTTCGCAACCCAGTGCTCAACCGCTGCGCCACTGGGGAGGCCCGTGGTTTCCATTTTTATACCTGCTATAATGAGCGTTGGTACATTTTGTTTAATTTGCCATCTGGTTACTTTCATTTCATTGTAGCCATCTGGATGTCTTCATTAGAAAAGTGTCTATTTAGGTATTTTGCCCATTTTTGAATGGGCTTGGCTTTTTTGTTGAGTTTCATGAATACTTTATATATTTTGGCTACAACCCCTTGTGAGAAGTGTGTTGTACATATATCTTCTCTCAATCCATAGGCTGCCATTTTATTTTTGTGAATAGTTTTCTCATTTGGTACAAAAGCTTTTTAGCTTGATGTAGTCCCTTTTGTTTATTTCTGCTTTCATTTCCATTGTCATTGGGGTTGCATTCCCATATAAATCTCTGTATTTGCTGTCCATTGGTATATCACCTATGTTTTCTTTTGACTGTTTTGTGTTTTCAGGTTTTAATTCCAAGTCTTTAATCCATTTTGAATTATTTTTGTGTTTGGAGTTAAGTAACAATGTTTCATTTTCAAAGATATGGCTGTTCAAGTTTCACATATGTTAAAGAGGTGTCCCATTCTCCATTGTACTGCCATGGTTCCTTTGTCAAAGATTAACTGTCCGTATTTGTTTGGGTTTATTTCTGCACTCTGTAAGTTATTGCTTTGTTCTTGGTTCCTGTTTATGTTCAAAATACCATACTGTTTTGTTTCCTGTTGCTGTGTAATATAGTTTGAAGTCAGGGAGTATGATACTTCCATTCTTCTTT
>NW_023601543.1:41305882-41355547 GCF_014898055.3 Talpa occidentalis
TTTTTTTCAGATTGGTGTGTATTTTATACTTACAGAGCATCTCAATTTGGACAAGTCACATTTCAAATGTTAATAAGCTATATGTAGCTAGCAGCTATTATAGTATTACATATAACAGATCTGTATCTCTATACATCACATTTCAAAGTCTGTTTTGTAACATCGATTTTAATTATTTGTATAAAGATATTTTAGGGCCTCCCCGGTGCACAGCGGTTGAGCGCTGGGTTGCGAAGCTGCCCGCAGCTTCTGCAGCGCTGGTTTGATCCCCGGCCACCGGTGAGGGTCCCACATGGCGCGCAGACCTCTCCTGCCACGTCTGCCTGTTCTGCTGCCTGCTCTGTCTCTGCGTGAATTCTCTCACCCTCCCGCGCTTCTGACTGTACCCAGTGCTTGTATAAATAAATAAATAAATCTTTAAAAAAAATTAAAAAAAATAAAGCTATCTTAGTACCCTTAGCATTCTCTTTATAGTATTCTTCCCTTCGTTTACTCATGGGTACTCTGTTTTCAGTGAATTTTACTGAGAAATTTTAGAACAGACTATTTTCAGTGTTTGTAACAGTCTCAGTTTTCATACAGAACTTATATTTTTTTGTGTTAACAATTTGTATATCAGGATCTTAGTGGAGTATACAGTTCTTCCATTCAGCAAATATTTATTCACCATTTACTGTGTGCCAGTCACTGAGTTAGGTATTATTTCTGTCTTAAAGAGTCCCTGTCCTCCTGGAGTTTACGTCCTATTAAGAGAAAAAAAAAAATAATGGAATAAATGTTAAGAAATAAAAGTGAAAATTAAAATTTAATTTTCTAACCGGGCTGCTAAACCTGGTCTGCGAGGACCTGAGAAAGCTTCCTTAGTAAATGAATTTTGGGTTAAGAGTTGAAGGCCTGCAAGTCTTTGTCTTATTACCTTACCTTGTTTTATTGTCATAAAGTATTTATCACTACCATGTATTTTCTTTTTAAAAAAATTGTCCTTTTTATTTTTTTCTAGTTGATGTTCCATTGGTTTATAATAGTAAATAACTTTCCGGAGAATAATATACACTTCTGTAAATGCATTTCCCATACCATGCCCAGATCCAAAGTTCTAGTACCATTCACTAGTATCAAATTGACATCCTCTGCCTGTTAACTCCTTCTTCCTTCCCTATTCCCTCTGCTCACTACCATATTGTGAGAGTCTAAGAGTTGTTTGTATTGTGTTTTGTTTGTTGATTTGCTTTATTTCATTATATTCCACACGTAAGTGAAATTACCTGTTATCTTTGTCTTTCTAATTATTACTTATTCTGCTTAGTATATTCATCTCTGGTTCTATCCACGTTGTTACAAATGGCAAGGTTTCATCTTTTTTTTAATAGCTGGTTTGTGCCATTGTGTATATGCGATACATCTTCTTTAGTCATTAATCAATATGCATTTAGTTTGTTTCTGTGTCTTGGCTATTGTGAATAATACTGCTGTGAATATTGGGTACATTTATCTTTTGGAATAAGTATTTTCATATTCTTCAGATAAGTATCTAGAAGTGGAATTGCTAGATCACATGGTAGTTCTTTTCAATTTTTTGTAGAACCTCCATACTGTTTTTCATAGTGGCTGCACCAATTTACGTTCCCACCAACAGTATGCCATGTCCCTTTTTCTCAATACCCAGACAAATATTTGTTATTTCTAGCCATTTGGATAGAAACCATTCTCACAGGTATAAAGTGATCTCATTTAGAACTTGATTTGCATTTCTCTAATAGTAAGTGAAGTTAAGTATTTTTCATGTGCCTGTTGGCCATCAGTACATCTTCTTTGGAGAAGTGCCTATTTGGATCTTCTGCTTATTTTTGGTTGGATGGCTTATTTTCTTGGTTCGTTATATTAGTTTTGTATATATTGTGGCTATTATCCCTTTTTTGGATGTATGATGTGCAAATATCTTCTCCCATTGTGTAGGATGGCCTTTAATTTTGATGACAGTTTCTTTCCCTGTAAACTATTTAGTTTGATATAGTTGCATATGTTTATTTTTGCTTTTGTTTACCATTCTTTTGGAATCATTTCCACAAAGACATCTATAAGGCTGATGTCAAGTAACTTGTCTATGTTTTCTTTGTGTTTATGGTTTCAGGTCTTAAATCCAAGTTTGTACTCCATTTTGAATTTATTTTTGTATATGTCATTAATGATTTAGTTTTTATTCTTTTGCATGTGGCTATTCAGTTTTCTCTGCACCATTTGTTGAAGAGACTTTCCTTTCTCCATTTTTTGCTCTTGACTCCTTTGTCATAAATTAACTGTCCATTTATTTGTGGGTTAATTTCTGGGCTATCTGTTCTGTTCCCTTAGTTTGTGTTTCTAATTTGTTCCTATACTATACTGTTTTGATTACTGTTGCTATGTAGTATAGTTTTAAGTCAGGAAGTGTGATACTTGTGTGTTCATTTTTGTCAGGTTTGCTTTGGCTATTTGGAATCTTGTGGTTCCATACAAATTTCAGTATTTGTTATATTTCCTTGAAAAATGTTATTGAAACTTTGATTAGGATTGCATTGTATCTGTATATTATTTTATGTACGATGGCCATTTTAATGGTATTCATTCTGCTAATCCATGAGCACAGAATATCTTTTCATTTATTTGTGTCTTATATTTCATTTAATAGTGTCTTAGAGTTTTCAGTGTATGTGTCTTCCACCTCTTTGAGTTAAGTTTATTTCCAGGTCCTTCTTGCTGAGGTTGTAAATTAGATTGTTTTTCTTAATTTCTCTTTCTGTAAGCTTGTTCTTAATGTATAGAAACAGAACAGATTTTTGTGTATTGATTTTCTGTCTAGTCACTTATTTGTTGACATGATGATAAACATAGAAAAGTCTAAAGATTTTAGTAGGAAGTGATATTTCTTTACACATGTAATTATCTGTTTTGCATATTTTCTATTTCAGCATAATTGAGTGTCAAATAAATGTATGATAAATTTTATATTTGAGGAGTTTGGGAGATTCTTAAAGGAAGAGGGAAAAGCATATACCAAGGTCCCTAGGTAGAAGGGAGTTGAAAAACACAATTTTTGTCCAGAGTGCAGAGAACAGAAACAATGACACCAGATGTGACTGGAGAAACAGACATGGGTTAGACCATTCCAAGTTTTGTAAGACCAAGAGGAAAACATTAACTGACTTAAAAGCAAAGGAATGATATGTGAGTTTTCTTTTGATAAATACCTTGTAATTTGAAAAAAACTCATAGTTCTCTTCTTGATTATAGGAAAAAAAAAAAAAACATTTTCTCCCTACTATTTCTTTATTCCCTTTGACTCCCTTGCTTTCATATAGAATATTTCTGTCACTTTTGGCCATCAAATATGTAGAGTTTTTTCTACACACTAAGCAATTCTCTGTAACACTAACAGGGTGTCCTACATTGTAACTTAAATTTGACACTTTCTACCTGGAGGCAGCATCAGATTCCTATAAAATTGTCACTGCCCCCCCCACCCCAATAAACACACTCATACTTCAGAACAGTCACAAGCCTAGGTTATCACCTGAACTTCTGACCAACCAGCTGTAGATCAGAGGTTTCAATGATCCCCCTCCTTGGGTTCAATTAATTTGCTAGGGTGATTTCACAGAACTCAGGGCAACATTTATTACTTACTGGTTTATAACAGGTATATGATAAAGGATACAGATGAACTTCCAGATAGATGGGATGAGTAAGGCAAGATTCATAGAGCTGCCCAGCGTCTCCAGGTGTTAATCAACCTTGAAACTCACCAAAACCCATACTTTTGGGATTTTTTGAAGACTTCATTATGTATGAAGGTTTTATCATGTAGGCATGATCTATTATTTTTTTTTACAGTTTTGAGCCCTGTTATTTATTTTTTTTAATACTTTGTTTTATATAATTCTTACATCATTTTTCATCTTTGCACAATGTATACATTTTCATTTTGGTTATATTTGCCATACAGTTGCACCCCACCCCTCTGACTCTAGTCCTTCCTCTCTCCGCCCACCCCTTCCTCCCCCCATAGTGTGTCTCTGGTTTATAGTTGCTTGTTAATTTTGATTTTTACTTTGTATTGGATAGTCTTTTTCCTGGTCTCTTATTTAGGTTTTCTGAATTCCTGCTATGAGTGAGACCATCCGGTATTTTTCTTTTTCTTTCTGACTTATTTTGCTGAGCATGATCCCTTCTAGCTCCATCCATGTTGCTGCAAACTGCATGTGTTTATCTTTTTTGATTGCTGAGTAATATTCCATTGTGTATATGTACCACATCTTTTTGATCCAGTCATCTATTTTTGGGCATTTGGGTTGTTTCCATAGCTTAGCTATTGTAAATAGTGGTGCTATAAACATAGGGGTGCAGGTGCCCTTTTGAATTAATGTTTCTGTGTCCTTTGGGTAAATACCTAGGAGTGGAATTACTTGATCATATGGAAGCTCAATGTTTAGTAGGTCAAGAAATCTCTACATAGCTCTCCATAGTGGTTGGACCAGTTTGCACTCCCACCAGCAGTGCAGGAGAGTTCCTTTTTCTCCACAACCTCACCAATATTTGTTGTTGCTAGTTTTTTTAATTTGTGCCATTCTCAACTCGTGTGAGATGGTATCTCATTGTAGTTTTGATTTGCATTTCTCTGATTACAAGTGATGTTGAACATTTTTTCATATGCCTGTTGGCCATTTGCAATTCCTCTTCAGAGAAGTTTCTTTTTAGCTCTTCTGCCCATTTTTTGGCAGGATTATTTTCTTTGTTGTTGTTGAGTCTCATCAGCTCTTTGTAGATTTTTGTGATCAATCCTTTATCATTAGTGTTGGGTGCAAAGATTTTCTCTCAGTCGGTGGGGTTTCTCTTTGTTTTTGTTATTGTTTCTTTTGCTGTGCAGAAGCGCTTTAATTTGATGTAGTCCCAGCTGTTTACCTTTGCCTTCTCTATCACTGCTTTGGGTGATGTGTCTGTAAACATGTCTCTGAGGTGCATGTCATGCAGTGTTTCGCCTATATTTCCTTCTATGTATTTTATGGTTTCAGGTCTTATGTCTAGTTCTTTAATCCATTTTGAGTTGGTTTTTGTGCATAGTATGAAGTAATGGTCAAGCTTCATTCTTTTGCATGTATGACCCAGTTTTCCCAGCACCATTTATTGCACAAACTTTCTTTGCTCATGTGCATATTCTCTGCTCCTTTGTCAAAGATTAGTTGACCATAAATCTGTGGGTTTATTTCTGGATTTTCTCTTTGGTTCCATTGGTACGTGTGTCTGTTCCTGTTCCAATACCATGTAGTTTTGATGATTATGGTTTGTAGTATAGTTTGAAGTCTGGGAGTGTGATGCTTCCATGTCATTCTTTTTTTTTTTTTTTTTTTTTTTTTTTTTTCCAGGAGAGCTTTGGCTATTTGGGGTTCCGGTGATTCCATATGAATTTCATGAATAATTGTTCTATTTCTTTGAAGAATGACATTGAAATTTTGATTGGAATAGCATTGAATCTGTATATTGCTTTTGGTAGGATGGCCATTTTAATATGTTTATTCTTCCAATCCATGAGCAGGGGATGACTTTCTATTTCTTTGTGTCTTCTTTTATTTCTTTTAACAGTGTTTTATAGTTTTCTTTGCATAGGTCATTTACCTCTTTTGTAAGGTTTATTCCCAAGTATTTGATTTTTTTTTTGTTTAAATAATAAAAGGGATTTTTTTTTGGTATTTCTTCTTCTTCAGATTTATTGTTTGTGTATAGGAAGGCTACTGATTTTTGTGTATTGATTTTGTGTCCTGCCACTTTACTAAACTGATTGATTAGTTGAATTATTTTTTCTGTGGAGTTTTTGGGATTCTCTATGTATATTATATCAGGCATGATCTATTATTAGCTGAAGTTTCAGCCTATCTCCCTTCTCAAGAGAATTGGTGAGGGGAATATTAAAACCCCTACCTCTTAATCATGACTTGATTTTTCCAGTAACTATCCTTCATCTAGGAGCCCATTCAGTGTTCCTCATTAGAATAAAAGATGCAGCTGTTGCCCAGGAAATTATGAGTTTTGGGAGCCATTTTTTTGAAAGTAAGGTCAAAGACCAAATATTTAAATAAAAGATGCTCTTAGTTTTCTTATCACCCAGAAAGTTACAAGATTTCAGGAAGCCTGTGTCAGGCGAGATTAATAAATATATTCTATTATCTCAGACCTTATAATTAAAGTGACATAATAGAGAATATAGATTGAAATGGGAATAAGAGTGTTTCTGGGTATACTGGGGAATCTCTTGTATGATGATTTGGATTGGTGTGGTGGTAGAAATAGAGATATATTAAATAAATAAAAATGGGGCATATGACAAATTTTAACGTACTGAATTTGATCAGCTTTTATTTCCCATCTTCGAGTGACCATGCCCTATTCTAAGGCTTATGACCAAAAACAATATCCCCTATTTAAAAACCTCTTTTTCCCAATATACACTGAAGTAGTTGTACCATTAATAATTTGAGTTTAACAAAGTAATCTTATTGTTTTGTTTTTTTTTTAAGATTTATTTATTTATTTTACAAGCATTGGGTCCAGTCAGAAGCGTGGGAGGGTGAGAAAATTCACCAAAGCCAGAGCGGGGAACAGAACAGGCAGACTGACTGAAAATACACTGCTGAGGGAAGCATCGGGCGCTGCAGGAGAGGTCTGCTTTGCCATGTGGGACTATCACCGGCGGCCAGGAATCAAACAGGCGCTGGAGAGGCTGTGGGCAGCTTAGCAGCCCAGTGCTCAAAAACACTGCATCACCAGGGGAGGCCCAGAGTAATTTTATTATTTACTGTTTAGGAATCTGGGAAAGTTTTTAGTATATCAAATTGATTTTTCAGCAAGAGATTTTTTTATAACAAAGAACTTTTTTAGTAATTATTGGGATGGGGGTTTTGGTAAAGTTCAAATTGTAATGGTATTTATTATAATGAGATTTTACTTACTCATCATAGTACTTTATGTTTTCAGCAAGTCTGCAGTTATTTTTTTTAATAAGTCATTTTCTTTGCCTATAATATTAATATGTTAGGGGTTATTCATTTTTCTACCATGATTTAGGATAAAATGTACTTTCTGGTTTCACAAGACATGAATATTTCTGGATGTTCCTGATGTGTAAAATGCTGGTGTGTTCCTAAGTGAAATGCAACTTGGAGCGTATTGTTAATTATGTATTCTCTAACAAGGAGTTAAGGAAATGCAACAATGATCTAAATCAGGTGTCAGCGACCTTTTTCTTTATAGGTCTGATAGTAAATATTTTAAACTTTATTGTCCACATATGGTGTTTTTTACAACATTTTAAAATTGTAAAAAATATTCTTATCTCATAGGCTTTGTGTACAAAAATGAGGGTGAGAGCCAGATTTGGCCTTCAGGCCACATTTTGTAGACTCCTAATCTCTAAGGTCTCCATAAACTGATATTCTTTGATTTATTGGGAGGGAAACGTGCATAGAACATAGAACTTATTTTTTTTAGTAGCACACTAGTTTTTCAGATAGCATATTAAATGAAGCCTTCAAATATAAAGTAGATGAAAGGGCAGAGTCACTGTTTTTTCAGAGTCCTCTGTTTGTATCATTAGACCTTCCAAAATTCAATCTGAATACCAGGTATTAGAGAGCGCTGTATGAAGAACAATAATGGTTTGTCTATGGCAGAATTGCTTGTTTTTTTTTTTAATTTTTTTTAATTTAATTTAATTAATTTATACAAGCACTGGGTACAGTCAGAAGCGCGGGAGGGTGAGAGAATTCACCAGAGCTAGAGCGGGGAGCAGAGCAGGCAGAAGGACCAAAGCACACTGCTGAGGGGAGCAGTGGGTGGCAGGAGAGGTCTGCGTGCCATGTGGGACCCTCCTCCAGTGGCCAGGGAGCAGCCGGGGATCCAACCGGCCCTGCCGAGGCTGTGGGCAGCTTCACAACCCAGCTCTCAACCACTGTGCCACCGGGGAGGCCCAGGATTGCTTGTTAATGATTCTATTTATGACCTTTCCTATGGCCTTTTAAACAGTAGAATTCTAGAAATATAAATTCTACCTCAGGGAGCTGATTAATGAGGTGTAACTGTTTTGGACTATCTTTATTTTAAACACCTTTTGGGGTCTTCTCTCTGTTGAATATTTTATGAAATCAGCACTTAAACGTATGCGGAACTCTAACTGAATTGTTTTTTTTTTTGTAGTGGCCATGAAGTAAATGTTGTTAAATTGGTGTGTATGAATTCATCTGTGCCAGATAGATAACTCGCTCCTAAGACTGGACCAAATAAACCAGATAGTCAGTGTTGTTTTTCATTTATAACATTGATTTTTATCACAGGGACATGATGATGAAGTATTTGTTTTGGAAGCACACCCATTTGATCAAAGGATCATACTTTCGGCAGGTCATGATGGGAACATTTTTATTTGGGACCTTGACCGGGGGACCAAAATTCGGAATTATTTTAACATGGTAAGGAAAAGCTGTGCTTAGTTCATATTAAAACTGATTTCTATTTATTTAATGACTTGGTAGTTAAAGTATGGTTAGTGCCAAGGAACCTCTTATTGTCTGTGCTTTAATACATAAAATAATGGCAGAAAATGTCTCAAGATCTAAGAGTAAGGGCAGTCAAAATTATGCCTTTAGCATAAATGTTATTAGCATTTTCCAAATTCTGAACCCCAGTTCTAAACTCTTGAAACTCAAATTTGGAATTAACATTAACCAAAAATCACGAAAGTTTAATATTAAAGTGTAATCTTAATTTATGAATCACCACAGTGATTATGTTATATCTGCCTCTGGAAAACTCATTTGCTTTGTTATCAGGAAGTTGTTTTGTGAACATGGAATCGGAGGTAGAGATAGTCAAGTATATTTCATCCAAATCATTGAAAAATCTGGTGGGCTTTCTCTTCTCCCAGGAGAACTCTTCCTATGGTAATAGGATTACTCATATCCTGCATGTTTAGTGCCCTTCTCTGAAGAATAGTTTCGACTAAACATTTCTAAATTATTTGCTGTTGAGCTCCCTTTTATAGGCTTTTTACAGATACCTGGAACATTAATAATATCTTCTGTATTTTGAGAGTAAAATCAATTTGTGTGCTTTGATTTTAAGGTGGTTATTTTAAGGTTTAAATGCACTACAATTTAGGATGTGAAAATAAGTATCTTCACGTTGCTTACCTATGTCAGTTTTGTTGTATTTAGTATTTTTTTCTCTTTAGTCACTCATTTAGTATTTCTTGAGGTATGACACTGCTAAAAATAATTTCTTTCAGGGCTTTATTGTTTCAGTAGGGTTCTGGGAACAGAAACCAGAGAGGGCATTGGAATGTTGATGCATCACAGAATTCATGACATTGGCAAGGGACATTATTACCTAATTATTATTTGAAAATAACCTCCTAAGTGACTTAAAGTGATCCTTCTAAATTTCAGATTGAAGGCCAAGGCCATGGTGCAGTGTTTGATTGTAAATTTTCACCAGATGGAAACCATTTTGCCTGTACAGATTCTCATGGACATTTACTGCTTTTTGGTTTTGGATGCAGTAAATATTATGAAAAGGTTAGTACATTTAATTTTTGTTGCAGGCAACAATTTTGGATAGTATCATTCATAAAATTAGAAGCCTTCCAGTTAATGTTAATAAATAAGACTAATAAAGTCACCTTTCTTGGTAAATTTTTTTCATCACTGCTTGGAACATATTCTTTGTACTGCCTTTTAGGTGTAATTGGAGAACAACTACCAAATTATGTTCTCTACTTATCCTAAATTGAGAATTAATAGCTGATGACTGGATGTTTAATTTGTTGCTTGGCTATTTTACTTATTATTGATCTTGTTAAAATACTTTGGATAATAACTCATTTAGTGCCTTATATTTTATTAGCTGTGAATTTGGAATAGGTTATAAAATTTTGGAGTTGAAAGAGAACTTAGAATTGTTGAGATCAACTCAATATTTGTATCTCCTTTGAGTAGTTTTGATGAAATTGATACTTACCTGCCTTTCCACTTATTTTATACTCCATTTATCCTTGTTCGAATAAAAATAAGCAAGAAAAATAGTCATAAAGGTCTGTATGCATTTTGTAATTCAAGTAGAAATACTTACCTTTGGAACTTTGATAGGGATTTCCAAGAATAAATACCACTCAGTTACAGTGTATTTCTTATTAAAAATAAGATGAAGAAAATAAAATGGTAAGTAAAAGTTCCATTTTTAGAGCCATATGGATTTTCTCAGTGGCAAATTGTTTAGAGTTTTTTTTTTTTTTTTTTTGCTTTTTAAACATTTAAGTGTTTTCACTATTTTTATTCTATAATAAAATCTATATAAAAAGTATGAGTAATTAATGGAAAACAAACAACTAACTTTACTGTATTTGTTGCTTTATTTCTCTCTATCCTAATTGAAGAAAGATAATATAGGTTCAGAAAATAATACAGCTGTAGGATTTTTTGGAGAAAAGAGGACTACCATCTAGGTGATTCACTTCTACCTGAGGAGAACATATGGCAATAGAGAACTATAAAAATGCAAAAATTGTCTGATTTGAAAAATGCATGTGCTCTAGGAATGAAAATAAGTGCCTATCTACAAATGCCCTTTGTATGTTACATTCTAAAATCTTTCATAAAGATTCCAGATCAGATGTTCTTCCACACGGATTATCGACCTCTTATCCGTGATGCCAACAACTATGTATTGGATGAACAAACTCAACAAGCTCCTCACCTCATGCCTCCCCCATTCTTAGTGGATGTTGATGGAAATCCTCATCCCACAAAATTCCAAAGGCTAGTGCCAGGACGGGAAAATTGTAAAGATGAACAACTTATACCACAGCTGGGATATGTGGCTAATGGTATGTTATTTCAAAAATTAAATTAAAACATTTATAAAATGTTATATTTACTGCTATACTCTCTATGGCATATGTCCCTCTGCTAAACTCCACAGTAGGTTATACTTTATTTTATATAATACTTCCATTAATTTTCAGTTGCATAATGCTTTTTACCTTACTGGATTGTTTTTACATTGTTTATCTCACCTGGACACTAATAAATGAATTAGAACAAACAAGCATGTGCTGAAGCAGAGAATGTGTTGACCTGCTTCCTTAGAAACCCTGAACATATGTATGATCCTGCTGTTTGTAGTGTTGACTTCTAGCAATGATTAAATGTGCTAACTGTAATGTATCAAGCTTTTATAATCGGTATTATTTTATTGCTTATAGCCTTGGTATTTTAATTTCAGAGCCCATAGTTAGTGGACCCAAGAAGAGAAAATTTCAAACACCACAAATTTGGTAGTGGCTGCCTATCACCATGTTTGAATTGAAAAGAGTTATTGTATGTTGGGAGGGAGATGTGAGTGTTTAAATAATACTCAATATTGGAGGATATTGAGCACATAATGATAGGTGTGATGGAAGGATAGTAGAATAAGGCATTGAAATAAGCTATTCTCCAGCAAAGCAGCTCTTCTGGTTATTTCCCTTAGGTGTACTGTTTCTTCCACCCTACCTTCCACACCAGAATGTTTTCTTATCTAGGTTTGTTACTTGTAGGTTTTCTTCCACATATTAGCTAGTGAGTTATTGAATTGCAAGTGGAATTTTATTTCTTCACTAGGGAATTAAGACTTGAATTAGCCTTTATAAGGTGAAATATGTTGTACATCATTTTATGTTTTCTTTCATAAAAGCAGTATAATTTGTGGGGCATTGATATGGTGTTACATGTGCTGATAGTTACTCTGATGAAGTCACATTTATCAAACAAGGGTGGAAATATGAATATTAAATAGGAGACAAAACTGAAAACATCTGAATAAAAAGTCTTATTTCATTTCATTTCCTATAAAACCTGACCACTTGGTTTCTCTATCAGATGACATTTAATCTGACTAGCAGTCAAGAAGAAAAACAGGTGTACAGGGGCCTCCCTGGTGGCGCAAGGGGTTAAAAAGCAGCACTGTGAAGCTATCTGCAGCTACTGCAGCACGAGTTCCATCCCCAACCAGGGAGGTCACCCACATGGTGCAGCAGACCTCTCCTGACTCGCCCGCTACTCCCCTCTGCAGTGTATTTTGGTCAATCTGCCTGTTCTGTTCCCCACTCTGTCTCTGGTGAATCCTCTCATCCCCACCCCCGCACCTCTGGCCTGTGCCACAGTTCTTGTATGCATAAATAAATTAATCTTAAAAAAAATGTGTACGATGATTTTAAGAAAGAAAAACGTCATAGAAATAGATTTTATTCAGACGTAATTGTTGAATTTCAGTGTATAGGAAGTAATTTTTCTACTCACCAACATACTAAGGTGCTATCAAAAGATTATATAAAACATAATTTTGATATCTTTCAGAAAGGAAATTCTCATCAAAGAAACAAACTTTCTCTTCTGGAGGTTGTCTCTCTAGAGTTTTTTTTTAATCTGTTGCCTAGAAATTTATGAGTTAAGCTTGATTTTACTGTATATAGGGTATTTTAAAATATAAATAATGTTTTAGTTTCATATCTTTGGTCTCATTAAGGTGATGGTGAAGTAGTGGAACAGGTAATTGGGCAACAAACCAACGACCAAGATGAGAGCATTCTTGATGGAATAATCAGGGAGCTACAGAGGGAACAAGATCTGAGACTAATTAATGAAGGAGATGTTCCACATTTTCCAATTAATAGATCATACTCTGCTAATGGTGGTATGTATTTATTTATAAAGGTATAATAAATATACTACATTTATTTGTACCAAGTAATTCCATTTTAGGTTTTGCTTTATTTTTCTATCAACTGACAAATTTTTTTTTTTCCCAAATTATGTTTATTGAGGTAAAGCAGATTTACAGCTTTGTAACTATTCTTGGTATTATAGGTTTAAAGCTCTGCAAATGTATACTCTTACACCCTGCCCACCACCAATATCCCAATAATCCTCCACCAATGTTCCATTGGGTGCCTTCCCTCCCCCACTCCCACCCTGCCACCTCCCCTTCTGGTTGCCTCAGTTTTGTAGTCAGATGTTAAAAGTTTATTATTGGTTCGGTTTTGACTGACCAATAATAAAAATAGAATCATTTTTTATTAATCTGTGATATATGTACCAAAGTGCCTTAATCTCATTATAATTTGTTATTTGTATAAATTACAAATTTATAATTTGTAAAATGACAAATTTTAAAGACTCTCTTTTAAAAACTCTATAATGTATTTGCTGTCATTGCTTCTGTTTAAATAAGCAAGGTGCTGCAATAAATCCATCCCCTTCATAGGGGAATCAACCTTTAAAATTTTCAAAATTAAAGCCACTATAAGTTTAAAAATCATTACCAAAAAAGTTGCCTTCTTTTGTTGACAAGAACGCTGCCCTCTTCCTGGGAAATACAAGTATAACTTCTGAATTGAATTTCACAGTGGTTTGACCTCATTTCCACTATTTTTCTAATCTGTTGTTTCTCTTCTTTCATTTTACATGAAATGTGTCTATGCATCTGAGTTTTACATAAATTTTACCTTACATCAGTTTTACTTTTATCAAAAACTATTAGTTTTGTTTTCAATTTAAATCCTCATGGGATTTTGGCAGATTTGTTTCTTTTTTCATTTATGGATTTGGGGTATTTTTATGTAACATGGCCAATTTGGAGTCCACAGAAACAAATAAAGTGATTTAAATTTGAGGTGATTCACAGGTTATTTTACATATTTCCTGATTTCTTTAGTATTTCATAAAATTAAGAGATTCTTTTTTTCCCATCTTTTGGATCACCTAACTCAGATAAACTTTCCTTAATTTAGAACAATAATAAGAAGTGAGGTGATAATCCTATATATCAGGCCCTTTGTTCCTAAAACATTAAACTTGCTTAGAAACCTGATTTAGAGATCCATTAATGAAATCAGCATGTACTTCTACATCCACTACTATGTTTCTATGGATAGATTTGAAATGTCATTAGTAAAAGAACTCCATTGACTTCTATTTGCAGTGTTCATTTGTTTTGAGTAGTTTCTGGTACTTTTAACAGTTGAACATCCAGTTTTTATTTTTGTTTTATTTGTAAATACACAAAATTAAATTTGTAGGGACCTTTCTGGAGGATGAAAAAAAAAAAGCTTAAATGCAATGAAAAATAAAAATTAATGAAAGCTTAAATGTGCTGTCAATTCTGTCATCCTTTAATTGCTTATTACTTTTTTTTAAGATTTATTTATTTATTTTATACAAAAACCAGGGTACAGGCCAGATGCGTTGGGAGGGTGAGAGTATTCACCAGAGACAGAGTGGGGTACCAACAGGCAGACTGACAAAATACACTGCTGAGGGGAGCAGCAGGTGAAACAGGAGAGGCATGCCGCACCATGTGGGACCCTCGCCGGCTGGCTGGGATCGAACCAGTGCTGCAGAGGCTGTGGACAGCTCCACAGCGCAGCGCTCAACCGCCTGCGCCACCAGGGGAGGCCCTGCTTATCACTCTTAAAAATAAAATTTTTGATCGTTAAAACAGTTTTGCACTTTTTATTTTACTATTTTTTCCAGTTATCCTTTTTTTGACTTTATTTATTTGTTTTTAACATTTATCATTTTTTAAATTTTTTAGACAATATTTGCTTCCCCTCACCCCCTTATTTTACTAGTTTTGAAAGCATAGATTTTATTCAGAAACCTTTTTTTAATTTTTTATTTTATGTATTTTTACACCATTTTTCATTTTTGTACAATTCAGAAACCTTTTAATGGATTAAATAAAAGGAGAATTGAGATTAAAAAACGTTTTTGAACAAGTACTAATAAACATTTGACTCTACCAAATTATGTGAAATATACTTTTTAAAAATTTACTGAGCATTTAGTAGGTGACAGATGTAAAAATGCTTTGAAAAAATTTAAAGAACTGTGGAAAATTTAAACATTTATTGAGTACCTGCTTTATTCATAACAGTATTTACACTGTATAGAGGGTATAAGAAATTTAGAGCAAAGGGATAGCAATATTGAACAGCAATATTATCTTTGAATCTTCTATTTTATTTAGACCTCTGTTCAGAGTTGTACCTTTCTTGTTTTGGGTTTAGCTCTGAGAAGTCCAAATATGAATGTATCTTCTTCTTCAAATATTGGGCTCCGACGTAGTGGTCAAATTGAAGGTGTCCGACAAATGCATAACAATGCTCCTCGGAGCCAGATGGCCACTGAACGAGATCTCATGGCTTGGAGCAGAAGAGTGGTGGTCAATGAACTAAATAATGGAGTTAGTAGGTGAGTCAATAAGGTAACATTTGTAAGAAAGTTAAGAGCCTTGCTTTTTTTAGTACATAAATTAAAATGTATCATGTTAGTATAAAAATTGAAATATTTTTTAATCTAGCTGATTCATGTATCTTCAATTTGTTTAGCTTTGTGCTAAATGGTTTGGGGCATACCAAAAAGTGAAAAACATAATTTCTGTCTTCATATGTTTATAGTCTAGGTTAAGAGGAAGAATACAAATATTATTGAGTCAGAATATAAGACCATGGTGGTTTAATAATAGTAGTGATCTATAGATCCAAAATTCAGCAGTGATTCTGAGGAGAAGGCCATGAACTTGGCATTGGAGCAGTTTTGGAGTACAATACACATATGTAGAAGAATCAGGTGCTTGGGGGGGCTGTATTTAAGAATGTCATTTTAGTACATTTCCTTGGATGAAATATTTTCATTAGTATAAATTCAAACTTAGAATCCCTACTCTTCTTTGTAACACCCAACATGTACTTTAATTTTGATTCCAGATAATCCACATCAACTGGAAATAGATTTAGCAAAGAAAATGGACATTGACAGAAAACACGTAAAATCCATATTAATCATGTTATCTTCCTAAACTAGCCTTTTACCAGATCAACCAACAAGAAGCAAAATTAGTTTTTTTTTCCTTCATTTTTCTTTCTTTTCTTCTATAGTAATAAGAAAAAAGAAAGCATAGCCAACTTATACACTGAATGCTAACCTCTGATAGAAGAGCATTTTGTAATAAATCTGTTCAAAACTTTAAAACCGCCATTGTTAGCAGGGAATAAAGTAGAATACCATATTAATACCAATAGTTGAATGGTAGAAACAATTCAAGTTTCTGTCAACAGGTGAATGGATAAACAAAATGTGACCTACACATAAAGACTATGATTCAGCCATAAAAAGTAATGAAGTTCTGATAGCTTTTGCAACATGGGTCAACATTATGCTAAGTGAAATAACCAGACACAAACGGACAATAACATTTAATTCCACTTGCATGAATTTTCTAGAATATGCAAATTATACATGCATAAACTAGGTTAGAGGTTATTAGAGGCAAGGTGCAGAAGAAATAGGGAATTATTGTTAAATGGTTACAAAGTTTGTGGAGGTGAAAACATTTTGGAAATAGTGGTAATGTTTACACAACATTGTAAATGTAATTAATGTCACAGAATTGTGTACCTGGAAATGGTTAAAATGGCAAAATTTATATTTGAAAGTATTTTGTTTCCTGAATTTTAAAATACTGGTTTGCTTTTTGATTATTTTCTATTCTTAGGGTTCAGGAAGAATGTCGAGCTGCAAAAGGTGACATAGAAATCTGTCTTTATACAGTTGAAAAGAAAAAAAAGCCATCTTATACTACCCAAAGGGTAAGTTTAGTTTTACAATACTTTGGGATACACTATTTGCATACATTTATAGATATCAGGTTTTTGAAGGGTGGTACTTTCATATTAAGGGACTACTTTGAAAGGTATGTGCATATAAGAAACCTATTTTTTGAACACCAATTTGAGGTATAGATTTATTATAAATAAAGTTTAAATTACATATGGCCAGGGCTGCACCTCAAAAATCTAAGGTATAGGATATTGTAGGTATAGGATATTTATATTAAAATACCATTTTAATATGATAAAAGTAGAACATTAAAATTATTGCTTTATCACTAACTGCAATGTAAAACAAATGCTTAGATACCTATGCCAAAGGTTGGCCTGTGGTCCTGTGGCTCGTGGCTACTTCCCATGGGCTAAATTTGGTCTGGTACCCATTTCTGTTAATAAAGTTTTACTGGAATGGAGACACACTTATTCATTTATATGTTATCTCTAGCTTGTTTTATGCTATACAGAGTTGATCAGTTACAACAGATGTCATATGACATGTAAAGCTAAATATATTTACCCTTTGACGCTTTACAGAAAATGTCTTCTGATCCCTGCCCTAGACCCACTCCTGTCCTACCTTAATCATATAGGATCAATATCTGATATATGCACTGGGAAGATTCATATTTCCAATAGAAATTGCTGATCAGGCAGTAAGATTCCTATTTCCACTAGGTACATTGTAAGCTCCTTACTGGTACTTTGAGATTGAACGAACTAGTAACATAAGAATGTGTAGTTTTTATCTCCAGATCTAACCACAACTCTTAAAGAATATGGTAGCTTTCTAGACTAATTTTGATTTTATTTAAAAAGTCTAGCTAACGGACCCTGGATTTTAGTTTTTTATTTGATATGGGTAAACACATGTTTAGGTAATTATCTTGAATATCTCCATATATTCTTAGATCACTTTAATGCTTGCTTTCTTAATTTCTGTTGTTTTGTTAGTTAATATGATATTCTCTGATTTTGAATAATTTTGACTCAGACTTTTGACTGAGTCAAAATCATTTTGACTCAATGATTTTGACTCAGATTCACTATTTATATTCCTTTTTCCTGCTAAGCTGATATGTCAAATAGCAGACTTATCTGAGACTAATAAACAGGGTAGTTGAATCTGTAAACATTTTTATTTATATTGACAGTGAAATGTTTACATAAAAAAAACTGGTGCTACATGCTGATTCATAAGACTTTTAAACTTTTTTATTCCTGATGACGTATCAGGGTTATAGTTTTGACATGGTATATCAGTAATAATATTTTATACTTGTAAAGGTTAGAATAAAATAGCTTTCACTTTAAATTTTAGATGTTAAAAATTAAATCTTAATTTAACCTGTTTATTAAATATAACTTTATAAAGCCAAAGTATATATTAAAAATTTTATATAGATAGTTAATGTTACAGATAATCTTGCTTCATTCTATATAAATTGTGAATAATGTAATATATGTATATTCTGGGTGGGAAAATTCTTGCAGTCCATACTTTCAACACTGCCTTTGATGTGATCACAACATTTTCAAAAGAGATGAGTATCAAGATTAGTAGAAGGTGGATTAAATATATGTAAATACAGTTATATCTTGGTTTTTCTTCTTTTGGATTTATTCTTATCCCTTACTGTTTCCATCCACACCAATTTATTTTCTTTATACATATTTCTTTGTGTACATTCACTGAACCTTTCATTTTTTAAAATCCATTTTCCTTCTCTTCCATAGAACGATTATCAACCTAGCTGTGGGCGATCTTTACGAAGGACACAGCGAAAGCGCCAGCACACTTACCAAACACGGTCCAACATAGAGCATAATTCGCAAACATCAAGTCAAAATTCAGGTGTACAGGACGACTTAGACAGCTCCTCAGAGGTTAGATACTCAATATTATTTGCTCAATGTAATTTTTTTGCTTCCCAACTAGTATCAATTTGGATTTGCCTTTAAGGGTTGCTTCTCTATTAGAAAATTATTTTAATGATTTTCTTGTAATATTTTTATTCATTAGTAAGGTATTTAATAGGCAAATTTAGACATTATACTTAATTCCTTTCAATATCTTCCCTGATTTATATCTAAAATATTGTCTTGGCTGTGGGTATCACGCATACCAGGAAAGTTTGGTTTTGGGTATAGTGAGAAAAGGTAGTGAAAAGAAATCTGCTTAGAAATGGAAGTAAATATAATATAAACAGTGGCAACTACACAGTCACAACTGGTTAACTAATTATCAGAACATGCACATTGTCATAATGATTTCATCAGTCAGAGAGATTGATGAGTATTGGTTTTTCTTATATCAAAAGAGTTGCTTTGATGGAGAATAGCTTATTTCGAAGCCTTATTCTACTAATTGCTTCAGCTAGGACTTCCAATAGTGTGTTGCAACTATCTCCTGCTGGAGATGGTAGAGTTCATTAAGATCCAGGATGATTACCTGGACCTCTTTGGGGATTCCAGTGTGACTGGCAGGATAGGTACTGACATCCAAGACAAAAAGTGCAGCTGGCTGGAGGTTCAATGTTTGCAATGAGCCTCTCCAGAACAGTGTCAGATCCTACAGAACTATGGGCAGAAGGATGCAAAAAAGATGGCCTGGATAAAGACACTATGTAAGGCACTGAATCTGCCAGCTTTGTTCCTGCAATACGAGGAAGACAGTTTAAACAGCCTTATGAGTATGCTGCACCCCTACCCCCATCCATCTTCCTGGACTCGCACACAAAGATCTATAAGCAGAAAAAGTAACTTAGAGAATGAAGAACTGGAAGGGAGGCTCTCATTAAATTATTGTCTAACCTTGAAAAAATAAATATGAAAACTGATATAAAATAATTTATGACTATATAGCCTGCACTGTCCACAGTTCCAAATTATGGAGCCAACTCAGTGCCTTTCAGCAGAGAAATGGATAAAGAAATTGTGGAATATCTACTACACAGCTATGCAAAGGATGAAATATAGTGGCTTTGGGTACAAAATGGATGGCTCTTGAGGTGATTATGTTAAGTGAAAGTTATATAGTGAAAGAAAGAGTGGATTGTTTTACTCCTCTGTGGAATATAAATAATCAAAAAACATACACAGGCAAAATATAGTGAAAGAATTTAATTGTTACCAGAAGGAACATGAGGGTGGGGTGGGGGGGAGGTTGCTTAGGAGAGGTGTCAGGGAAAGGAGCACAAAAAATTTTGACAGAAAGCGAATGGTTTGGTGGAGAATGAATGGAACATGTGCACATATGGAAGAGCAAAAGAGCAAAAATGTTATCCTCAAAATTAAAATAAAAATAATTTTTGAAAAGAATTCTAATTCAAATAAATACTTACAGTTAAAATGACTTTTTTGGTGAAAATTTACTTCACAATAATTGGTAAAATGAGGCAGTTTTGAGGGTACAGATAATACAAGGTAGGCAGTGAGTTATTTTCTAAACTGGAGATTATGCAAGGTTGTGTTCTTTATCTCTGCTTTTATGTATTTAAAATTTTATACAAGGATAATTAATATTTTATGTATAGTAATTTTATTCACTTGGTAGAGATATATAGCAATTTTTTGAGACGAGAGGTTTTTTTTTTTTTTTTTTTTAGTTTATGCAGTTCTATTTGTTTGTTTTTAATTGAGGTAATAGGTAATATTTGTATATTCCCATCAGGTATTATCACCTTGGTGAATCCACCAAGAAATCACTCATAACTCATAGTCCACCACCATAGTCCTTTGTGCTTCCTTATCTTTTTGTGTTTACACAAGTTGACTTCAGTTCTGTAGTCAACTATCAAGGGCTAGATTTAAGCTTGTCTTTATCTGACTCTTAGTTTAGTTGCTTTATAGTCCACATATTAGTGAAACCATCAAGTATTTATCTTTCTCCTTCTGACTTATTTCACTTAGCAATATATCCCTTCCAGCTCCATCCATGTTGCCACAAATGGCATGAGTTTTTCTCTTTTGATCATTGAGTAGTATTCCATTATGTTTATACAACACATCTTCTTGATCCACTCATTTGTTTTGGGGCAGTTCATTTGTTTGCATAATTTAGCTGTAGTAAATAGTCCTACAATAAATATGGGAGTGCAAATTTCCTTCCAAATGAGTGTTTTCAAAATTTTTCAGTTACTTAGACGTAGAAATATTGTGTGAAAAGCCAGGTCCATTGTTAATGTTTTGAGACTCCTCCATACTGCTTCCCTAAGGGCTGGACTGGTTTGCATTTCCACTAGCAGTGTGAGAGGGTTCCCGTTCCTCCACATCTTTTCCATCCTTTGCTGTTTCT
Source organism: Talpa occidentalis (assembly GCF_014898055.3). NCBI lineage: Eukaryota > Metazoa > Chordata > Mammalia > Eulipotyphla > Talpidae > Talpa > Talpa occidentalis. The sequence goes on from NW_023601543.1 coordinate 41,326,903, forward strand.
GGACATTTCAATATGGGCCATTCTCACAGGTGTGAAAATTGTGGTCTTGATCTCATTGTCTTGATTTGTACTTCCCTAATGATAAGTGTTGCTAGCATTTTTTCACATGCCTGTTTACAGTTTGTATGTCTTCTTTGGAGAAGTGTCTGTTTATTTCTGTGCAGTTTTTACTGGCTTATTTGTTTTCTTTTTGTAGAGGTTTAAGAGTTCTTGGTATATCTTTGATCATCATTCTTTTGTCAGATGTATGTTGTACAAATATTTTTTTCCTCATTCAATAAGGTATCTTTTTGTTTACATTTTAGTTTCTTTCCCTGTGCAAAAGCTTTATAGCTTAATGTAGTCCTAATTGTTTATGTTCTCTTTTGTTTTCCTTGCTATTGGGGATGAATCGCTAAATGCATCACTAAACTTTAACCTATGAAATGTTTTGCCTATATTGTCTTCTATGTATTTTATGGTTTCAGGTTTTACATCCAAGTTTTTAATCCATTTTGAATTTATTTTTGTGTGCGGTGTGAGATAGTGGTCTAGTTTCATTCTTTTGCATGCAGCTGTCCAGTTTTCCCAATACTTTATTGAAGGAGGCTATCCTTGTTTCAGTGTATGTCTTTGGTTCTTTGTCAGAGTAACTGTCCATATAAAAAGAAAGTTACAGACCAGTCTCCCTAATGAACACAGACACAAAAATCCTTAATAAAATCCTAACAAACTGAATCCCACAATACATTAAAAGGATCATACACCAAGATGAAGTAGGATTCATACCAGGGATACAAGAATGAATGATTTAACATCAAAAATCAGCCCAAGTTATTCACATTAACAAAAAGAAATATAAAAAATTACGCGGTCATATCAATAGATTCTGAGATAGTATTTGATAAGCCCCAACATCCATTTATGATGAAAAAACGGGATTAAACACAATGTACCTTAATATAATAAAAGTCATCTAAACCAAACCTACAGCTAATATCATTTTTAATGGTGAAAAAGGAAAGCTTTTCTACAAAGATCTGGCACAAGACATGGATGTGTATTCTTATCACTAGTAGTAAACACAGTATTGGAAGTTCTAGCTAGAGCAATTAGACAAGAGAAAGGTATAAAAGGAATCCAATTTGGAAAGGAAGTAAAGCTATCATTATTTGTAGGTGAGAACCCTCAAGAGTCCATTGAAAGACTAATTGAAACAATCAATTTAGCAAAGTGAAAAGGTATAAAATCAACAAGAAAATCAGTTGCCTTCATATATACAATGTGATAGATTAAAAATAAATTAAGAAAGTGATCTATCAAAGGAGGTAGAAGTTATATACAAAGAAAACTGTAAGCCATTGCTGAAAGAAATAGAAGACACAAAGAAATAGAAAAATATTCCCTGTTCATGGATTAGAAGAGTCAACGTTATCAAAATGGCCATCCTACCTAAACCAATATATAGATTCAGCACAGTTCCCATAGAAATATTAACGGTGTTTTTCAAAGAACTGGAGGAAATACTTCTGAAATTCATATGGAATCACAAAATACCCTAAAGAGCAAAAGCAACTCTCATAAAAAAAGAAAGAGAATGGAATTATCAGATTCCCAGACCTCAATTTATATTATAAAGCCATAATAACGAAAACAGCCTAGTACTATATCAATAACAGACACACAGAATAGTGGAATAGAATTGAGAACCCAGAAATAAACCCACCCACAGATACTTTTAAAACAAATGGATTTAACTTTTAAGAGACTTATATTTGGAAGTCTTTTTAAAAAAAAAATATTTACACAAGCACTGGGTACAGTCAGAAGCACGGAAAGGTGAGAGATTTCACCATAGCTAGAGCGGGGAACGGAACAAGCAGACCAACGAAATACACTGCTGAGGGGAGCAGCGGGCGTGGCAGGAGAGGTCTGCCGCGCCATGTGGGACCCTCACCGGCAGCCGGGGATCGATCCAGTGCTGCAAAGGCTGCGGGCAGCTTCATAGCCCAGCACTCAACCGCTGCGCCATCCGTGGAGGCCCTTATATTTGGAAGTCTTAAGAAGGCTGTTCAGTTTTTGAAATGATAAAATGATGCCTTGTATCAATAAGATAGTAGATGCTAGAAATTTTTAAATACCTGGTAGACTTACTTGTGTTATATATGTGTAAAAATGATTATATGTATTTTATTAGAATTTTTAACATTAAAAAAAGTGTTATAAAGCAGGTAGTGTGTATAATCATATATCTCAGTTGCTGGCTCTTTGTTGCAGGAAGATGAAACAGTTGGCACAAGTGATGCTTCTGTAGAAGATCCTGTTATTGAATGGCAAAGTGAAAGTTCTTCCAGGTAATTTTTTGATGGTTTTGTTTCATCAAAATTAGTTAACTGTTTAATGTGAAGAAATGTTCCTGGAGGAATTTGATAAAACTAGAGTTAAAATAGTAGAAAGTGTAGTTGACCAGAGACCTGTTCTTTTATCCTGGCTCTGCCAGTATCATTTTGGTCATATCATAATGAACTTTAGTTCTCTTGTCTATAAAATAAGATCTGCTTTAAACCCAAAATTCTGTATCTTGGCAGGATGTATTTATTTCTGTTTCAAATCAATCCATTTAACCATTTCTAGGGATATAGAACAGTTTTATAATTTTTTTTTATGATTTGGATTGGGAATTTGAATTTTAAATCCTGTTATAAAAAAATAAGCATTATATTTTGTCTAAGAAACATTTCCCTAAAATCACTTAGGTAATGACCAAGATTCTATACTGATATTTATTTCTCTTATGTTAGAACAAAGTCAAATCATGTTATTCATAGTGTTGTTTGATTACAAATGATCTTCAATAAAGAGGAAAAACTATTCCTTTTCTAAACTTGCATATTCATGATTCCTATTTATTTACAGTGATTCTTCCAGTGAGTATTCTGACTGGACAGCAGATGCTGGGATAAATTTGCAACCTCCAAAAAGACAAACCAGACAGGCATCTCGGAAAATATGCAGCAGCTCTGAGGAGGAGAATTTGAAGTCTTTAGAAGATAGGCCAAAGAAACCTAAACAGACTAGAAAGAAGGTTTGTGATTTTACAGTTTGTGTTTCTGGGCTTTTTGTTTATCTTTGCCTTTGATAATTGAATATTTTGTAGTAACTTGACTTTTCTTTAAAAATAACATTCCATCTTAGGAACTAAGTAAATGAAATTAATTAAAATGACTTTAAAATGTAAAGAATTTTTGAAAATTTTCTGTTATCAAAAATAGAGTTCAGAATATATTCATTATTATTTTAAGTGTTATATTTAAACATAGTGACAATTATTTGTGAAAATGTAGAATTGTAAATAGTAAGCCACTATAGCATAAAAGTGTTATTCTTATCATGTCACCAGTCGTAAATTTCTATACATATTTGACTTGGAAAATGGAAAGAGTATAATAAATGATGTAGGACTTTTCTCCCATTTATGTTTTCATTTTCATCCCAATGATGATTTCTTTTCCCCACTATAATTTGGGTGATATAAGACTTAATCCTCATAGTTCTTTGAAGAATAACTTGAGATATTGTTGTGTATGCATTTTTTTTATAGCCAGAACAGGTTTGTTATAAAAGGGAAAGAAAAGTAAAGAACACTTGCACAGACACAAGCGGGCAGAAAGATCTGCCTCCCTAAAAGGGACAGATTTCTTAAAAAGAGGCCTGCATAATCACAGCTAGGCAGTCTTGGGAGGATAGCTGCCACTGCTGCTGTGCAAGGGGAAGTTGGTGAAGAGAAACACCTGCAGAGTCACAGGCAGGCAGAAGAATTGCTTCTATGTGTATGTACATTCTTTAGCCTCTTGCCATAGTAGATAGAATCATCTTGATTATTACCATTTTGTTGGCAAAAGTTATTGCTTATATTTGAATTCATTTGGTATTCTAGGGACATGAAAAATAAATTTGTGGGTTAGAGATAGTATATCATGTCATTATTATGTGTTAGGAAAAATTGAGCAACATGCTAAAGAAGTCACTTGATTGTTTTATTAGCACAAAATTTGTTGATAATTGGTAAAGGAAAATATTTAAAATTTATTTACTTTTAGCTTTTATTTTTAAACATTCTGTTATTTTTCATGCTACTATTCTTGTATTTATGATTCATACATTTGTGAACTATATTTTAGAAAGGAGGACTGGTTTCTATGGCAGGTGAGCCCAATGAAGAATGGTTTGCCCCTCAGTGGATCTTGGATACCATACCACGACGTTCCCCATTTGTTCCACAGATGGGAGATGAGGTAATTGTTAGCTGTTACAACCTTTTCCTCTTGAACATCAAGAGCTCTCACTTTAATAGTCTTAGGACATTTGTATTCTCACTTTTATTATAGTTACATGTACACTTACTTGCTCCACTCCATTATGTATTTCTTGTGACTAGTGAGTGAAACCTGTTCATCTTTTTATCTTTTGTAGGACCACAGAATCTTCCATCATGCTTAATGATTAGTGAACATAGAGATAGATTGGTTTGTAAAGTAATTAAAAGAATTGTTTTTTATGCCTATCTTCATTATCACTTAGTAGAACAGAGTGATACTTTGCATCCTAATTCAAGTCCTAATACTGAGATTTTAAAAACAAAGCCCACTTTAAAAAAAAAATAATTTATTTATTTATATATATATATTTTTTGCATCAGTTTTTTTGTACAATGTTTGCTTCCTTTTCTCAGGTGTGGTCCCCATAGAATTTCCACCACCAATTCAACATCACCATAGTCCCTTGTGCTCTTCCCACCCTCTTTTTGATCCCTCTCCTTCCTCGTCCCCCTCCCCTGCAGAATGTCTCTGATTTATAGTTTTCTCTTTATTTTGTTTTGTTGTGTTTTTTATTGTTGTTACATTTTTGCTGAATCCCATATTTGGTTCCCCTATATTCCTCCTATAAGTGAAACCATCTGATATTTTTTTTTTCCTTCTGACTTATTTCACTAAGCATAATCCCCTCTAGCACCATCCATGTTGCTGTGAATGGCACTAGTTTATCTTTTTTGATTGCTGAATAGTATTCTATTGTGTATATGTACCATATCTTCTTGATCCAGTAATCTATTTTTGGGCATTTGGGTTGTTTCCAGGTCTTACCTATTATAAATAGTGCTGTGATAGATGTAGGGGTACAGTTAACCTTTTGAATTAATGTTTTGTGTCCTTTGGGTAGATCCCTAGCAGTTGAATTGCTGAGTCATATGGTAGCTCCATTTTAGTAGTTGGAGGAACCTCCACACAGCTTTCCATAGTGGTTGGACCAGCTTGCATTCCCACCAGCAGTGTAAGAGAGTTCCTTTTTCACCACATCATCGCCAGTATTTGTTGTTGCTAGTTTTTTTTTTTTAAGTTTTATTTTTATTTTTATACAAGATCTGGGGTACAGGCCAGAGGCACAGGAGGGTGAGAAGATTCATGAAAGACAGAGTGGGGAGCAGAACAGGCAGGTAGACTAAAATACACTGCCTAGGTGGGCGAGACAGGAGAGTTCTGCTGCACTGTGTGGGATTCTCCCTGGAGGGCCGGGAATTGAACCCTCACTGCATTGGCTGTGGACAGCCTCATGGTGTGGCGCTCAACCCGCTGTGCCACTGGGGAAGCATGCTAGCTTTTTTAATATGTGCCAATCTTATTGGTATAAGTTGATACCTCATTGTGGTTTTGATTTGCATTTCCCTGAATATAAGGGATGTTGAACATTTTTTTCATATGCCTGTTGGCCATTTGCACTTCCTCTTTGGAAAAGTGTCTTAAGTTTTTCTGCCTCTTTTTTGACTGGATTGTTTGCTTTGCTTTTGTTCAGTCATGTGAGCTTTATGTAGATCTTTGTGATCAATCCCTTATCAGTTGTATGGAGTGAAAAATTTTCTCCCAATCAGTAGGGTGTCTCTTTGTTTTGGTTAATGTCTCTTTTGCTGTAGAGAAGCAAAAAAAAGTTTGATTTAATCCCAGCTGTTTATCTTTTCCTTCAGTTTCTTTGCTTTGGGGGATGAGTCTTTAAATATGTTACTGAGATGTGTATCATGTAGAGTTTTACCTATATTTTCTTCTATTTATTTTATGATTTCAGGTCTCATGTTCCTTCTTTTATCCATTTTGAGTTGATTTTTGTGCATGATGTGAGGTAGTGGTCTGCTTTCATTCTTTTGCTTATGGTGGTCCAGTTTTCCCACCACCATTTATTAAAGAGACTGTCCTTGTTCCAGTGCATATTGTTTGCTCCTTTGTCAAAGATTAGTTGTCCATGTATGTGTGGCTTTATTTCTGGGCTTTCTATTCAGTTCATTGGTCTATGTGTCTGTTTTTGTCCCAGTACCATGCTGTTTTAATTATTATGGCTTTGCAGTATAGTTTGATGTCTGGGATTGATACACCTCCATTCTTCTTTGTTTTCATCATTAGAGCTTTGGGTATTCGAGGTTTTTTGTGGCTTCATATGAATTTCATCAATATTTAGTCTATTTCTTCGAAGAATGTCATTGAGATTTTTATTGGAATAGCATTGAATCTGTTAATTGCTAAAAAAAGCCCACACTTAATCTAGTAAAAAATATAATAAAAGATATTCAACCTTGATTCAGGGAATGTCTTTGTACAAATAGGCCCTTCCTTGTGAGCCTTTCATTGAATAACAGACATATTTATAATTGGTCAATCAAATATTAATTACATTTCTAGATGGTGAAAAAATAATAAAATTGTATTTGCTTATGAAATTGCAGTGACATAATATTAGTTCTCTTTGGTTTGTATAGTCTCTGACATAATTGACCAATTATTCAATTTTGAGTGAATGCTTACAGTTTTCAATTTAAGATTAATAATAGGAATGTGATATTGTCAATGAAATAAAAGGAGTACAACCTTGCAAATGGTTAAAAATTTTCCCAATCTTTTCTGTAATTGCCTGTTATATTTTGCCACAGGTAGCTAGCAGATAGCCTTATGAATAAGCTACTACCTGCTGATTTTTTATTATGCTTAGATATTATTAAAGTGTTTCCTTTCATAAGTGTGTCTTTGTAGGTATTGTACTTTGAGCAACACCTGTTTGTGATTATGTTAGTAGAATATGCTCTGATGAATACTGTAATAAAATGAAAAAACTGAAAGAGCTTTCTTTAAGAAATGTCCAAAATCAAAATTTCTTATTTATTGCCTATTTTTATAAACGGTTAATAGAAGTAACATTGACTAAATCTTAGAAGACTTTAGAGAACAACTTAAGGATTTCTGTACATTCTGTGATCTGATGAGAGTCCTATATTCTGTAGTATCAATTTCACCTTGATAGAATCATTTTCCTTCTATTTTGTTAAACTTAGCACATGCTTAATACACACTTCAAGACTCATGTGTATTAAGTTAGTTAACAACACCATATGTGATTTAGAGGTATAGGTTCACACTTCACATACACTTCACCATGCCACACCTACCACCAAAGCACCCATTATCCTACACATTTGTCCTTTGGGCCGCTCCCCACTTTGTCTTCCTCCCCATCCTTCGCCTTTGGCAACCTAAATTCTTTTTTTGAAACATGTATTTATTTATGCATACAAGAGCTGGGGTACAGGCCAGAGGTGTGTGGGGGAGAAGGTGAGAGGATTCACCAGAGACAGAGTGGGGAACAGAACCGGCAGATTGACCTAAGTACACAGCTGAGGAGAGCAGCGGGCTAGTTAAGAGAGGTCTGCTGTACCATGTGGGTTGCTCCCTGGCCAGCCGAGGGGATCGAACCCTGCAGAGGCTGTGGACAGCTTCATAGGTTGTGTCTTAACCCCTTGTGCCACCAGGGAGGCCCTGGCAACCTAAATTCTATAGTCAGATTTTGTTTTTGTTTAGTTTTGACATTCCTTTTTTCAGCTTTTAAAAAAGTTGAAATCTTGCCTTTTGCACTAACAGGGATGGAACTCCAGGGGATTATGTTAATAAGCAAAATGAGTCAAAAGGAGAAATACAAATACTGGATGATTTCAATCATATGGAATATAGAGAATCAAAATGTTCATTTTTCAAGGTCTAACTCAAATGCCAACTTCTCAAAGATATTATCCAACTTTGCATTTGCTTGTACTCCTTTTCTGGAACTATCTTATTTTCTTTTATTATACACATTACATTGTACCTTGTACTGTATACTTGCATATATTAATGTCTGTCCATATCCTTGAAGAAAAAGAACTTTCTTTTGATGTGTTAACAGCAGTACCCAGTGCCTTGTACACAGCTTTTCAGTCAGTATTTGTTGAATACAGGAATACATATATAATAAAAGATATTTGATTAAGATATTTTTATTGCTATTTTTACCCTAACAATTATGGTTGTATACTCCATATATAGCTTTTCTCATTTTCTGTTGTGTTTTTAGGTGTTAGAAATTCTGGCTTGGAATGTAAAATTGACAATACCAGAGAGAGGTAGACTGGAGATAGGGAGCAAAGAGGGGAGGGGACCCAGTGGACTGGTGGAGGATTAAGGGTGCTTTCCTTGGTGGTGAGTGTAGTGTGTTCAACTGCATCTGAAGAGGTGCACACTTATACCTCTAAATCATATACAGTGTTGTAATCCAATATTACCTTGCTTAAAAAATACAATATAAAAAATGAAACTTACATAGATCATGTCAACTAGTATGTCAATGCATTTTTAAAATCTTACAGTATGGTGTTTTAAATGTTTTTTTTTTTTCTATGTATCTCTACCACTACTTTAAAATTATTGTGGGAAAGAAGCCTTTTTTTTTAATTTTCTACATAAATATGATTTTATTCTTCTGCTATCTTCACTAACAAAATTTTATTATTCTTCTGTCTTCTTTTTTTTTAATAATAAATTTTATTTTTATATTCCCCATACAATTGCAACCCCCTTATTTTGACCCCAATCCCTCCCCTCCCGCCCCCTACCCCCATAGAGTGTCTCTGGTTCATAGTTTTTTGTTGATTTTGATTTTCACTTTCTTATAGTTATTCGTTTTCCTGGTCCCTTATTTAAGTTTTCTAGATTCCTGCTATGAGTGAGACCATCCGGTATTTTTCTTTTTCTTTCTGGCTTATTTCGCTGAGCATGATCCCTTCCAGCGCCATCCATGTTGCTGCAAATTGCATGTGTTTATCTTTTTTGAATGCTGAGTAATATTCCATGGTATATATGTACCACATCTTCTTGATCCAGTCATCTATTTTTGGGCATTTGGGCTGTTTCCAAAGCTTAGCTATTGTAAATAGTGCTGCTATAAACATAGGGATACAGGTGTTCTTTGGAATTGATGTTTCTGTGTCCTTTGGGTAAAGACCTAGGAGTGGAATTGCTGGATCATATGGAAGCTCTATGTTTAGTAGGTCCAGAAATCTCCACACAGCTCTCCATAGTGGTTGGACCAGTTTGCACTCCCACCAACAGTGCAAGGGGTTCCTTTTTCTCCACACCCTCGCCAACATTTGTTGTTGCTAGTTTTTTTTAATATGTGCCATTCTCACTGGTGTAAGATGGTATCTCATGGTAGTTTTGATTTGCATTTCCCTGATTACAAGTGATGTTGAACATTTGCATTTCCTCTTTGGAGAAGTTTCTTTTTAGCTCTTCTGCCCATTTTTTCACTGGATTATTTTCTTTGTTGTTGTTGAGTCTCATCAGCTCTTTGCAGATTTTTGTGATCAGTCCTATCATTAGTGTTGTGTGCAAAAATGTTCTCCCAGTTGGTGGGGTTTCTCTTTGTTTTTGTTATTGTCTCTTTTGCTGTGCAGAAGCTCTTTAATTTGATGTAGTCCCAGCTGTTTATCTTTGCCTTCACTATCACTGCTTTGGGTGATATGTCTGTAAAGATGTATTTGATGTGAATATCACGTAGAGTTTAGCCTATATTTCCTTCTATGTATTTTATGGTTTCAGGTCTTATGTCTAGTTCTTTAATCCATTTTGAGTTGATTTTTGTGCATGGTGTGAGGTAGTGGTCAAGCTTCCTTCTTTTGCATGTAGCGACCCAGTTTTCCCAGCACCATTTATTGAACAAACTTTCTTTGCTCCAATGCGTAGTCTTCTCAGCTTCATTATTTTTTCCTTGTCCTGCATTCTTGGGAGCTTTACTATTATGTGTCTTGCTCTATTTTTCCTTTCGTCATGGTAGTTTGGTGGTGTTCTTGCTTCTTGTATATCAATTTTCAGCTCCTTCACATTTGGGAAGTTCTCTTCAATTATCTATTTGAATATTTTCTCTGTTCCTACAACTCTCTCCTCTCCTTCTGGGATTCCTACAACTCCTATATTTCCTTTCCTCATGGAGTCAGATAGTTCCCGAAGTCTTTCTTCGGTCTTTTTCCTTCGTACTTCTCTTTCCTTTTCTGTTTTGGTTCTTTTTATTTCTGTGTCTTCAAGAGTACTTATTCGTTCTTCCATTTCATCTATTCTGCTTTCATTGCTTTTCCCAGAGTTCTTTCGTTCCTCCATTAATTCTTTGATATCCTGCGTTTCTTTACTTCCCCCTTTAGGGACTCAATTTCATTTTTCTGATCATTGATTATTTTTCTCATATCATTGTTTTTCTTTTCTGAGTTCTGTCACTTTTTTAATCATGGCAATTTTAAATTCTCTTTCTGGAAGGCTCAGAAGTTCTTCCAAGTTACTGTCGTTGCAATCTGGGGGGTGGTTTTCTTTTTGTGGTGTGCTTTTTTCCTCAGGAGTTGTTAGGTTGCGTGTGTTTCTTCTACTCCCTACTGTCTGTTTTCTAATTTGTCGTATGCATTGGGACACTCTGTTGCGGGACTGGCCAGCATCTTGGGTGAAATTCTCCGCTCCCCTCTGGCTCCTCCGAGAGCCATCTGTCCGTTTCAAGCAGTCTTTACTGAAGAAAGGTCCCTGTTCTAAAATGCCGATGTGGAGACACACTCCCCTGTGTGCCTGGTCTGCCCCGGCAGTGGGTTCCCGCTCCCCCTCTGGGCTTGGACTGCAGGCCAGAAGGGGCCTGGCATGGTTGAACTTCCCCACTCACCTCTGGCTCCTGAGGGAGCTTTCCGCTGGTTTCAGGCAGTATTTACTGAAGAAATGTCCCTGTTCTAAAATGGCGATGTGGGACGCACTCCCTGCACGTCTGATCTCAGGCACACTATTCTGCGCATCTGCTCTGCCCCGGCCGTGGGTGCCTGCTCCCCCTGTGGGCTCAGACTGCTGATTGGAAGGGGCCTGGCATGGGCTAACTTCCCAGCTGGCCACTGGCTCCTCCGCGAGCCTTCTGCCGTTTTCAAGCAGTCTTTTCTGAAGAAAGGTCCCTGTTCTATGGGGTGTTAGTGACTTTTTTCCTGGTCACCAAGTGGCGCAAGAGATCTCTCCTAATGTCCTTGGGGAGCTGTTTTTTTCACCCCGTGGGACAGGGAACAGAGCGGGAATGGTAGGGTAAACCTCAATGGCTTTTGTGTGCTGTGTCTGCCTTGTGCCCCACCGTTGTGGAGAACCCACGCCCCAAATTTCGTGCCCCAGGTCTCAGTTCCAAAGCCCTCAGGTCCAGGATGCAGGCTGTAGCCCAGTTCAATGACCGCAGAAATGGCGCCTTTTGCACCCCGCTCCAGTGCCTGGGCGCCTGGTTCCTGATTACTCAGTGAGGGACTTTCACCTCAGTGAGGGCCCCTGTGTCTCCCTGCAAGCATAGGTCGCAGGCGCGGGAACCTGGGCAGCCGCGATCTGCGTTTGCTTTTCAAGTGTGCTGCTTTTCTGCGCAAGCTTACCGGCCGGCACAGGGCTGTGTGTAGATCTCCGGGGTCTCTCTTGTTCTCTAATGGCGCCTGGAGCCCTTCACTCACCTCCGCGGCGAATCATGCAGGGTTCTCCACAGCTCCAGTTCACAGGGTGTGGTGGCTGAAATAGTTCCTTTCCACTCACAGTCCCGCTCGATATGTAGTTTGTTATTGTTGGTAGTTTTAGTTTGTTTTTTTTCCTCCTTTCTGTTGGTAGGAGAGTGCCGACTTTGTGGGTGGGGGAGGGTAGCAGGGTTCTGCGCTTTCCTCCCTTCTAGTCCTCTTTTATGGCAACTTTCTTCTTCGGGTGGTTTGCTGGAGTCGTCTGTTTATCTTCCGTGTCCCAGTTCTCACTGGGACCTGCTGCTTTTCCTCCCTATTAACTTTTTTTTAATGGGAGCTCTTACTCGCAGCGTCTCCTCGCCACCATGTTGATCCGCCCCTGCCCTAAGAAACCTTTGTTTAATGAATCAGAATATAGTAGTAAATGCTGTCTTAAAGTGCTGAGGGTCAAGGTTCAAATTCTTTAATTCATTTTTTTTCTATACTGTGTTAGTACTGATGTTAATTCTTGTAAAGAATAAGATTAGAATGCCTTGAAATAGCTCTATTTAGTAGACTGTGGTTATGGAATTTATATGTATTATATATATATATATATTTATATGGTTATATAATATATATTTTTAGATTTATATGTGTGAATTTACATATTTATGAATGGTATATAGGCTGAGTATTAAAATGTTACTGTTTAGGATGTCAGTTACAATTTGAAATATTGTACTTTAAAATATGACCATTTGTGTTCATTTGTCATTATTCTCTGTTTCTTTAGCAGACTTTTAAAGCTGCCATAGGGCAAAGGACTGTATGTGTGCAGTGTTTATATCAAGCAGTATTTAGCATAGGGTTAGATACATAGGTGTGAATGAACATTAATTGAGGGTGACAAGTACCTTTATCATACAAATTTTTTTCAAAATTTTTTGTATTTGTTATAAACAGAAGACTTGTGATAGCACATATTAGGATCTAGAGAGTTGTTAAATAATAGTTTGCTGTTATTTATTACCTCACGGTTTTTGTTTTAGCTTATCTATTTTAGGCAAGGACATGAAGCTTATGTGCGGGCTGTGAGGAAATCAAAAATATATAGTGTTAATTTACAAAAACAGCCATGGAACAAAATGGATCTCAGGGTAAGTTTGCCAAATTTATAACCTGTACAATTGAAATAGTTTCAGAATTCAGTTATTTACCTATAAGATTTTCTCACTTTTATACATATTTTACTGTTGATTATATATCTAAGATAAGGTGATGTACCATTGTCTTGTACAGCTGAGTGTTATCGGTTATATTTTATATGTTTACCAGAATTTATATGCCACCTGTTATCTTGATTATTTTACCTAATTTCCTTCAAGCTTTAGATCTTCTAGTGTGTACTATACTATAATTGGAACAAAGCACTAGTTCTCTGGTATGGATATTTTCTCACAGTAGCTTTATACATTCCAGAAGCTCTATAAATTGACTGGGTGTGTGGACTACAAACACTCTCAAGTTATAGCATTTTGGGGATATAATAAATACCATAAATCCCAAGAAGCTCAGAAATGTGTGGTACTTTATTGAATATTTCTTTTGATTTAGTACCAATGTATCTTCATGGTATTATTGATTAAAATACCTATGTATGTTTTTAAAGAATTTTCTGTCTACAAATACATAATCCATTCGTACAGATATAGGGATATATACAACATCATTTCTACTTAGGTTTATATATGTTTTTTGTTCTAATTTTTTTCAACTTGGATAGCATGAGACTGAAAGGAAGTAATTTTATGGTTTTCCAGGTAAATGCAGGGTTATTGTGTGATGATGCTTAGCAGGAAGGTTCCAAGACAGAATGTGTATTTTTACCAAAATTAAGATTTAGACACTTGTAAAAATTTTTTTTAATTTATTTTATTTATACAAGAGCTGGGGTACAGGCCAGAGGTGTGGGAGGGTGAGAGAATTCACCAGAGACAGAGCAGGGAGCAGAACAGGCAGACTGACTGAAGATACTGCTGAGGGGAGCTGTGGGCAAGACAGGAGAGGTCTGACCTGTCATGTGGGTTGCTCCCTGGCCGGCCAGGAATCGAACCCATGCTGCAGAGGCTGTAGGTAGCTTCACAGCACTGCGCTCAACCTGCTGTGCCACCAGGGGAGGCCCAGACACTTGTAAAAAAATTGTATTAAAGTTTTAAGATGCTGGGCGGCCCTGGTGGCGCAAGGGGTTAAGACACAATCTATGAAGCTGTCCGCAGCAACTGCAGCATGAGTTTGATCCCTGGCCAGCCAGGGAGCAACCCATATGGCACAGCAGACCTCTCCTGACTCACTGACTGCTCCCTTCGGCAGTGTACTTAGGTCATTCCGCTGTTCTGTCCCCGTTCTGTCTCTGGTGAATCCTCACCCCCCACACCTCTGGCCTGTACCCCAGATCTTGTATGTATAAATAAATAAATCTTTAGGGCCTCCCTGGTGGCGCAGGCGGTTGAGCACTGCACTGTGATGCTGTCCACAGCCTCTGAGGCACAGGTTCCATCTTGGCCGGCCAGGGAGAAACCCATATGGTGTAGCAGACCTCTCCTGTCTTGCCCACTGCTCCCCTCAGCAGTGTATTTCATCAGTCTGCCTGTTTTGTTCCCCGCTCTGTCTCTGGTGAATCCTCTCATGCTCCTGCATATCTGGCCTGTGCCCCACTTCTTGTATAAATAAATAAATCTTTAAAAAATAATTTTTTTAAAGATTTATTTATTTATACAAGCACTGGGTACAGTCAGAAGCGTGGGAGGGTGAGAGAATTCACCAGAGCCAAGTGGGGAACAGAACAGGCAGACTGACGAAATACACTGCTGAGGGGAGCAGCAGGTGCAGCAAGAGAGGTCTACCATGCCATGTGGGACCCTCGCCGGCGACCAGGAATAGAACCGGCACTGCAGAGGCTGTGGGCAGCTTCACAGCCCAGCGCTCAACCATTGTGCCACCAAGGGAGGCCCCCCAAAAAAATTAAAAAAATAATTCTTTTAAAAAAATAAAGTTTTAAGATGCTAAAATATCTTATCAAGTAAGCTTTTTGTAATCATCTCCTAGAAGATACCATCTATTCTAAATCCGGTGAAAATTGTTCTTTTATTTTAATCAAGGAAATAAAGGCAACTTTTGATTTCTTATTTAAAATTCTAACCCTGTGTGTCTAGGAAATTGTAAGAGGTAGCATATATGTAGCACAAGAACCTGGGCTTTGTAATACACCTGGATTTCAATCCTAGCTCTGCTAGATGCTAGTGTACAACTTTAAGCAAGTCATTGTATCCAGAGACTCAGTTTTGTCATGTTGTGACTAATAATCAGTGTGTATGGATGTTACAAAATAATAATATAAGCTTTCAAAAAGGAAGTCTATGACAAATATACATACATGTTCACTTGCATACTTTTCTGCTAGAGGAACGGTTCTTAACCAGACAGACAGAGCATACTAATCCCCGTTAAGAGTTTTTTCAAAATACTTTTGACTGAACTGTAGCCGAAAATTCTATACAAGTTAGGTTATAGGAACATAAATTTTATTTATTTATGCATACAAGACTGGAGTATAGGCTAGAGGTGCGGGGAGTGAGAGGATTCACCACAGACAGAGTGGGGTGCTAAACAGGCGAATCTCCTGAAATACACTGCTGTGAGGAGCAGTGGGCAAGACAGGAGAAATCTGCTGCTTGATGTGGGTTATCTCCCTGGCCAGGGATTGAACTCATGCAGCAGTGGCTGCTGATGCCTTGATAGCACTGAGGCTTTAACCCCTGTGCCATCAAGGAGGCCCAGAACATAAATTTTAAAAAGATTCCTGAGAGGTTTCTGCTGCTTATCCTTGCTTAAAAGCCCTTCACTTAAACTGTGGTCTACTAAGGATCAAGAACCATGTCTTACTACCTTTGACAATTTGTGATGTGCCTAGTATTTGATGGGTATTCAGATAATTTTTAAACTGTCCAAATAACAATGACATAATATGCAAATATAACACATTCATATTGAAAGTAATAATCTAGTGATTTTCTCTTAAATAGGAACAAGAGTTTGTTAAAATTGTAGGAATCAAATATGAGGTTGGACCTCCTACATTATGCTGCTTGAAGCTTGCATTTCTGGACCCCATTTCAGGCAAAATGACTGGAGAATCTTTTTCCATTAAGTGAGTAACTCTGTGTGTGTTTGTGTGTGTGTGTGTGTGTATTTTAATCCCTGGAGTGTATTGTGCAGAGAGCACAGGGATTGATGGCAGAGAAAATGCTACACACTACAGGCTTTAGAGTTTTAAAAACCAAGGTTTAATTCTTGGTTTGTTTCTCAACTATACACATATATCTTTGAGCAAGTTATTTAACATCACTGAATTTATGCCCTCATCTGGAAAACTGAAATATTAATATCCTCCTCAGGATTGTTGTGAAGAATATGAAAGAACCCTTTTAAGTGCCTAATATGCTTGAAACATGGTAGTGTTTTTTTTTTTTTTCTGTTAATAGCGATAATAGGAATAATAAGTGAATGGCACATTCTTGAAGTTGCGTTTTAAAGACCAATATGAATTGATATTCTTTCATCTCCTTAGATTTCAAAGTTCTTAATATAAAATACCTTACATTAAGCTTTGAGAATGTTCATTGACATCTTTATATTGCAGTTATACAGTAGTAGGTAGATCATAGCAAATGTGGTTTGATTTATGTGAAGGCATTTATAGGGACCTTGAGATGTTTGCAACATTTTGTTTAATGGCTCCGCATTAAACATATATCCATGGGTGTTTGGTAAGAAACATATGCTATTATATGTGTTTATTCATTCATATGTGCTTTATTTTCTATACAGGTATCATGACATGCCAGATGTCATTGACTTCCTTGTGCTACATCAGTTTTATAATGAAGCCAAAGAAAGGAACTGGCAGATTGGTAATTATAGTGTTCTCAGTTGATGACTCTTAAATTTGAGGTAGAGTAAGTAATTTTCAAACTCTAATTTAAACAGAAAGAAATTAGTTTGCCATGTAGCTGGAAAAGCTTTCAGCCAAATTAGAAAAATTTTATTTTCCTTTTGGTGATTTTATTGACATGGTGTGCAGCATGCACCCTCTAAATCTTTTGCAAATACTTCTTCTCTTAGAATCCAAATCTTAAAGAAAATCATCAAATGTCAATTGCCCTGAAATAGAGTATTTTACACTTTGGCTTTTAAACCACATTAGTAATTGTGGTCAGCCTGCCTACTTGGCTCCCTCTCTCCCTTCCCTTTGTTCCATTCTTCATTTTTCTTTCTGTTTCTCTCTCTCTACCCCTCCCCTTTTCTCCTTTTTCCCTCTCTTCCTATCTCTTCTTCCCTTTACCTCCCCCTGCACTGACCGTTTCATCTTAGACAAATTTTAAACGTATGTGCCTCACTTCCATTTAAAATCAGAATCTCATCAGTATACACTTACAAGTTTTATATCAGCAAAAAGTGAGTTAATATATAAAAAGCACTTAAAATAGTAACTGGCACAGAATAAAAACTGTTAATGTCTGCTATTAAATGCAAAGGAAATTTTCAATCAGAATGTTTTGTTTTTGTAATCCTTTGCCATTTAGTAGAGGCAGAAAATTTGTGTGAAGAGACTTTTAAAGGCAAAAATCTGAAAGCAAAAAAGAACTCTAGTAACATGTACAGTATAAGCAGTATGCCTAATGATGATTGCAAGTAATTGATAAAAGTTAAATTATATGTGGTAGCATTTAAGAAGATATGAATATATGTGATTTTTTTTAGAAATATGATTACTAGCACTTGGAAATTGAAACCTCTAGTAAAATCTAGATACAATGCTTCTCTATTCAACAAAAGGTAGAAATTTAGAGTGGGAAAAGAGCTATTATTTTTCTCAAAAACACCCTTTACAGTACTTTAAAAAATGTTACAGGTGATAGATTCCGCAGTATAATAGATGATGCCTGGTGGTTTGGAACTGTGGAGAGTCAGCAGCCTTTTCAACCAGAGTATCCTGATAGTTCTTTTCAGTGTTATAGTGTTCAGTAAGTACAGTTATGGTCTTTTATGCTTGATATAATTCTTCAGTGCTCTATGAACTTCCTATAAACCCTACCGGGGATAATGCTTTTTTATATGACCTATTTAGACTTAGAATATCTATACCTATAAGGAAAGTAATCATAGTACTTGTAAAGAAGGAATTTGGTGATAAATGTTTTGATCCAATATGAATGCTCATGCAAAGCAGGAACTAACGATTGAATTCTACCACCTTTAATGCCTGCATTTTCTCTTGAATATTTCTATTATTATGTTTTTTGGCAAGAGGAAAAAAATGAAAAAGTTGATAATGATGTGTACTTCCTGAATTCATGGGACTCTGATAAAAATTGAGTAGCTGCTAAATATTTCTATTTTAGATAAGATAAGAATTGCAACTTATTCTATGGCTAATACTAAAATTAATTCAGTGTTTGTTACAGCTGGAATATAGCAATGAATATTGTTATCTAGTATTTCATTTAATGTTACCAATTTTAGACAGCAGTAGCTGTATTATGTTTGGATGTACCATTTGTCTGTATCTTCTTTCTTCCTGAAATCTCTGAGTTATAAGATTCCTAATGAATGACACTTTCCTCTCAAGAATAATAGAAGAAATGTTTATTCTGTGAAGGTAACTTTTAGTCTATACATTACAGATCAAATATAATAGAAGAAATATTTATTCTATGAAGATTAATGTCTCTATCTTACAGTGTGTCATACATGTTTTGTAGATAAGCTATCATATGTAAGCTGTTAATATAAAGTAGATTATATCACAGAAAGACATGATCTATTAAATTGACTATTTTAGTTAAAATTTTCCAAAGAGATCTTTTTATTCTGTACCTTGTCTTAATTTTAAATATAAGACTGATTGATGTTTAAAAAATAAGAATTAAAACTAAGTGTAACCTTACTGCTAAGTTTCATAATATTGAATCATGTTTTCTCTATTATAGATTTATTATTTTTATGTAAGTAAAGTTGTGGTTTAAGGGAAAATGTATTAATTACCCTTTCCCAAATTTTACCCCCCAATAACTCATAGAAATTATGGCTAATAAATAAAGTGTCACATGAATTTGATTTGCATCTTTTTTTAATAGCTGGGACAATAATGAGAGAGAAAAGATGAGCCCCTGGGATATGGAGCCAATTCCAGAAGGAAGTAAATATACTTTTAAAAATGAATTATACTTCTTCTAAAAGAATGGCAATAGGATGATATTAAAAACTACTCATTTATGATTTTTCATATTATACATAGCTGCCTTTCCAGATGAAGTTGGTGCTGGTGTTCCTGTATCTCAGGAGGAACTGACTGCTTTATTATACAAACCCCAGGAAGGAGAATGGGGAGCTCATTCCAGAGATGAGGAATGTGAACGGGTTATTCACGGTATCAACCACCTTCTTTCCTTAGGTATGGTGAATGTGAAAGAATGTTAGGAGGGGGGCAGAGAATTAGGAAAACCAGCAGAAATTTAAATTCTACACAAAATAGTACACTTTCTCACTGTACACTTACTTAGTCAGCTTTTAAGTTGAGAGGTACTTAAAAATGTGGTTTTAGTGTTAACATTATTATTTGCTTGGTGAAAGTAATGATTGATAAACTTTCAGTTCTCTAGAGGCTCATAATAATAAAGGCAGGCATTTAGGTGTATTTTTCGTTTTTAAGTCACTTTGACTCTAGCTATTCCTTAAACCTGATTTTGGATGGGTTCCTTGGTAAAAGCAGTGGGTATGTAATATAATTTACTCACATGACTATATTTTCTAAAACATTTATCATTTGAGAAGTTTGGCATTATGCACAAAAATACATACAAAATTTGAAGCTAAGCACAGTTCTTAAATTTTTTTACATTCCACCTGACTTGAACCAATGTATCATGCATGTTTCATAGATATGTTCAAACAATAAAATTATAGCAGTACACAATCTATATTTACTTAAGTGAGTCATCATTGCTTTAAAAGTGTAGCATATTGCCCTTCCTCCTTATTTATGTATGAGTTTTAGTTTGTTAACATAAAATGTTAATGTCCTTTATAACTACCTCTTTTAATTTTGGTAATACTGTAGATTTTGCCAGCCCTTTTGCTGTTCCAGTGGATCTCAGTGCCTATCCCTTGTATTGTACTGTAGTTGCTTATCCAACTGACCTCAACACAATTAGGCGGAGGCTTGAAAATCGCTTTTACAGGTCTGTTTGATTTTATCATTTACTATAAAATATATAACTTTATGTATTTTACTTTCCTTTTCTTACTTAATGATACACTGGGATCTGTTTTTGTAGTGTAAACTAATCATTCAAAAGGCCCACCTCAAAATTTCTTCTAAAAATTTAGAATACTAATTTCCCTAATTCAATAGATTATCAGTCTTGTTAATTAGATTTCATTAACAGCTTGAAGTATGTATAGAAAAATAGTCAAATTATTTTTCCCTTGGTTCCGGTTGGGAGTAGACTTACTGTGGGAAGATTCTAGAGGGCAGTGTTTGGTACCTCTCCATCCCCAGAGTCCACTTTGTTCTAACTTATTCTGTGAACAGGTTATAAATATAACAGGTTATAAACATAACAGGTTATAAATATTGAATGTAATTTAAAATATTACATATGATTTTATTTTGCAATATTTCATATGATTTTATTTTGCAATATTTCATATGATTTTATTTTGCAATATATATAAAAATAACTAGGTAAAAATCAGTTCTTTCCTACAACATGGTTTCTTTTGTTCTTGCTCTTCTCTCTTCCCCTGAAAACTAAACATTCTTTTGATTTTTATCAAAACATTGTATTTTGTCACATCACTGTTTACCCATAATGTACTGGGTCAGTACTATTCTAAATTTTGAAATGTAGTCTAGTGGTTATATATCCTTCCATGTGCCTCAAATAGTGTATACTTATATTAGTACATATTAGTCACACACACATATTGAGTCACAGACAGATATTGGAACACCTTTGATATATGGTTGTCTTGTTCTGTGATATACATTCCTAGAGTAGACTTTAAATGTATTAAGACTAACCAAGTTTATTTTTTCTTTCATAGGAGAATATCGGCACTAATGTGGGAGGTACGTTACATTGAGCATAATGCCAGGACTTTCAATGAGCCAGACAGTCCTATAGTTAAAGCAGCCAAAATTGTAACTGATGTCTTACTTCGATTTATTGGGTAAGAAGTAATTTTATCTTCCATGTGGGCCAACTTCTGATTTTTTTAAATTATTGAAATATATTTGACTTATTTATCTTGTTTCTTAGGGATCAGAGCTGTACTGATATACTGGATACTTATAATAAAATTAAAGCAGAAGAACTAAATAGTACTGATGCAGAGGAGGTAAGAACACAGCATAATTAATAGGCATGAATTCCTTTTCTGTAATTTAAAGTACATTTAGTATTACATGTAAGTGCTGTAAATGGCTGTGAGCAGTGAAGCTGATTTCTAAAAGTTGGCTCAACACCTGCATCTTTTCATATTAAAAGCTTTAAACTGTATTTAGGTGGCATATACTAAAAGTTTAGTAGTGTGACAGTGTTTTTAGTCAGAGATGTGGTAGTGAGAATCAGGATGAGGCCTGAGGCGAGGGGGTAAAGTAATACACCAGAGGCAGAGTAGAGAACAGAAAAGGCAGATTCATTAAATACACTGCTGAGAGGAATAGTGGGCAGGATAGGAGGGGTTGTGACAGGAGATGTTGTCTGCAACCCCAAGAAGAGCTTGAGGCTCTCTTTTATAACCTGTTATTTGCTGGGATGTCTGGTCTTGGATGTTGACCTTTGACACAGAATGTGTCCTGGCCCACCTCCCTATTCAATGCCTAGGTGCTGAGGTCTTCAGGCCAGGTTCCCACAGCAACCTTATGGATTCGCTTTATTCAAGCCAAACGTGCCTTTTGGGCAAGGAGTGGGGGCTTAGTTTTTAACCTTAGTAATGATACCTGGACAAGAGATAGGTGGCTGGCAGTCATCCTACTTTATCCAGTGGGTTACAGCGATGATAAATCAGTACTTCATTTTCTAATCCTTAAAAATAAGACAAAGAACTAATTAATTTACTTACTTATTTTTAAAAAGTCAAAAAGAAGTTTGCTATACCATCCATATCTCTTGCATAAATGGGAGAGATCCAGCATGACTGAGTAACTTGTCCATGTTGCCTCTGATAAATATCTTAGCAAAGAAAAGAGAGTTTGGAGGTAGGGAATGTCAGCTGGGGAGTTTTCTGGGAAAGACACAAAGATATGCAGACTAAGATCTGTCTACTCCTTTGAAAACAGATTAAAATCTTCCAGGGAACACCCTAATAGGGTGAGCTCCTTTATACTATAAATGTATTTCACCAAAGCTTGACTTCCACTCAGCCTCTCCCGTGAAATACACCTTTTTCAGAAAGTCTTATTTTGCAGTGGCAGATTTTTGCTCCCCTGTATAGTCCCACTGTTAGCTGGCAAGGTGAGGGACACCCCAGACAGGGTTTCATTCTTTAAATGGTTTCACCATCTACTGCATCAAGACAAAACATACTCTAGTGTGTAAGACCTTTAATAGAAAGGAACTTTAATACAATTAGTTTGTGATAGAGGGACAAGAAAATAGTTTAAAATAATTTCCAATTAAACACCCAAGGTTACCCATTCCCTCGTGAGTAAATGTACAGCCAAATAGGGTTGACCCAAAGCAGGGCCACTGAGGTCCAAAAGCTTGCCACAAGTCTAAGGTACCTTCTGATGGGGACCCATAGGAAAGGGGCAGAATGGACCAGACAAGTCTGGAAGGAAAAGCACAAAATCAAAACCTAAGTGAAGATAAAGGCTGCCATTCTCAGCCTTCCCACAGTTCTGTCACCCATGTTTCTCTCTTTTAAAGTGTCTCCTTCCACAGCCCCCAAGTCCCTAGTACAAATCTGAGGCCATAGAGCAAGTATGGTTTCTTCACATATCTCTCTGCTCCATGCGCCTCCTTGCTCTTCCTCTGCTTCTGTCTGCTTCTTCCCTTCTTCTCTTTCCTTTTCCCAGTCTTTTCTAGCTTCACCTCCCTGTCAAGCTCCACCCTTCTTAGAGTGGTACAGGGAACTTGGAACACCTCCCCTTTCCCTGGGGATTTCATTATTATACCACTTTTAGAACTTCTCAAGAAGTTCCTCAAATCAGAAGTGGTGTTGTTAACATTATTTCGTAGAGCCAGTCTTTCAGTACTGAGAATAGATCAGTCTAATTAAAAGGTTGTCCCCAGTTTCTGGAGGCAGTCCTGTAGGTGAGTCTTAATGTCAAACCTATATTATACAAGCAATATGAGGCATTTCTATGGAAAGAAAGAGAAAAAAAATCACAGATTGAAGTAGAACACAAGTACAGTGTGGAATCCTAAGGGAAGCCAATTGAGATTTCTAGATATCAGGGTTAGAAGTATCTTCCGATAGCATGAGGGAAGACAGTGGTTTTCCCTTTTACAGTTTGATGTTTTCAGACATTTATATAACAGCAACAGTCATATTCAGGTGCTGCAAGCTAGAAATGAAGTTCTTGATATCAACTTCCAAAAACGAAATATTTTAAATGAGTATTTAGTTGATGGACATTTTAGTAGGGATTCATTTTCTATGCAATATATAAAATATTTTAAAATTTCAGGTTTGAAAGTC
Organism: Talpa occidentalis; assembly: GCF_014898055.3. NCBI lineage: Eukaryota > Metazoa > Chordata > Mammalia > Eulipotyphla > Talpidae > Talpa > Talpa occidentalis. The sequence continues at coordinate 41,350,478 of NW_023601543.1, forward strand.
TTCATTTTTAGTAGTTTCATGGAATTGTTATTTGATTTCTGTGGTGGTTTAATATTGGAGTAAAGCCCAAGAAACTGGGGTGTGTGTGTGTGTGTGTGTGTGTGTGTGTGTAAGAATTCACCAGAGACAGAGTGGAGAACAGAAAAGGCAAAATTTACTGAAGTACCCTGCAAGAGATAGAAGGGAGTGAGAGTGTAAATGTGTGCAGGAAGGATTTGGGCTTCCCTTTTATAAACTGTTTTTATAGGCTTTTCATAACTAGGGGAGTTGGTCTCTGCTAGTTATTATCTGCTGGGACATCAGGAGGTAGCCTGCCTGGTTCTCTTCGACCTGATTCCTGGAAAATTCCTGGAATTCTGCATAACCCCTTATTGGTCATGTGGACCTGTGGCCAGCTTCCCAGGGCAACTCTGTCAGTTTCCCTTATCTGCTTTTGTGACTCCTGGCGTTATTCAGCTGAGCAAAGTGCAGAAACTTAAGTTTTAACTCTATTAAATGATGCCCTAACAATTTCTTTTATGTAAAAGTAGTAACCAGTTTTTTTTAATGCAAAGAAATTAGTACTCCCGGCAGACTCTCACATATATGATTTCTCCACCCATTCATATCCCTAATTTACATAAAGCCTTTTTTGATTGGAGACTATGATATTCAGAAGTAAAAACCAAGGCAATAGACTTAAACAAAATGGAAAGTGTTAATTCAGAAATCTTTAGTGGAAATTTATCCCAGGGAAGAGTGATTCAATATGCTATATTCTATTGTCTGGCTGTTATATAGAGCTACTTGACATGTTTTTATGCACTGTTAATCTCCAAAATTGTAAATCTTCAATCTATTTTTTTACTCTTGCATGAAAGTGTATGTGACTATAAAACATTATATTATTGTAGTTAAATATTATTTTCAAAATTAGGAAAACTTGGATATACCAGTTAGGTATTATCCTCCTGAAATGAATCAAAAAGTTTTCATTGTTACTCATATTTTTTTCTGAACTTTCACATATATACATTTTGATTCTGGATTTGATGTAATCAGAATTTCACTTCACACTAGCAGTACTTAGATTAAAACAGAAAATTAAAGTAAAATATAATTCAACATTTTTCTTTATTTTTTCCTCTATTTTCTTTTTAATTTTTGATGAGAACATTTAAGTTCTACTCTCTTTGCAAATTTCATTTCTACAATACAATATTATCAAATATAGTCACCATGTTTTACTTCAGATTTTTAGATTTCCAGACCTTATTCATCTTGTAGCTGAAAGTTTGTACCCCTTTGCCAATCTCTACCTATTTCCTCCACTAACCAGCCTCTGGCAACCACTTCTCTACTCTGTTTCTATACGTTTGACTTTTGTTTTTCTTTAAAGATTGCACATGTAAGAGATACCACACAGTATTTGTCTTTGTCTGGTTTATTTCATCTAGCATAATGCCTTCAAAATTCATCCTTGTTGTTGCGAATGGCAGGATTATCTTCTTTCTCAAGGCTGAGTAACATTCCATTGTGTGTGTATGTATGTGTGTATATACATACACACACACCTATACCACCACCACAAATCCCTATCAGTTCATTCTTTTGTTAGCAGGTAGAGTGAGTGGTACCTTCACACCTCCAAACTTGCACACTCTAAATAGGTTCTGCCACATAAAGACAAAACATACTCTTAGTGTGTAAGACTGTCAATATGCAATAGAAGAGAAAGAATAGTTTCCCTATGAAATACCCAAAGTTACCCATCTCCTGGTGGGTAAATGGTAAACATAGTTTACCGTTGGTAATGGTAAACATAGTTGACCCAAAAGCAGAGCCACTAGGCCTAAAATCTTGCCATAAGTCTAAGGTACCTTTTGGCAGGGAACCATAGGAAAGGGAAAGAAGGGGTGAAGGAAGTGTGAAAGGAAAGGGGCAAAATCAAAGTGAAAGTCAAGATAAAAGCTGCAATTGTCAGTCTCTTCATATGTTTCTCACCCATGTCTCTGCCTCAGGTGTTTCCTTCCACATTCCCAAGTCCCTGGTGCAAGTCCAAGCCTGAGAAGCAAGCATGGCTTCTTCTCCAAATGTGCCTCTGCTCCAAGTGACTCCTCCAAGTTTTCTCCCAAGTCCTCTCTCTCAAGTCCTTCTTAGCTTCCCCTCATGGCTCAGCTCTACCCTTCATTAGGTGGGGCAGGGACATGGAACTTCCCCTTTCCATGGAGATTACACAGTTGTACTTTCACTAAAACTTAGATTGTTTTCCTGTCTTGGATATTTTATTTTTATTTTTTTTAGATTTATTTATTTATGTATAAAAGAACAGGGGTACAGGCCAGAGGTGCTGAGAGGATTCACCAGACACAGAGTAGCAACAGAACAGGCAGACTGAAATACACTGCTGAGGGGAGCAGCGAGCTGGACAGGAGAGGTCCACTGCGCCATGTGGGTAGCTCCCTGGCTGGCAGGGGATCGAACTCCGGCTGCAGAGGCTGCAGATAGCTTCATAGTGCTGTGCTTAACCCCTTGCGCCATCAGGGAGGCCCTGTCTTGGATATTTTAAATGATGCAACAGTGAACACGGTAATGCAACTTTATCTCCTTGATATCTTGTTTTCATGTCCTTCGGATATTATGCCCAGAATTGCAAAAATGCATCATGACTTTTCCAACAACCCAATACAATGTAATTCAACAATTTTGTTTTATTAGAAAGGGGTACCAATAACTCATGAGCTACTAGACATTACCTAGTTGTTTCACTAGCACTAGGTGACTAGTGTTACCTGATCCTTGCCTCTTGTATTAAATATTTATCCCTTAGATGGATATTTAACTGAATCTTAGATTTTAATGCACAGTATTTTCCCTATAGAAAAGAGATGTATTTCATGAACTAGCAAAAGGTTAATCATGAATAACTCATAGTATATTAAATATGTATGTCATATAAAATAAGTTTTTGTGAAATGCTGACATTTATGTGTAGCTTTAGATACCATTCACTGTACCTTTTCTGTATTCTTAAATCTTTTCTCTTTTCCTAGTATATTGTCCACCTTGTACACATCGTATAGACAAACTTTGGTGTCAGTCTCCCTCCAGCTTTTGTTCTGCTGTCTACTCCAATGAGGAAGTTAATTGTGATTGTACTTGCCATTACTTTGAAAATGTCTATCTAATTTATAAGCCACTAAATGTAACATTAACATCTCTCATTATCCGCTCTTAATTTTAGGATACAGAAATGGTTGATTTAGATTCAGATGGTCCTGGTACTTCTTCTGGAAGAAGGGTAAGTGAATAAATGATCCCGAAGACCAACTCTACCTGTTTGGAGAACTATTAGAGAGAATCACAGAGCTCATTATATGCAGTTGTTTCAAATTGCTAAAGTCTTATTACTGTGACACAGTAAGGATACACAGCTGGGGGCCTCCCTGATGGTGCAAGGGGTTAACTTGCAGCACTATGAAGCTATGGGCAGCCACTGCAGCATGAGTTCAATTCCCAGCCGGCCAGGGAGCTGACCCACATGGCATGACAGATCTCTCCTGAATCGCCCGCTGCTCCCCTCAGCAGTGTATTTCAGTCATTCCACCTGTTCTGTTCCCCACTCTGTCTCTGGTAAATCCTCTCACCCCCTGCACCTCTGGCCTGTACCCCAGTTCTTGTATGCATAAATAAGTAAATCTTTTTAAAAAGGGGATACACAACTAGATCACAGGGAAAAGGACATAGGCTTTGTCTAGAGGAATCCATGTACAGGCTTCTTAATGCTCTCTCCCTCCTCCAAGGGGCCACACAAAACACACTCTCTTCTCCCAGCAGTGACTATATAGCAACATGTGTGTCTTTGGACACTCAGTCTCCAAGCATTTTATTGGCAGGTGGTTGATTATGCAGGGATCATCTCACTAGACATGCCAAGATTCCATACCTCCAGAAAGCTGGAAAGCATAGGAAAACAGGTGTTCAGCACAAATCCTATTTTTTGCAGTAAACAGTTCAAATGCCAAGTTCCCAAACACCTTCAAGTGTCAAACTTACAAGTAAGCCCTGATAAAAATAACCTTCTATTCCTTTAATTCTGTTCTGTATAGTTCCCTATTATTGATGATAATTGGATATGTTTATTCTGTCATCAATGTGTTATAGGAAAACGTTCCTTTGAAATACTGAAAGGCATCAAATTGTGAAGGCCAGAATCTATCATGACCCCAAAGGTTTTACTCACAGAGAGGTATCATTTAAGTTTTATTTTGAGGAAATTATAGTGCTAATACAGTAGATATTAATGCATTATAATTATTATCTTGTAGAGAGAAAAGCCATTAATTCCTCTTTTATTTGAGCTTCAGACTTTCTTAAAATGGAAAGTCATAATACTCAAATTCATGCCATTTCCATGAATATAATATTTGGCTTTCATTTTTACCAGGGAGGATGATGTCTAATTTAAAATAAAAAACTTTTTTTCACATTTCAGATAAAATTTTATTTTTAGTTAAGTAGGAGAAGGTACATAGCAATCTCATGAATTTTTTTTTATTATTTAAAATTTTCTTTAATTTTTATTGTTATTTAAGTACCATTATTCTTGCTAGTATTTTGACAGTGTAAGATTTCCTTACCCCAGGTGTAGTCACTGTAGCCCTCCCTCCACCAAAGCACCCATGGACCCCACCACACTATATTGTATTATTCCCCATCCCCTTGTTTTCACTCCTTTCCTCCCCCCCTTACCCTGCCAGAAGCCTAAGATCAATGGTTAGTTTTCAAGGGTTAGTTTTAAGTTTCTCTTTGTCTGATCCTTTGTTTTTTCCTATATTCCACATGTAAGTGATGCTATCCAGTATTTATCTTTCTCCTTCTTGCTTATTTCACTTAGTATAATACCTTCTGAGTCTGTCCATGTTGCGGCCATTAGCATGAGTTTATCCTTTTTGATTGCTGAGTAGTATCTGTGTGTGTGTGTGTGTGTGTGTTGTGTGTGTGTGTGGTACCATGTCTTCTTGATCCTCTCATTTGTTTTGGGGCATTTAGGTTGTTTCCATGTCTTGGCTATTATAAAGAGTGCTGCTA
>NW_023601543.1:41355647-41411153 GCF_014898055.3 Talpa occidentalis
TTTGTCGAAGTGTTGAAACATTTAGTTTGATTTCCTTTGCCATTGAGATGTGTCTACAAATACAACTCTGTGGTTGATGTCCAGTAGTGTATCATCTGTGTTTTCTTTTAAGTATGTTATGGTTTCAGTTCTTATATTTAAGCCTTTAATCCATTTTGAATTAATTTTTGTATATGGTATTTTCTGTATAGAATTCCTTATTTTGTTCCTCATCTTAGAGGAAATGACTTCAGGTTTTCACCATTGTATATGATATTTATTGCCCATGGGTTTGTTACATATGGCCTTTATTATGTTGAGATAAGTTCCATTTATTCTCATTTCATTGAGAGTTTGTATCCTAAATGTGTTTTGAATATTGTCAAATTCTTTTTGGGCATCTATTGAAATGATCATATAACTTTCATCTTGTATTTTTTGTGTATCTGGTGAATGACATTGATCAATTTCCATATTTTAAAACAACCCTACATCTCTGGCATGAAACCTACTTGATCATGATAGATGATTCTCTTGATATACTGCTAGATTCAATTTGCTAACATTTTGTTGAGGATTTTTGCATCTATGTTATCAGAGATATCACCCTATAATTTTTGTTTTTTGCCTGTCCTTTCGTTTTGGAATCAAGGTATGTTACCCTTAAGGAGCTTTCCACCCTCTTTGATTTTTTTTTCTGAAGAATATGAGGTTAGGTATTAGTTCCTTTTTGAAAGTTTGATAGAATTCACTAGAGAATACATCTGATCCTCTGCTTCTGTTCTTAGACAGAATTTTGATTACTCTTTCAGTTTCTGCACTTGTGACTGGTCTGCTGAAGAAGTTGTTAATTTCATCCTGGTTCAGTCTTGGAAGGTTGTATGTTTCTAAAAGTCCATGCATTTCTTCTAGCTGTTCAGTTTGTTTGCATAAAGACATTTATAGTAGTTTCTTAACGATCTTTTGTATTTCTGTGACATTTGTTGTAATTTTGACTCTCTCATTTCTGATTCTTTTTATCTGGGTTTCCTCACTTCTTAGTGAGCTTTAGCTATGGGTTTATTAATTTGTTTAATCCTTTCAAAGAAGCAGCTCTTGGTTCCATTGATCTTTTGAACTATCTTTTTGTTTTCCATTTCATTTATTTCTCTAATTTTTATTATTTATGATCTGATTTTTTGCTTTCGTTTTTTCTTCTTTTTATAGTTCCTTCTGTTGTCATGTTAGGTTATTTACTTGATATTTTTCTTGTTAACTGATTTGAGCCTGTATTTCTATGTCCTTTCCTCATAAAACCACTATTAGGACGTCCCATGTGATCTGGTGCTTATCTCTCCTCTTTCATTAGTCTTCCAATACTTTGAAATTTCTCCAGTGGTTTTCTTTGACACAGGAGTTATTGAAAAGCATTTTTTTTTTTAGTTTCCACATGTCTTGTTTTTTATTTTTGTGCTTGATTTTTATCATGACACCATTGTGATCAGAGATAATGCTTGTCATAATTTTTATATTCATACTGTTTTTGAGACATGTTGTGTGGCCTATATAATCTGTACCTGAGAATGTTTGTGTGCACTTCAGAAGAATGTGTATTCATTGTTTTGGGATGGCAGGTTCTGAAAATGTCTCTAAATCGCACCTGGTCCATTACACCATTTAAGGGATCTATTTCCTTGTTAACTTTCTGGATGATTTATCCCTTTGGTAAGGATGTGTTGAACTCCTCAACTATTGTGTTTTTGGTAGTTTGTTGCTTTATCTCTGCTAATAATCATTTCATATAATTAGGTACATAAATATTAATGACAGTTATATCTTCTTGATGAATTGTTCCCTTGATTATTACATATTATCATTCTTTGTCCCTTATTACCTTTTTTTAACTGAAAGTCTTAATTTATTAGCTATGAGAATAGCAGTTCCTGCCTTTTTCTTTGTGTTACTGGTTTGAGATACCTGACTTCCAGTCTTTCATTCTAAGTTTGTGTTTGTCTTTAGTTTTTTAATGAGTAACTTGTATGCAAATTATAGATGGCTTTTGTATTTTTTTTTAAAGATTTATTTTTATTTATTTATACAAGCACTGGGTACAGTCAGAAGCACGGGAGGGTGAGAGAATTCACCAGAGCCAGAGCGGGGAGCAGAGCAGGCAGAAGGACCAAAGTACACTGCCGAGGGGAGCAGCGGGCGGCAGGAGAGGTCTGTGCGCCATGTGGGACCCTCCTCCGGTGGCCGGGGAGCAGCCGGGGATTGAACCAGTGCTGCAGAGGCTGAGGGCTGCTTCGCAACCCAGTGCTCAACCGCTGCGCCACCGGGGAGGCTCTGTATTTTTATCCAGTTTGTTATTTGCCTTTTAAATTGGTGAGTTTGGACTATTTAGGATGATGATTGATGCATTAGGTTTATTTACTGTTTCTATCTTTCATTTTAAGGCTGTTTAATCTTTTTGTTGTTTCTTTTTCCATTTGCTTCTCTTTGCTTCTTCATTTGGATGACTTTTGGGGGATGTTGCTTCAGCTTCTGCATTTCTTCTGTGTTTCTCTTTTCTAGATTGTTGTTTTGTGTTTTCCAAGAGGGTTTTATCAAGCTTTTGTTTAAGAAAGTCCTTTATGAGCTGATATCGAATTGTCATTATACAATTTCTCACCCTTTCTTCCTCCCCTTTTGTGGTGTTATCTCATTTTATCCTTGTTCATACTTCTGATTATATATTCCTTTTGTCATTTCTATCAAGGTTCTGTGTTTTATGTTGCTTTTTTTATAAAAGAACTCATTTCAACATTTCTTGTAGGGCAGATTTGGTGTTGATAAGGTCCATTACCTTTTGTTTGGGAATGCTTTTATTTCACTTCCATACTTGAATGATAATTTTGCAGAATAGAATATTCTTGGCTGGCAGGTTTTTTTTTTTTTAGGTTTGTGAACACATCATTCCACTCTCTTCTAGCCTGAAGAGTAACTGCTGAAAAAAGAAGAGAACTTTATCAAGGTGCTTGTGTATGATGCATTCTTTATTTTCTCTACCTCTTGATGAGGTCGTTTTGCATTTAGAATTTTAGGTATTAATTGGCTATCTGAATATCCCTGTTTATCTCTTAGTTTCAGGAAGTTCTGTTAGTATTTCTTTGAATATTGTCGCTGTTCCCCTTTCTCTTTTCCTTCTTGACTATCCAGTGTTGTTATGTTTACTTTTCTAATTAAGTCTGATACTTCTCCTAGAGTTTCTTCATTTTTCCTGTCTTATTACTCTCTACTTCCATTTGCATCATTTTTACATTTGTATCTTCCATTATCATAATTCTTCTGCCAGCTTAAATCTATTTAATATATTTTCCATATTTATCCTCATTTTCTTCAGTGTCTGTTTTGTGTTCTTTCAATGTCTTCAGTCTTTTCAGTGAATAGCTCTTTTTTTGTTCCTGGATCCCTTTTGTAAAATCCTGCACTTTCTGTGTTTGATTGTCCTTCCAGTACTTCATATAGCATTTTTTAAATTGTTATTCTAATATCTTTGTCTATTCGGTCCTCTATTTCTGTGTCCTCTTTCCATGTTCTGCAATACTTACGATTTTTCATCTTGTTTTCAGCTATTTCTTGCTTCCTAGGCATGTGTGTGGCTTTTTTTTACATAGTTACAGTTGGTGCTCTCTGGTTTAAGTTTGTTTGTCTCCTTTGTTTTTCTTGGTGACGTATGAAGGCAGCATGGGGAGCTGAGACTCAAATACATAGTTTCAGTCGTGGTGAGGTATGAAGGCTCTTCCAGGCAGATAGGTCAATTCTATCTCCTCTTTTTTCTCTCTCTAAAGCAGGCTCGCTTCAGGTTTCCTAAATTCCTGCCCCGCCTCCTTGTTTCTTTCTTCTATGATGCGAGGCATATTTCATTAAGCTTGAGTCATTGGGCATGACTGCTAGACATTGACCCACAAGTTGTGAGCATCTGGACATTGGCTGCCTTGCACTCCTGGACAGGTGGCTCCAGGACCCTGGTTGTTGGGCAATGCCTGCTGCCAGACAAGAGCCCTGATGTGCAGGTTGCTGAGTACTCCTCACTTGGGTTTTTCTGAAGGGAGTAGGGAGGAGTTTCTCCCGCCTACACCATTTAACTACCAGATTCCCTTATGCCAGACTGTCTAAGACAGTGCCCAGAGCAGCTCCAAGAGGAGTAGAGGGGTGTCCTGTCTTTCCTCTGGGAGCCGATAGGGACCTCTCTTATCTGTTCGGCTGACTGCCAAACTCCCAACGACCTAGCCTGCATTCTTGTGCATGTGCATGTCTGTCTGCCCCAACCCCTCTCTGAAAAGTCTGGTAGGACCATTGTAGTAGCCTTCCAATCCTGTTCCACAGGCCAGAATTGTTACAGTCCTATCTGGGACCATGTTTCCTTCTTTTCTCTCCATCCTCACAGCAAGCCACCAACCTCAGCACAAAGCCTCCATGGGAAAGACCTCCATATCTATCATGGAACCTACAGAACTTCCTTTGAGCAAATTTTATGCTAATTTTATTTTCCTTTTAGTGTAATGGTTAGGGGAGAGGATTATCCATACCTCTCTGTCTGACCCTGTTGTAGGTGGAGTTTCCATTATCACTTTTATTTTCATCAAAGATAAAAGTGGGGCCTCCCCTAGTGGTGCAGCGGTTGAGTGCTGGGCTGTGAAGCTGCCCGCACCCTCAGCAGTGTATTTCATCAGTCTGCCTGTTCTGTTCCCCACTCTTACTCTGGTGAATTCTCTCACCCTCCCACTGCTTCTGACTGTACCCAGTGCTTGTATAAATAAATAAATCTTTAAAAAAAAGATAAAAGTGTAAGAACTTAAATTATAGTATTCGTTTTCTAGGAGTATATATATTTAAATGTTGAATAACATTTTAGTATAGATAACAAGCCTATTTTAACTTTTTCTGAGTAACGGTGTAATATGTCACACCATCTTTTGATGAAACCTAGTAATCATCAGTATTTTCTGCACATACATATTTCAGATGGGGAAAATATGCAAATAAGGAACAAATTATGTTCAGCAAAGCTGCTTTGTTTGTAAGGAGTTTGGGTGCAATAAATTAGCTCGTGTTTTTCTGTAATCGAGGAGAATGTTGAATGTAGAATCTATTAATCTTAAAATATAGCCAGTAAAGTTATATTAAAATATAGCCAGTAATCGCTTCTCGGCCTTTTGGCTAAGATCAAGTGTAAAATATAGCCAGTAAAGTTATAATTCCTATTTATTGATCTTTGTGCCTTAAATCATAATTGCATTGCAAGTCTTGATATTTTGTTCTGGTGGTCTAGAAACACAATGTATCTTTTTCACCTTAATAGAACCATCAAGAGCAAGAGGGCGAATCCTCAGAGTCAGTTATTCCAGAAAGACAGCAAGATCCATCTCTTTCTGAGGTAGGCCTAGTTGTCTCTTAAAAGACACATGTTGGTTGTTTTCATGTTACTTTTCTTATAAAACCTCCATACTGTAACTTTTTTTATAATTTATAAAGCTGTTTTCCGTCTTTGTTTACTCTCTTTTTACCCTTTTCTTTGGCTTTTTTGGTTGCTGTTTATATTTTAGTAGTTTAAGTCAACAAGTCAAGTAGCATCCATATAGATGTTTATTTGCTTTTACAGATCCTAAGCCATTGGAACAAAGCAAATAGCATCAATTTTTACGTCTATATTGTAGTTGATTATTCCTACGAGAACCTTTATACAGGCTTACTGGGTCTTTTCAGTTTTGGTTATCATATTATGTAACAGTTTTCCTCTGTAAAAATCTGTTCCACAAGCCACACTGTGTTAGAATACAGTTTTAGTTTTTATGATTTAAGCAAAAAAATGTTAAATATATATATATAAAGAACAATCATGTGTTCTCATAAGTCAAAAAATACTTTTTTTTGTAATAACTTTCCTCTGCCATTTCCTCTAGTTCTTTGGCTTCTCCATTGAGAGAAAAGGGATAATTGATTTTATTTCTTCCTGATTCAAAATAGGATAAGTATATAATACTGTGGTTTTTACTCTGAAGTATACTTATTGAGGGTTATGGTATGTATAGGTTTAATTTCAATGAAAATACCATAGGGTAACCCTTGAAATATGAACTATACTTAAAAGATTTTAGGTTAAAATGGAATCAATCTTGTTGCCTCTGCCCAGTTGTACCTCACACCTTTGTTCTATTGTACAGTCACTCATCATCATCCTGAGTCAGAAAATGCAAGGGAAGACTAGGAAAGAGGATGCTCTGGGCTATGTTTTTAACCTGTGTGTAGTACCAGCTGGTATGGAAAGATATCCACCATCTGCTCTAATCATGTACACTTATTGCAGCATGGTTTCTCCATTACAAAAAAGTTACTGTAGACTCCCTGCCCCATCAAAAAAAAGAATAGAATCATCTCCCTCTCTAATCAGATCAAACTAGTTCTGAATCTATGGAAGGAATGACCTTAGATGAAACAAGTGTCACATTTATTGAAAAACACCAAATATAATTTGATTTTGACTCCTAGCTAATGACATCTTAGGTAGAATGCTCTTCGTAGCTGGGACTATCTTAGAAATATGGAGCTAAGTTGTGACCACTGAACTGTTTAGTTATATGTGGATATTATATATATGTAAATATATGTATATGAAAATTATACATCTAGTTTTGTTTGTATTTTGTTGGGTATCTGGGAATTATTTCTGTCTTTAAGCCACAAATGGAATTCTGTATTATGGACTCTGTAGGGTTGAAACTGGTGGCTGTAGGTTTTCTATTTTGTCCCATAAGGTTATTAGGTTTATCATTTGCATGTGGAGGGCTAAGGCCTTCCCACAGACCCCTTCTCTTTTTTGATCCCCCTAAAGAGCTCTACATAATTAATGAGTGGTATGGGGTTTGGGGGAGGTGCTTGGCAGATTGAAAAGCAGTATTTTTGTTTTTGTTTTTGTTTTTCATGGCAGAGTGGTACTGCCAGTCTCAGTCCCATTGTATTTAATGACACATTCTTCTTTGTAGGATTATCAAGATGTTATAGACACTCCTATGGACTTCAGCACTGTGAAAGAAACTTTGGAAGCAGGAAACTATGGTAGTCCTCTGGAATTTTATAAGGATGTCCGCCAAATATTCAGCAACTCCAAAGCTTATACCTCTAATAAAAAATCAAGGGTATGAGAAAGCAATATTCGGTTAATTAAGCATTTAATTACATGCTTATGCATGTAATTAGGTTTAATTTAAAAAGATTTATTGATTTATACAAGCATTGGGTACAGTCAGAAGTGCGGGAGGGTGAGAGAATTCACCAGAGCCAGAGGGGAAAGCAGAGCAGGCAGACTGACGAAATACACTGCTGAGGGGAGCAGCGGGCGTGGCAGAAGTGGTCTGCCGCGCCATGTGGGACCCTTGCCTGGGCGGCCAGGGATCGAACTGGTGCTGCAGAGGCTGCAGGCAGCTTTGCCACCCAGTGCTCAACCGCTGCACCAGCGGGGAGGCCTTGCAATTTTTTATATATATGAAACAACTTTCTCCTACCTGCCTTTTCTTTACTCTTTGTAATACTTATATCTGCTTGATAGGTCAAGGAAAGGAGAGGTAGTCATTTGAGTACCCTTTAATAATTTGATACGTAAAAGTATTTGGCACTATTCATTTAAATATGTGAAATATTTGGGTTAGCTCTGAATATTTATGCTCCCTTTATTATAACAAATAGTGAATTCTATTGGTATAACAGTGTATTCATACTCACATTTAATACTGTCCCTATGTTTTGTCAGAACTTAAATATCTTGAGAACAAAAGATAGTAACAATAATTTTTGTGTTTTGTGATTAGTGGCATCTGATTAACTTTTAAATTATTTGCAAAATAGTTATTTTACTTGGCCACTTACATCTCATGAAATGAATTTTCACTGATTTCTGCAGTCATAATTTTTTAACATTTATTTCTTACATTTACTTTCATGTTTATATATTCTTTAGAACAGTAGGTTATATTTTGAGTCTTTTAAAATATGAACATTTTTCTTATGTTATTACTGTTTGAAAACAGAATTTTTAATGTCTCCATATTCCTCTGTGTGGTAGTTCTATGCTATTTCACTAGTGTTCAGATATTGAAAGATACAGGCTATTTCTAGTTTTTCATTCTACATTAAAAATTTGTGTCTAAAATATGTTAATATTCTTGAGCATAGTTATATTATCTGCACAATTATAGGATATTCCCTTAGGATAAATTCCCACAAGTGAAATTATTAGACAAAGTATATTTATTTTTTTAGGCTTTTAGTACATATTGCAAATTTTCCTTTAGAATATTGTTCCAGTTAAAATATCCAGTGGCTATCTATACAAATTTTATTCTAACCTAGCCCAACATTGGTTATTATCTTTAAAATATTTGTTAATTTTTAGGTGAAAATGGTACCTTTAAAATTCTTCAGAAAAAATATTTCAAGTATATAAAATAGCTCCCATATCTTGTCTGAAGGAATGTTGATCCAGGCATGTTTCTATCTTTTATATAATTAAAAATGTTTCTACAACAAGACTACAATTTTCACCTTTTCAGATTTATAGCATGACGCTGCGATTATCTGCCTTATTTGAAAGTCACATTAAAAATATCATCTCTGAATATAAGTCAGCAATCCAGAGTCAGAAGAGGAAAAGGCCACGGTACAGAAAACGTCTAAGAAGCAGCAGCAGTTCGTTATCTAGTAGCAGAGCCCCCAGGTATGTTACATTGATATAGCATTTTATGTTTTCAAAGCATTTTGTATATATTGCCTAATCTTTGAAGTTTATGAATCGTTTAAGACATCCCAAGACCCAAGAGTTTTTTTTTTTTTTTTTTTAATTCTTGCATCTATGTGAAGTTGAGATGGTGACTCCCAAAATTCTGTTTATATGCATTTGACTATATCAAAGACTTTTTTAAAATTTCAATGATTGAAATTTAACCTTGTCGTATTGCCAATTTTAGGCATTTCACTGAAAAAACAGGAAATTTCTTCTTTGGTCAGCTTAAGCATTTTGTATCATACTGTCTATCATAATATGTTGCTAACAGAAAAAAAAAACACAAAAAACAACTACTCATTTTTATATATTTTTACTTTAGTCCAAAAGGGAAACAGAAACAAATGAAGTTGCAGCCGAAAAATGACCATAATACCTCAGTGTCTTTTGCCAGGACTAGCTCTCCTTTCTCATCTCCTGGTAAATATGTCTTTTGTTTGTAGTGTTATATATCTCAGTTTAGTGCTGGTATTTAGGATGTAGAAGAGGCAGCACGGTTTATAGCTCAAAGAGCAATGAATTTAGATGTAGGAAAGTTGTGCTTTCCCAGTTATATTCTATCTGTGGGGCCCTGAGTAAAACATCAGACCACAGGACTGATACAGTTTCTTCATTTTTAAATGAAGGTTTTAGACTAGATGAGTTTTAAAGGCTCATGGTTATAAAACTCTGTGGCTTTATGATTTTTAATATCGGTAATATCTCAGAATACTCATCTACAATATATTTGCCAACCTAAGAATTAAGGATTCATTATATATGGAGGTGGTTTCATTGGACAGTTTTTTTCTGAAATTCTGTACTTAAAAGCTAAACATGTAATGAACCATTTGTTCTCAAAATGTATTTACTTCTTCAAGCAGTTTTCATTTTGATGTTAGAGTAACATAGCTGAGCATGATATAATTTTTAAAATAGCTCATTTAACTTTCCTGAAAACATGATAATTATGTTAACATTACAGTCTTTTTAAATGCAAGTTTCAGATGCTGCTGAAGGGCTTTCACTATATCTACTTGATGATGAAGTAGATGGGGCATTTTCTTCATCAAGCTTCAGTGGATATAGCCGAAGTGGAAATAGCCATGACCCAGGGAAAGCCAAATCATTTCGGAATAGAGTTTTGCCAATTAAACAAGGTAGGAAAAAAATATGGACAGGGTGTTTATTCTTTGTTTCCTCCGGATGGCAGACAAATCATTTAAAAACTGATGTACTTAGGTAGTACAAATTAACATGTCATTTTATTTAATGAGGATTTTAATGTTGTCAAAATTGAGCAGATAGGGTTTCATATCCACAGCCTGAAAAGGCCCTTAGCACGTTCCCAATAGTTATTTTTAAGCACATTGTAGTCTTTCTAAGTAAAATGTGAAATGAATAGGGAAAAAAAACTCAGACATTCTCTTCCCTTAGGGCCTGATGTCTCACTAATTCAGTGATTTTCAGAGTAGCCTCTGCCTATTTCTAGGAAAACCACAGAGATACTTCAGGAATTCTTAGAAGAACCTTCCCTATTCAACCAGAACAGTTCTTGTTTTTAATTCATATAATGAGCTTCCATGTAACTTCTATTTGAAGAAAAATTTCCACTGCTTAAGAAGAAATCACTAACCTAATTCATTATCTGTATATTTATTTTGGACCATTTCAGGGGGCATCATTTATAAATATTTGAAGATTATAGTTGTTATTCACTTTTCTTCTTGCACTTAGTCCTATGTTATATACCTTGAATGTGTTCAAAGAAAGTTCCAATAGGTTATTCTGTTTTGAAATTTCTTAATAGTTAATAATAAGCTTTTACAAATATCTTTCTACAAAAACACATTTTTATTTTATATAAATTTTTAATAAAGCATTATTGAAGCTTTGAATAACTTAAATATCGACTAACTTAAAAGTAGATTTTTGAAAGATATATTTTATATTGGTTGTGTGAGATATATTGAAACACATTTGATTACTTTAAAATAATTACTGTCTTTAATTTTCTCAATTTGTATCTTGATTCTCTTCTCATCCTGCTGCATCTTGCATACGTTTGTGCTAATTCCTCCTCTTTTTGACCTTCCCTTTACCATCAAGCTTTTAGAAAGAATGGCCTAATACTTCCCATCTCTATTTTCTTTCATTAAGCATTCTTTTATCCTTTGTAAATCCTCTGGTTTCTGTCCCCACCACTCTGCAAAAGCTATTTCCCCAGAATTACCTGTTATCGTCAATGACCAACCAGTGTCCTTTTTTAGTGCCTCTTTCCTTGATCTCTCTGTATGACTGCATGTTAATTGACTAACCCCACTAGGCACGCTACTGCCTGATTTCTTTACTGGTTCTTCTATATCTGTTTCTTCTTTTTTGTCCCTACTTGCAGTTTCCTACTGGTTTATGGCTTTTCGGTTTTGGGTGTTTTTTTTGGGGGGGGTTTAAGGAATCTGATGGCTACATCAGTCATGCTGATGACTCTCCAGATTCATATATCTGTCCTTAAAATCTCTTTATTCTAGCAGCCTCATTTTCAAGTGCTTTCTAAAAAATTTCCCTTTGAGTGCTATCATCCATCTTTCTGTCTGAAACTTTCTTCTTTTTCTGAACTCATTGTTTCAATTACTGGCACCGCCCACCATCTTCCTAGTCACCCAGTTTAAGATTTTGCAGTGTTCTTTGACTTTCCTTCTACTCTTCATATCCTGTTGGTTGCTAGGTTTTGTGAATTATGAAATTCTTTTATACCATTTGAATTTCTAGTCTGTAGTTTCTATTGCTAACCCCTTATTCTCTAGCCTAGTATATTAGTCAGCTGCGGCTGTTACAGTAATATTCCACAGATTAAGTGGTTTAAAGAGCAAATTTATATATACATATATATATATATATACACACACACATACTTAAAGAAAAGATTTATATATACTTAGAGAAAATTTATATATACATATATATACTTAAAGTATATAATTTGATGTTTTAATATATGTATATACTGTGAAATGATCACCATAATCAAACTAATTAACATATCTACATAGCTACTGTGTGTGTTGAAAAAAATTTTTATCCTTCTAGAAGATTTGAAATATACAATGCAGTATGTGAACTATAGTCAACTTGCTGTGCATTAGCTATCCAGAACTTACTCATCCTGCATAACTGATTCTTTGTACCATTTGACCAACACCCCCCATTTCCCCTCCCCCCAGTCCCTGACGGTTACCAACTTACTCTATGCTTCTATGAGTATGATGATTTTAGATTCCACATATAAGTGACATTATGTGTTATTTCTCTTTGTGTCTTGCTTATTTTGCTTTGTATAATGTCTTCCAGCTCCATTCATGCTATGATAATTGGCAAAATTTCCTTCTTTTTTTCTTTTCTTTTTAATTTTTTTAAAAATTTATTTATTTATGCATACAATAGCTGGGGTGTAGGCCATAGATGCGGGGGGTGAGAGGATTCACCAGAGACAGAGTGGGGAGCAGAACAGGCTGACTGACTGAAATATACTGCTGAGGGGAGCAGTGGGCAAGACAGGAGAGGTCTACTTTGCCATGTGGGTCTCTCTCTGGCCGGCCAGGGATCGAACTCATGCTGCAGAGGTTGCGGATTGCTTCATAGTGTGGTGCTTAACCCCTTGGGCCACCAGGGAGGCCATCCTTCTTTTTTTAAAGCTCAATAATATTCCATTGTATAGGATATGTATGTGTATATACACCGCATTTTCTTTATTCACTTATCTGTACCAAGACATTTAGATTTTTGGCTATTGTGAATAATGTTATAGTGAACATAAGAGTACAGATATCTCTTCACAACCCTGTTTTGAATTCCTTTGGCTATATACTCAGAAGTAGGATTGCTGGATCAAATGGTTGTTTTATTTTAATTTTTTTGAGGACTATCCATACTGATTTCCATAATGGATAAACAAATTTATATTCTTTTTTTAATAATAAATTTTATTTTTATATTCCCCATACAATTGCAACCCCTTTATTTTGACCCCAATCCCTCCCCTCCCGCCCCCTACCCCGCATAGAGTGTCTCTGGTTCATAGTTATTTGTTGATTTTGACAAATTTATATTCTTGCCAACAGTGTGCAAGGGTTCCATTTTCTCCACCCTCATGGACATTTGTTATCCTTTATCTTTTTTGATACTAGCCCTTCTAACATGTGTGAGGTGATATTGATTGTGGTTTTGATTCACACCTCTCTGATGATTAAAGATGTTGAATACCTCTTCATATACTTCAAACCGACATATATTTTCTCATGGTTCTAAAGCTCAAAGATCAGGTGCTAGCAGGGTTGGTGTCTGGTGAGGGCTCTCTTTCTGGCTTGCAAATAGCTGCCTTTTTGCTTTAGATTTTCTTTTCACAGATGGGGAGAGAAAATATTCACTAGTGTGTCTCTTCCTCTTCTTATAAAGACATCATTTAGTGCATTAGGGCCCACCCCTCCCTTATAATCATATACTTTAATTTCTGCCTTGAAGACCCTATTTACAAATACAGTCACAATGGGGATTCAGTCTTCCACATAGGTACTAGAAGGAGTGGACATAATTTACTCCATAACACCTAGACTATTAGACTAATCTTGTTACAGTGTTTACTGTACAACCTTAGACTTTGCTACTTCCAATCTTTCCAGTCCACTCTCCTGTTTTCACCTTACCTCACTAGCCATTTCTTCTCAACAGTCTTTGCTGGTTCTTCAGTATTTTTAAATGTTGGAATATCCCGGATCTCAGTCCTTAGCCACGTTTTCCCTCTTTACTTGTTTTCTTAATGAGCTCTTAGTTTTCTTGACCTAAATATCATCTCTTTACTGATAATTTTCCAAATTATATCTCTAGCTATATCCAAATCTCCCCTGAGCACTAGACTGGTATAGCCACCTAAATTTTTCCATTTACTTTTTTAATGTCTTAACTTGGAATCTTGACTTTTTTTTACCACCCTGTCCAAATCTATTTCCCCTTCAGTGTTGTCCAGTTTAACAAAATATCTCTATTACTCATTTGCTCAGATCATAAAACCTGAGAGTTGACCCTCATTTTGTGCTTTAATACTTGACATCTGATCTGTTCAGCAATTCCTGTCAGTTCAAGCTTTAATAACAGAGGTTGATTGTGGAGGCTCCTTTAGAAAGAAATACTCCAAATTTAATCACTTTCCATCACCTCTATTGTTACCTTCCTTATCATGTCTTAACTCAACTATTCTAGTGGGCTTCCAAATGGCTTCTGCTTCCAATATTGCCTCCTTTGTAATCTGTTGTCTCTACAGTGAAAATAGCACTCTTTTTTTTTTAAGATTTATTTTTTTTGTGCATATAAGAGCTGGGGTACAGGCCAGAGATTGGGAGGGGTGAGAGGATTCACCAGAGGCAGAGTGGGGAACAGAACAGGCAGACTGACTGAAACACACTGCTGAGGGGAGCAGTGGGCGAGACAGGAGAGGTCTACTTCGCCGTGTGGGTTTCTCCCTTGCCAGCTGGGGATCGAACTCATGCTGCAGAGGCTGCAGATTGCTTCATAGTGCGGTGCTTAACCCCCTGCACCACCAGGGAAGCCAACAATAGCACTCTTTAAAACTTGTAAATCAGATCTTGTCATTCTCCACCTTGAAAACCTTTCCACTGGCAGTCATTGCTTACTACCCTGTTTTTCTTTTCCACTGCAGTAAAACTGGGTTTATATTTCTTCTGGAATGCTCTTTCTCCAGATTTCACTTTGTTAGATTCTTTTCTCTGATACTATTGCCATAAAAAAGTCTTCCCTGTGGTCTCCCTGGTGGTGCAGGGGTTGAGTCTCAGCACTGTTGGGTTATTACCAGTCACTGCGATGCGGGTTGGATCCCCAGCCAGGGAGCTAACCCACATGGCACAGCAGACCTCTCCTGTCTTGCCCGCTGCTCCCCTCAGCAGTGTGTTTCAGTGGATCTGCCTGTCCGACTCCTTACTCTGTCTCTGGTGAATCCTCTCACCTGCTAACCCCTGCACCTCTGGCCTTCACCCCAGTTCTTGTATGCATAAATGGAAAAAGTTAGATCTTTGGAAAAAAAAGGTCTTCCCTGTCTAAAATACCCCAATTTTTCACATTTTTCTTGCCCTCTTTCTTTTTCTTTGCAGTGCATATCATTAGTTAATATTTGATCATTCATTTGTTCACTTTATTGTCTCTCAACTTTTGTCTACCAAAATATAATTTCAAAGAGCAAGAACTTTTTCTCATTTATTGCCATATCCAAAACTCCAAGCAATGCCTGACTCATAATAGGTAACCAGAAAGAATTTGTTGAAGAAATTAATGAAATTATTCTGATATATATTCCCAGATAATTCTTCCTAGAGTTCTGCACTTAAATATCTGCCCAGCTAACTCACCGCCCATTCTCCCACTTCCATGTCCTTCTCCCTGCTTTCCCTCCTCCAGAGAAAAAATATTAGGGAAAACACAACTTGAGTGTCTTCCATATCATATCCAACAGATTTAGATTCACACTCCAAAACCCTCCATGATTTTATCCCATCTTTCTTTGAGTACCAAAATTTTTTGTGATAGACTGTTTATTTTACATTTAAACCTAAATAACCATTTTATTAATATCAAAGCTTAACTTTAAAAAAATCATTCATCTTGATTTAGATCACTCCCTTGATGGACCCCTTACAAATGGTGATGGCAGAGAGCCCCGGACAGGAATCAAGAGAAAACTTCTTAGTGCATCAGAAGAAGATGAAAACATGGGAAGAGAAGAGAAAGAGAAAAAAGAAACAAAGGAGAAATCACATTCATCTTCCTCAGAGAGTGGAGAGTTAGGATCCAGTTTAAGTTCTGAAAGTACCTGTGGTTCTGATTCTGACTCTGAATCAACTTCCAGAACAGATCAAGATTATGTAGATGGAGACCATGACTATAGCAAATTCATACAAACCAGGCCTAAAAGAAAACTAAGAAAGCAACATGCCAATGGAAAAAGAAACTGGAAGATGAGAGGCACAGGAGGAAGGGGCAGATGGGGTAGATGGGGTAGATGGAGTAGGGGAGGCAGAGGAAGAGGAGGCAGGGGCCGTGGGGTCGAGGAAGAGGTGGAGGTGGTAGTAGGGGGAGAGGGAGAGGGAGAGGAGGAAGAGGCGCTTCTAGAGGAGCCACCAGAGCCAAACGTGCACGCATTGCAGATGATGAATTTGATACTATGTTTTCAGGACGTTTTAGTAGACTGCCTCGAATTAAAACAAGAAACCAAGGCAGAAGGACTGTTTTATATAATGATGATTCTGATAATGACAACTTTGTGTCCACTGAAGATCCTCTGAATCTTGGTACATCCAGATCAGGCAGAGTGCGTAAAATGACAGAAAAAGCCAGGGTTAGCCATCTCATGGGATGGAATTATTAACAGTTAATAAATTTAGAATAATTTAAAAATTTCAATGGCCTTCTACTGCAGGGAATTTACCAGGAAATCTACAAAGCAAGTTGTGTGGGGACTTCTGCTTCCTTTCACATTGGTGCTTTTCCATTATGCCAGTATACATTTGTTTCAAGACTTTTGACCTCCACACTTCATTTGTTCAAACAAGCCTTACTCATTAGGCCTTAAATTTAAAGAAAAAATTGCCCCCCACACACACATATCACAGACACACTACATATTTACTACATTAAAGGAGCATTATTCAGCTTCTTAAGAGTAGCATGACATTTTTATCTCAATGGAATATCCCTCTTTTGCTTTTGTATCACAGAAGTATAGCACCTTCTTATAGAGTTTTATATAGTTTGTTTTTGCCATTTTGATTCCTGTACCCAGTAATAATAACTTTTGCACAATACACCAATCCTAAAGGCAGCTATTAAATGTTTACAGTTTCTATATTGTAAGAACGATCTGGATTATTTTACTCTACCCAGGCCAAACTTTCATGAAATGTACTAAACTGAAGTATATATTTATACTACAGTTTTTTTTGGGGGGTGGGGGGTCCTCGATATGCTTTTCATTGATTTGCTTAATTCATGTTAAAGGTGAGAAAGGGTTGGTGCCTTGTAAATATGTAGCAAATCTTTGTGGTGTGTCCTGATGATGTATGC
This sequence comes from Talpa occidentalis, assembly GCF_014898055.3. NCBI lineage: Eukaryota > Metazoa > Chordata > Mammalia > Eulipotyphla > Talpidae > Talpa > Talpa occidentalis. The sequence continues at coordinate 41,372,524 of NW_023601543.1, forward strand.
ATTAACTTTATTAAAAAAGAATACTTGAGGTATCAATCTAGACAAGGTGCCAAATGCAAAAGTTTCTTGCATCCATTTTCTTTTCCTGTTATATTTTATTATATTAATAGAACTTGTGTAGCTTAAAAAAATAATTTAAACATTTGAAAAATCTTCATCCACAAAGAATAGCTTCTCTAAATAGTAGCTCAGCTACCTCTATTAACTACAACTACTGGAAATATTAAGTAAATAGATGCTGTTATTCATTTCTAAGGAAAAATAGAACAAGCTTGGTAGGAATGAGTACCCTAAATTATAAGCTGAGAGGTTGTTAATAATCATTAGCTCTCAAATTAATAGTTGTAATTAACAAACTTTCATAAGTATAGTATGCTCTACCTTAGGCTTTTCTTAGAACATTTTTAAGTAAACTTGGGCTACTATATCTCTGCTACCACTTACTATTTAACATCTGTGAGTGACTGGTTTTCTTTGAGTCCTAAAATGTAACAAAGTACCTAGATAGAGTTGGAATGTTTTGGGCAGCCAATATTTTGAATCAACTTTAATAGGTTCTATTCATACCATTCCAAAGGGTTCTTCTGTTAGGGTCTTTCAGAAAAGAACCTTGCTGCAGTGCACACTGATATTTTGAGTCATTCTATAGATGGAAAAGTCTTTAAAACATAATGGTATTGTTTGCAGCAATAGAGTGCATGTGAGTTTCAAGAGCAGTTTTACTCCTTAAATTTGAGAGACTTCAAATTCGCTAATTTGTTACTTAGATTTTTGAGGTGAGGGGGACTATAATATTGATTTTTTTTTTCTGGTAACAGCAGTTATGTTGCACTTAGATCAGACTTGTGGGATAAAAGAAACTTCTTAATGTATACCTACTAATCCCTGGATATTTCTTAAGCTAATGTGTTTGTGTTATGCTTTCCATTATTTCATGCATCTGAAAATTCTTAAGCGCAGGAAATGGAGTATTCTCATAACTTTTGCTTATTTCGTTGGGTTGGGTAGGGGTTATTCTTGGATTAACATCTTTAAGCAGTTTTTTTTTTGGCCATAGAAATATGTTCAGACTTTAAGAAATTATTGTTTTGAATTGTTAATGGCACTAACTTCTGTTGTTGGACAGTAGATCAAGCTGATTTTCTTTTTTCGTTTGTAGTCTTTTTTTCATGAAAGCAAAACTACTTCTGGCTGTAACTCAGCTGCCACTATTTACCCTAACATATTTTCAGAAGCATTCATATTTGATACTTTACATTTGATTTTGCTAAAATACTACTATTTCAGTTATCTGTCTTTTGGTCATTTAGACAAAATTTGTGCCTGTGTTTTTCTGGAATCAATAATCTTTGGCTTACTCTAATCAAAGTGACTTACTTAAAATCATGGATATACCCAAATGTGTATGTATCATGTGTATTTTTTTAGGGTGAAATTTTTGTTGAAATTTTTTTTATGAGGAGCTTACCCCTTGAAATGTAGAATTGCCATTTGTGTGATTGTAGCTATCTCAAGCTTTATTTATAATTTATTTTGAAAAATAAAAATGTCACCTTATTCCCCAAATGTCAAGATTTTCTCAGTTTAGATAATTAGAATAATAAGGCTACAGACATTTTAAACATATTTTATATGTAGTGAAATACTATGAAAATACTAGTGAACAGCATTTTGCTGTAATGTTAATTTCAGTTATTAAGATTTAAAGAGTTAGTCACCAGATTATGTTAGATTAGCAGAGTTACCATTTATTACAAAACAAAACAGATCACTTTCTGTTTGCATGCAAATTATTTTAGTAAGTGAAAAAAAGGTTTGGAAGACAGAATTTTTAGTTTTATATCTGACTGCCCCCCCATCCCCAATTTAGACTTTGCTTTTTTTTGTAACACTGCCTCCAGTGAATGTGTTGTAATTTTTATCACATTGAATATTTTATCACTTTAATTTTTTAGAAGCCCTTTAAACTGAAATTAGATCCAGGTTCAGTCATAGCAAAGCAAGTAGTAAGTGATCTAAAATTTTTGAAGAAAAGTCTAAATCTTAAATGATTGCTACACTTATATTTAGGCCCGTGAGAGCATACACATGTATATGCCTAAATCTATGCTATATATTAATAGTTAGTGAGCTGTAATATTTCTCATTAATGCTAATGATGTTTTAATTCCCAATTTAAGATCTTGGCATGTGTATATATTTATGAAAGTGTGTTTCTTCTATGGCTTGCTATTTGTATCTTGACTACAAGCAATAGGATGCTCTCCAAAACATTCACTAGCCTATTAGCCTAATGATTGTGTGTGTGTGTGTGTGTGTGTGTGTAGGTGTAGTTTATTTTCCAACTTGACAGTTTATCACAAACATTTAAAAAATATTTTTGTGTGTGGAGAACAGCTGTATTTCACTGTCTACCAGTTCTTTGCCTCTGTTGTAAAATGCTTAGCCTATGTGTGTGTGTGTGCACATGCGTGTGTGTATGTGTGTGCGTGTGTATACACACATATATATATTGCTTGATCATTCTCATTATCCTTCTAGATAAACAGTCTAGGATTTGTCTTATCTCTTTTTTGGGGATTAAATTGCTCTTTTTGTTTCTTTTTGTTTCCCTTCCTGGAGAACAGTATTGTGCTAGAATTTTACTATATAATACATTGTTTCACCCAGAGGCTAAAAAACAGTAAAATTCATAATCTCATCCTGCACAACCATGTGCTCAAATGTCTAACTCAGCTTTCCAGTACTTTGAAGTAAATTTGAGTGATTTGTCTTTTTTGTTGTAATCCTGTAGATTGTCATTAGACAATAACAGAGTGATTGAAAGGGAAAGATGTGAATGCTACTTCTAACTTTTTGATAAAAACTTTTTGAACATTTTTCAAAATTTGTATGTTTGTGGTAGTGATAAACACCTTATTACTCGTTTATATATTTCGGGAATTATTTTATGCACATTTACCAACTGGTACTTAAAGTTGGAATTTTCACATCTACAAAGATGACTTACATCCTGTATAATTTTCAGTATACTTTAATATCCATCTTTTTGAACAATTACCAACATTTTGAGTTCCAAAATGAATAGTTTAGTTCTGGAGACAGGGACAGAACTTGACATTAAAGCTCATTGTTTTAAATGTTAACTACATACCCAACATTTTTGTGGTACATGAGACCTTATGAAATTTTTATTGAAAATAAAATATTCTATGATGACTTTTAAGGCTTGTTTTAAAAATTAGTGTGAATATATTTTCATGCTTTTTTTTTTGCTTTTCACCTCAGTAAAGTTTCTTTATCAACTTTCAACTACCAAGTTTTGATTAAATTCTAATATAATTTTTCATGGTGCTGTATTTTATGGAATGTGGATTGCCCTCAAGTTTCTTGACATTTATTTCTTATCTAGCTTATCCTTGGTTAATTTCTTTTCTATCATTCCTCTCCTGCATACTTTTATTTTCACTTCTCTTTGTGCAACGAAGACTGCACCTAATTTAACACACTTCAAGACTGGCAATTTATGATTCATTGATGGGAGAAGTACAGCAGAAAAGCCCTGCAGTTTAGAGTTAAGGTGTATTTGTTTATATGTATGCCCATTTGTTATTCATATACTTGTCTTAATTAAATCTAGAATATGAGACTTTGACTTATAAAAGCATGATAAGTATTTTCTAAAAATAAAACTATTGATACACATTAAAATTGCCATTGGTAACTGAGTTTTAAAAATCACATACAAAAATATTTAGAAACCCAGTTGGGAAATGTGTTTTTACATATGTCATCAGATACACATTAGGCAGTACTATAAATGTTAATTCTTTAAACAATACTGTGGTGATGGCAATCAGTAATTTATTTCTTTGTCCTGTAACTTATCATCCTTGTCTTTTGTAACCCCTTACACAGTATTAACAAATCTGTACCTTATGTTTGTTCTTAGTGTCCATATATTTTAAGATGGAAATATTCAGTTAAAAGTTGATGTAATGTTGTATATGGGCAAAATGTCCATTAAACTTAAATTCAGTAAAGAAAGGTAAACTAAACTGGCTCGACTTATAAAAGATGTTTTGTTTGGCAGTTGTCAGTCCTTACAAGCAATTATCTTCAACAACAAAAAAAATTGGACTAATTTGTTGCCATTCTTTATGGGATGTTTACAATAAAATTCCAAGTTGTTTGGAATCGGTTGCACTCTTACTGCTTTATGCTTTGAGTCAGAAAATGGAGATAATTAACAAGAAGAAGGAAAGATAGAGTTACCTTTCTGTTACCCATCTTCAGAGATTACACCATGTAACTCTTGGGTCTTTGTTGTTTCTTTGTCATAGATTTTTTTTTTTAAATATTTGCTTAGTCTGAGAAATTAGGGTGCTTCTAGCTATCAAAGAAAACTAAGACTTTGTTGCCTTAGTCATTGCAGATACTTTTTGGGTCACTTTTAGGTAATAAATATGGTGTTAACATTTTAAGTGTGGGCTACTGGTGCATTAAACAACAGCCTGCAAAGCATCAGTCAACATTTTGTTTTGTGGAGCTTTTTGAAATGAATAGATTTCTAATGACTTTATTATGGCTTGTGAGTTTTAACAGCTGAGCTATGAACCTCTGGCATTTTAATTACAGTAAATTTGCCCAACAGAGGCAATTACATAAATGTTATAAATGGTGCTTTAAATCAGTGTTAAGTGAAGGAGGGAAAGAAGTGAAGTGAAAGGTGACAAACTAGGAACTGAAAACCTTAATGGGACTATTCATCCTAGTTGTGCATCCATATGCCTACCCAGAATTTTCTTCCCAGTGACAAGAACCCCACTCAATTGAAGGTAAGTAAGCAGACCAAAGACTGGACTGTATGTTTTTTTTAAAACCTATAATATTTGTTTTGTGGATTTAGAATCAAGAAATAGGGCATTTGGAAAAAAATGCCACCTCTATCTTCTGTCATTGTTTCTCCTGACTATGAAAGTCGACCAAATGTTCATGATATTTGAAGGTTGAAGTGTAGATGCACTATTGGACATTTGTGTTTAGTTGCTTAATTGAAGATAATCCTTTTTAAAGGTATGAAAGTGTTACATTAAAAATCCTTTATTAGCAGGCTTTGGTGTTTTCTGACCACCTATTTGATATTTTTAACTAGAAAAAATTTTAATTTTAAAATATTCTAGCATTATTCAAAAGAGGATCCTTTTTTTGTTGTTGTTTCCTAGTTGATGGGGGTCAAGAACAAATTTACGCTGTATTCTCTTTATTATATGCCCCTGACAATTTAAAGCTACTTCCCAAAAATGCATATAATAAGTTGATTCTAGTATATTGAGGCTATGAGTTGGTTTTCTTAGAATTTTTATGCCTATGTACTTGTAGTTGTTAGACACTTCTTTCTTTATATACACTTGAAGGATTTTTTATGCTATTGCTGGCAAACCAAAATGAACATTTTAGAGAATTTTTTTTTATAATGTTAGTATGTTTTCTTTGCCAACTGTGGCAATTGCCTTAATAGTTGCCTCTCATCTGGAGATTACAAGTATGCAGTAGATAATTTTAACTAAGTTACTATTACAAGTTAAAGGTTAACTTGCTATTGGAAAATTTTAAAAACAAATTTCTGAAGCTAGTATCCTTTCATAAATTTGTAAATGTTGAATTGTGAAGTGTGCACAACATGTTTATGATTCTCTTTAATGTTACAAGTTTTATAGTAAATATTGAAGAAATGAAAATATTTGAAATTGTTTTCTTTAGGTTATTAATGGTAGAATTTATTTATTTTGGGAGTGTTTTTGCTGTTGATTTTTGTCATGTTACTATTCTAAAATTTGTATAACAACATGTTAATTTTTATGTCTTTTTTCCCCGATTTTATGATTTGCCAGTTCTTTTAATATATATTAGGAATTTTGTGTACACTGTCAAATCAGTTAAGGCAGTAAGACTCTTAAGGTGTTACTTTATTTTTTTAAGAATGTGTAGAATATTGTGTTTAAATGAGACTTGCAGCCCAAATTGTATAATGATCATTTTTAAGGGGGGGATATTTTGTTATACTTGAGTATTGCTCCTCTAAAATACTGATGAAGTGGTGGTGATTCTGAATTGTTTTCTATTTGTTAAATTTTTACTTTTTATTTAGCACAAACCTTGTATGTATAAATGTTAATTTCACCTCATTTGACCCTATGGAACAGAAAATAGCATTCCCTTGACATTCTTATCATCACATTATCAAGTGATCCTTTCAGTTTTGGGGTTTGCTGTGCATTCTTATTGTAATTGTGATTAGTAATTCTCATGATTAAGAAAAATAGTATTAAGCAAAGATAATAGTTCATGGGAAATATATTTTTTTTCTTTCTGATTGTTGTCTAAAAATGTGACCAGTAAATACAATGACAAGATTTCAACACTGTAGAAATACTAATTTTTTATTGGTTTGCTTTTGAGGATTCAAGCAAATTATTATGAAATGGGAGACTCTAAGTTGTAAATATGAACCTTAAAGATCACGTTTCCCTTTGCTTCTGGCTAAGATCATTTAACATGAGGACATTGAAATATAGATCTTTATGTCTCTTAGTACTTCTGAAAGACAATAGTTAGGGGTAAATTTTTTTCTAAAATACCAGGTTTGGAGTTAAAATAGAGTTCTTAAAGTGTGTCTTCTGCAAGCTTTACACAAGTATAAATACACATGAAAATTGTAGTGTTTACTTAAATCTTAATGTGAGGATTAGTTCTACTAATACATACATGTGCACTTGAAAGTATACTATACAAAATATTTCTATTATATCTACCTTCCACTTACCTTGCCAGTTGCAAAACCTTTTGAATTTAAGTGAGTTTTAGCTACAGCTCTCAAAGAATTCTTCAGGGTTCTGACTTAATCGTGGATTTAATTTAGTTTTAGGTGGTTTTTTTTTGTTTGTTTTCTTTGAGGTGTTTAATTTTTTTTTTAATTTTATCACACTCGTTTTTAAAATATACCCCCAATCCAAAATATACAGGTAAAATAAGAAAGGAAAGCTTTGAACTTTTAGAAAGAAAATATTTACTATCTCAAATGATTTGTATTTTTTTCTTATTTTAAGACTTTGGAGCAGAGCTGGTAGTTGGTGGTAGTGTGAATAGCCCTGTAAATGCAGTAAAGCTGAATTTGAACTCTCACTAACTTGAATCATATATATATGTGTATATATATATATATATATATATATATATAGAGAGAGAGAGAGAGAGAGAGAGAGAGAGAGAGAGAGAGTTATATAGTTATTAAGGAAAAATTTTTTAAGTAAATTATCAGGGCTCATGTATTTGTTATATGGTTGATTTCACCTCTGTGTTGTCAAGGAATGAAGTTTTGTACTGAATTTTGAAAAGGCATTAGGTCTACCCAAGTCGTGCTTGGTTCATGGTCTTTACATTAGTCTCATTTATATCTCACAAATGCCACCTTTTCTCCTTAACCACCTTCCACTTACCCATCCTCATCCTGTGAACAAAAATGTTGGTTTCTAACAGACAGTTAAATTATTCTGTCAACAAAAAATTGCTGTAAAAAATCAAACAGAAAGGGAGTAGAAAATAGAGTATTCTCTCTGAGCTTGCTGCCTAATTTCTAGTCAGTTACTTTTTTTTTTAACCTCCAAGTAGAAAAGTTAATTTTCCTAGCTGGATAGAACAGGTCAGATTTTTCTAACTGATTATACATACACTAATCTTTACTTGTGTTAGGAGAAAATAACCAAAAGTCTGGATTGGATTGGAGCCTTGTGCTATGTACAGTTGGATACCATTCTGTGACCTGGTCTATGTGTTTCATAATGTGTATTAGAAAGAAAGGAGCCTGGGATTAGCTACCATGGTTATAGTGGAGAATAAGGGGATAAAGGAAAGCTAAGGGGAAATATTGAGCTCTTTCTAAGATCTGTCTTATATTTTGGAAGGTGGTAGTTAGGGACTAAAATATTTGAAGAGCGGAATGGGGTTTGGAGAGTTAAATGGGGAAGAAATAACCTAGTTTTCAGGATTTAGGTATCAATGTCTTCAAGCACAGTTTAGGGGACATCCCACATTCATTTTGATTTTTAGAGGAAGGTATTTTGCAAAGGGATCATTGATGGTGATGGTGGGATTTTAATGTAAGAATTATTTTATATTTCTTAATAATTCAACCATTTTATGAAGGTATTACTAGCTTCATATTGTAGATGAGGAAATAGGTACTAAAAAGCAAAGAAACTTGCCCAAGATCATAGACAATAAATGACAGGACTTATACTAAACTCTGTTTCCAAAGCCTATGTGCTTAACTATTATACATGGCAATTCGCATTTTGCTAGTGTTAGACTTGCTGAATTACTTTGGCCAAGTCCCTTTTCTTCATTGGCTTCAATTGTCTTTAGCTGTACAAGGCTTAAGTTGATTGATAAATTATTTCTAAGGTATTTGTAATTTTATTCTTTTAAATTTCTTGCTTATCAATTCTTTATAAATCAATCTGCAAAATACTTCCATCTTGGTAAATTGTATCTCCTTCTGATTGCAGTTGTTTTTTTTTTTGGAGAAAAATACCCCAATGGAACTGCTTCAAGAGGTTTCAGTTTTCATAAGGAAAGCATTAAAAAATATAATTCAAAAAGAGTAAAAGAAGTAATTAGAAAGATTGACTTCTAGAATGACAATGTAAGTTGCTCCACTGACTCAGTCCTCAGTAGTGGAAGGTGGTGAAGACTGTTAAAATAAAACCTCTGGAAATGGTTCTAAAAGGAAACAGAAAATAGGAAGAAATCTGTTTAAGAAATTCATGACATTTTGGTAAGATATGAATATGTGGTATTTGAACCAAGAAGGGAAACTACTGTCTCCCTATGTTATCCCAGGTTAGCTGTATTCTAGACAACTGCAGCCACGGATACAGGTTCTCTTTCCCCCAGCTCTCAGACTATGGGGTTTTTCCCAGGTAGGAGCAGGACATCAGCATTTCTCATCCTGCCATCAGCTATGTGTTACTGAGTCCCAGTGAGTGAGTGACAGGTGGGGGCTCTGTTCTACCCAATCCATTCCCTTCTACCCTTCCATACCAATTATGGAATAAATACTCTAACTTGGTGCTATGGACTGAAGCCTCGATTACCTTTGCCATAGTTCATGAAGTGGTGGTTCTATACCAAAAGACCCCAGGCTGATTTCCCTGTCCCTATTAGTGCTCAAGTCTTAAGTATGGAGGTGATACTCAGAAGCTTGGCAGCACACTCAGCACTAGCTGCAGCCTTGGCTTAGATATTTTGCCAGTGGGGAAGCAGGGGGGAAGTTGGTGGAAGCAGGACATAAAACAGCTTCTAATCTCTTTCCAGAGGAACTGATATATTTGCAAGAGACCTGAGAGTGCTGCTCAAGACCAGTGGAATGTGATGGAAGGCAAGTGAGAGGAGATTTAAGAAACTAAACTAAGCAGGCTGGTATGCAGGAGAGAACCAAGATGTAAGATAATTGGGAAGAGCTCTCCTAAAGGTCAGAATAAATATCAGATACCTCAAAATTTTTCTTTATAGAACAATTTACAGCACAAATCATTGCTGAAACCATTTGTGCAGTCAGCCTATAATTTATGACATTTAATAGCTGTGTGCAGTTAGGGACAGAGAGGAAGATACCCCTACCTAAACTACTGTTATTCCAGGGGGATTCTGGGCATGCAAGAAGGTGAACCTCCATGAGAAGTAACATTAGACTCTTTGACATTATGGAAGGAGTACAGAAAGTTGGTGTGATATACAATATGAAAATTTCTGTTTCTATGCACTGTCAGTGAAGAACTCACAAATTCAGAAATACAAGAGAACAGTTTCATTTACAGTATCAAAAATAAAAAAATACTTAGCCTCTACAAAAGAAGACCTTCACAATGAAGACTACAAAACTTTGAATGAAATTAAAGAACACTAAAATAAATAAAAAGATACATGTGTTCATAGTTTGGAAGACAATATTAAAATGGCAATATGCCCCAAATTGATCTACAATTTCAACTCAATCTTTAGCAAAATCCCAGCAGAAACTAGAAATTTACGTGGAAATGCAAGGGGTCCAGTTCAGAAAAGAATGCATTTGGAGTATTTAGACCTCCCAATTTCAGGCATTACTAAAACCTCCTATAAAATTGGTATTGACATAAATATAAACTGGAATTAAGAGTCCAGGTAAATCATATATATATTATCAGTTGATTTTTGACAACGTTGCCAAAACAATTCAATTAGGTGCATGGGAATGTTTCATATTATGGTAAGTAATGGTTCCACAACTATGTACATATGCTAATTAAATTTAAAAAAAGTCCCTTCAACAAATACTTCTAGGACAACTGTATATCTACTTTCAAAGGAATGAAATTATACCACTATATTACTGTACATAAAAATTAACTCAAAAGTGGATCAGACACCTAAATATAAAAGCTAAAATTATTAAACTTTTTGAAGACAACCTAGGTGTAAATATTTGTTACTTTATATTAGGCAATAGTTTATTAGATATGACACCTAAATCACAAGCAACCAAGTAAAGATAAGTCACACTTCATCAAATTAACCTCTTTATGCTTCAAAGGACACTATCAAGAAACTGATAAACCACAGAATGGGAGAAAATAGTTGCAAATAATATACCTAATAAGTATCCTAGTATCTTAAATATATAAAGAACTCAACAAAAAGTTAAGCAAATCAAATTAAAAGTGAGGAAAGGATCTGAAAAAATATTTCCCCAAAGATGATAAACAAATGTCTAATAAACCCATGAAAAGTTGATAAATATTGTTAGCCATTAGGGAAATGCAAATCAAAACCACAGTAAGATACTACTTTCTATCTGCTAGTATGGCTATAATAAAAAGGACAATAACAAATATTGGTGAGGCTGTGGAGTTTTTAGAACCCTTATGCACTGCTGATAGAAATGTAACTACAGTTGCTTTGGAAAACAGTTTGGTAGTCCTTCAAAAAGTTAAACATAGAGACAGCAGATTCTGGCAAATCCACCCCAAGGCCCAAGAAAACTGAAAATGTTTCCACACGAAAGTTTTACACAAAATTTCACCACAGTATTATTCATAATAGCCAAGTGTAAAGACAACCGAAAATGTCCATTAACTAGTTAATATATAAAAAAAATGTGTACTCATTGAATAGGATATTTTTGAGCCATAAAAAGGAATGAAGCACTGATACATGCAACATAGATGAACTGAAAAATATGCTAAGTGAAAAGCCAGTAACAAAAGGCCACTTATTTTATGATTCCATTTATATGAAGTGCCTATTCTACATGTACTGCATATAAATAGTATATAAATATAAATACTTCATATAAATAGACTAGGTTTGGCTGGAGAGGGTGGAGGTGTACTTATAGGTACAGTGCTTCTTTCTTGGTGCATAAAAATGTTTAATATTATGGTAAGTAATGGTTGCACAACTCTACATATACTAAAAACCATTATAAAATGTGTAAGTCACATTTTATGGTTTTAAAGTATATCTAAGACTTATAAAATGTATATACTTCCTTAAAAAAGGACAAACCAGTAAAAATAGATTAACAATTAAAATGTTTTAAAATAAGTTGAAATCATGTTTCTGGCCCCATTTTAATTTTTTTCTTCTCACAGTTGAAAAATTCAAGACAGAACAAAAGTGAAAACTGAGAGGACTGCCTTGTCCTGCTAATTTACGACCATTGCCCCTCTTCCACATAATCCACCAGATCTTAGTCAACCACCAGTAATAACAGAATGAAATATGAGTGGTATCCAGAAATAGTTATGTGGAAAATAGCAATAGGCTCCTGGATACAGCAAATAATTTGCCAAAGAATACTTACCCATCAGTGTTCAAATACAGGTCAAACTGATTTGAGGAGTGGGATATTAGCACAAGGGTATCATCATTTTTGGCAAGATGGAAGCCTAATCCTGTGACCAGGGGGCTCTCTGAGGTGTGAGAAGAGGTGTTTATCTCCGGCTTCCTGGGGAATGCAGAGTGGAATACCAAGGCCACCTTAAATGGATATTTCATATTTGGAAATCGGGGGGTAAAGGGAGTCATCATTCATCATGTGATATGGTGGTATGAAATTGTTAATGAGACTCATCAAAATAGATTGACATTTCTTTGAGGCCCAAACGCTTCCATCATCCTGGCTGTTACAAACTCTGACCCTTTCCTAAGGTCACAATTTTGAAGTCCTAATACTAGTTGCTTCATTCTTCCTCCAGAAGTGCAAGAAGCAGATTTGAGTGAAGAGGCAGGGAAGTGACCATAAAATTGACACTACCAAACTATACATACTTCCTTTCTTTGACTCCAAACCTCAGTTGTTTCAAAGAATGAAGGCTAGGGGTAACATGGTAAAAGGCCTTTAGGTGTATTGCAGTTCATAAGTGGCTTACCATTTATGGTAACCCTGGCCCAAAGTATCTCAGTCTTGACCCCTAAAACATAAACCCATATGGTTTTTAAAGTTCTTTAAAAAAATAAAATTCCTTTTTTTCCTATTGCAAAACACTTCAATTGAAAGCATCACAAAATTCAATATTTCTGAATCATGTTCCTTTTCATCAGTAGTGTCTTCAGATTATTCCAAACATACATATGTAGTAAAAGTTATAAACCTAACTCTCCTACACTGCTGGTGGGAATGCAAACTGGCCCAGCTACTATGGAAAGCTGTGTGGAGGTTCCTCAGACTACTAAAATTGGAACTACCATATGACCTAGCAATTCTACTCCTAGGGATCTACACAAAGGACACAAAAACATTAAATCAAAAGGACACCTGCACCCCTGTGTTTATTGCAGCACTATTTATAATGGGTAAGACTTGGAAGCAACCCAAATGCCCAAAAATATATGACTGGAGCAAGAAGATATGGTACAATGGAATACTATTCAGCAATCAAAAAGATAAACTAGTGCCATTCGCAGCAACATGGATGGAGCTGGAAGGGATTATGCTTAGTGAAATAAGTCAAGGAGGGCCTCCCCAGTGGTGCAGCGGTTGAGCCCTGAGTTGCGAAGATGCCCGCAGCCTCTGCAGCACCAGTTCGATCCCCGGCTGCTCCCCGGCCACCAGAGGAGGGTCCCACATGGCACGCAGACCTCTCCTGCCGCCCGCTGCTCCCCTCGGCAGTGTACTTCGGTCCTTCTGCCTGCTCTGCTCCCCGCTCTCACTCTAGTGAATTCTCTCACCCTCCCCCACTTCTGACTGTACCCAGTGCTTGTATAAATAAATAAATTAAATAAATAAATAAAGTAAATAAATGAATAAATAAATATTTAAAAAAAAACGTCAGAAGGAAAAAGAAAAATATCAGATGGTTTCACTTATAGGAAGAATATAGGGCAACCAAATAAGGGATCAGTGTGGAAATAATAACAAAAAAACACAACAAAACAAAACAAAAACAGACAACTATAAATCAGACATTCTGCAGGAGAGAGGGAGGGAGAGGGATCAAAACAAAGTGGGAAGAGCACAAGGGATTATGGTGATGGTGCAAGGGTGAATTGGTGGTGGAAATTCTATGGGGACTACACCTGAGAAAAAGCAAACACTAAAAAAATAATGTAAAAATAATTAATTAATTAAAAGTTACAAACGATGATCACATTGCACTTATAATGTGATTTATTTCTGATGACTTGTGCCCCATCACAGAATGAGGGACTTGTCATTTAATTCTTCTGTAAAACTAAGACTCTTAGTAGATTATACATAGTGTTTTAACTATTTTGATATTAAATTGGGCTGAGAATAAAATCCAAACTCCTTACTATGAATTACAAGAACTTTTATGATATAGTGTATGTGCTCTTTTCTTCTTTTACCTCACAGATTTTCACTTTGCATTCCCTCTGCGTGGATCATATTTTGTTTTGCTTTTTTCAAATTTCATTGACTTGCCAATTATTTATTGATACATAACTATAATTTAGGGAGTACAACTTCACAACTCCATATGTGCACATACTTCATTCATCTAACACCAAAGCTCCAATGCTAAATCCATATCACCTGCCCCCCTCAACTCCTCCTTTATATCACTCCATCCCCTATGGCAATCAGTATACTTTTATCATCTCCTATGTGTATCAGTATATTTTCATCAGAGTCTATGAATTATGTTTTCTGTATTTTGCCAGTTTGTTTTCTTTAGTTATTCCACAATGAATGACACCAACTCGCAACAGTCTTTCAATTTCTTACTAGCATAATCAATGAAAGGTCTAACCATTTTGTCCCAAAAAGCATATCCTCTTAGATGAAAAATATTGCATTGAGTATTCTACAATTTCTTTGTCCATTTGTTCATTGGACATTTAGGTTGGCTATTGTGAATAATGCTGCTGTGAACATGGGTATGCATAAAGCTTCATAGTTAGCATGGTTTTTATTCTGTAGGTAAATATCTAGAAGTGGTGTTACTGGATCACATGGTATTGCCATTTTTAATTTTGTGAGTAATCTCCATACCATTTTCTATAAAGGATGCACCAAATTGCATTCCCATCAACAGTGGATGAGTGTTCATTTTTCTTTATATCCTTGCCAGTAATTGTTTCCAGTCTTTTTTTTTTTTTATTTATATAGGCCATTCTCATAGAAATGAGGTGACATCTCATTGTGGTTTTGACTTGAATATCCCTCATAATAAGTGATGGGGAGCATTATTTCATGTGTCTGTAGGCCATTTGAAAGTCTTTGGAGAAATGTCTATTCAGGTACTTGCCCTTTTTGTTTTTCCATTGGGTTATTTGTTTTTTGTTGTTGAGACATATGTGCTCCTTATATGTTTGGAAAATTGACAACCTGTCAGAACTGTGTTATATAACTATCTTCTCCACACCGCCTCAGGATGAGTCCCCACAGAATTTCCCTCCCCAAGGCATCCTGGCATCATCTCAACAGTCCCCTGCTCTCCTCCCTCCCTCCCTCCGATCCCTCTTCCTCCTCCTATCCTGCAATATGTCTCCAATTCATAAAGGTCTGTTTCTGCTTTGTTGTGTTTTGTACTGTTATTATTTTTTTTACACTAATGTCTTATTTGGTTCCCCTATATTCCTGTTAAAAGTGAAGCCATCCGATATTTTTCTTTTTCCTTCTCACTTATTTCACTGAGCATAATTCCTTCTAACTCCATCCATGTTGCTGCGAATGGCATGAGTTTATCTTTTTGGATTGCTGAACAATATTCCATTGTGTGTATGTACCACATCTTGATCCAGTCATCAATTTTAGGGCAGTTGGGTTGTTTCCAGGTTTTACTTATTGTAAATAGTGCTGCAATAATCATAGGTGTACAAGTGCTCTTTTGAATCAATGTTTTTGTATCCTTTGGGTAGATCCCTAGTAGTGGAATTTCCGGGTTATATGGTAGCTCCATTTTTAGTAGACTGAGGAACCTCCAGACAGCTTTCCATAGTGGTTGGACCAGTTAGCACTCCCACCAGCAATGTAGGAGAGAGTTCTTTCTTCACCATATTCTCGCCAACATTTGTTGTTGCTTGTTTTTTTGATATGTGTCATTCTTACTGGTGTAAGGTGGTATCTCAGTGTGGTTTTGATTTGCATTTCCCTGATTATAAGGGATATTGACCATTTTTTCATATGCCTGTTGGCCATTTGCATTTCCTCTTTGGAGAAATGTCTTTGATTTCTACTGAGTCTGTTGTGATTTCTCCTCTTTCATTTATAATCCTATTTATATGTGTTTTCTCCCATTTTTTCTTTGTGAGCCTGGCTAGAGGTTTGTTTATTTTGCTTATTTTTTCAAAGAACCAACTTATGGTTTTGTTGATCTTTTGGATCGTTTTTTTAAATTTCTATTTCATTTATTTCTGCTTTGATTTTTATTATTTCCTTTCTTCTACTGGCTTTAGGGTTTTTTGGGTTTTATTTTAAAGATTTATTTATTTATTTATACAAGCACTGGGTACAGTCAGAAGCGCGGGAGGGTGAGAGAATTCACCAGAGTCAGAGCGGGTTGCAGAGCAGGCAGAAGGACCGAAGTACACTGCCGAGGGGAGCAGCGGGCGGCAGGAGAGGTCTGCGTGCCATGTGGGACACTCCTCTGGTGGCCGGGGAGCAGCCGGGGATCAAACTGGCACTGCAGAGGCTGCGGGCAGCTTCACAACCCAGCACTCAACCGCTGCGCCACCGGGGAGGCTTTAGGGTTTTTTTAATTGTTCTTTTTCTAGCTCTTTGAGATGTGAGATTATGTTTATTTGAGTTCTTTCTTGTTTCTTGATGTGAGCCTGTATTGCTATATACTTTCCTCTTATTACCGCGTTTGCTGCATCCCATACATTCTGAAAAGTGGCGTCCTCCTTATCGTTCAACTCAAAGTATTTTTTAATTTCTTCTTTGATCTCAGTAGTCCAGTAGTCTTCCAGTAGTGTGGATTTCAATCTCCATGAACTGGGAGGGTTCCTTGTTTTCTTTTCATGATTTATATCTAGCTTGATGACTTTATGATCAGAGAAGATAGTTGGAATGATTTTGATCTTCATGTATCTGTTGATGTTTGTCTTGTGGCCCAGTATCTGATCGATTCTAGAGAATGATCCATGCACACTTGAGAAAAATGTGTACTCGGATTTTTTGGGGTTCCATGTCCTATAGATGTCTGTTAAGTCCATTAGTTCTATGACTTAGGGCTCTAGTGTCTTTGTTTATTTTTGTCTCGTTGATCTGTCCATTGGTGAAAGTGGGATGTTGAAGTCTCCCACTATATATGTATTATTTTTAATGTCTGTTTTCAGAGCTGATAATAATTGTCTAATACATTTTGGTGCCCCTTCATTTGGTGAGTATATGTTGATGAGTGTTATATCTTCCTGATGTATTGTCCCCTTGATCATAATGTAGTGTCCATCTATGTCTCTTTTTACCTTTTTTAATTTGAAGTCTATTTCATCTGCTATAAGTATGGCTGTTCCTGCCTTCTTTTTTTGTCCATTTGCATGTAGGATTATTTTCCAACCTTTTCCTTTCAGTCCATGTTTATCTTTTGTGGTTAAATGTGTTTCCTGGAGACAGCAGAAGGTTGGATTTTTTTTTTTAATCCAGCCTGCTACTTTGTGTCTTTTTATTGTTGAGTTTAATCCATTTACATTTAAAGTTAATATTGGTATGTTTGCATCTGTGTTTGCCGTTTTTTGGTCTTTTTTGTGATTTTATTCCTTGCTTTATTATGTTCTTCTTCATTCCTCTGTTGGTTTTGGCTTTAGGACTTCTTGTAGAATTGTTTGGAGTGGAGGTTTAGTTGTAATGAATTTCTGGAGTTTCTGTTTGTCTGAGAAGGTCCATATATTTTCTTCATTGAGGAAGGAGAGCTTTGCAGGGCAAAGTATTCTTGGTTGGCATTTGTTGTGTTGAAGTTTGCTAAATATGTTACTCAATTATCTTCTTGCCCGTAATGTTTCTTCAGAGAAGTCTGAAGTTAACCTGATTGGTATTCCCTTATAAGATATCTGTTTCTTCCTCCTTGCCAATTTCATTATTTTTTCCTTGTCTTGGACTCTTGCAAGCTCTACTATTATGTGTCTTGCTGTAATTTTCTTTTCATCATGGTAATTGGGAGTTCTTCTCACTTCTTGTATGTCTGAGTACTTTCTCAGTTCCTTTGTGTCTCTCCTCACCTTCTGGAATGCCTATAACTCTTACATTTCCTCTCTTCATGGAATCTGATATTTGCCTAAGAGTATCCTCATACTTCTTCATTTACACTGCTCTCTCCTTTTCTCTTTTGGCTATTTTTATTTCTGTATCTTCGATAGTACTGATCCGTTCTTCCATTTCATCGATTCTGTTTTCATTGTTTTTCCCAGAGTTTTTTATCTCCTCTAGTAATCTTTTAATCTCCTGCATTTCTTTTCTTTCCTTTCTTAAGGTCTCAATTTCATTCTTCAGTTCAGTGATTATTTGTCTCAAATCATTTTTTTCCTTTTCGTTTTCTTTCTGCTTTTTAATCATGATGATCATTAATTCTCTGATAGGCCGAGAAGTTCTTCCATGTCATTGTTGAGCTCTGGTGACTGTATTTCTTTTTGTGGTGTGTCCTCCTGCTGGCTTGCTTGGGTATTTATATTTTTTCTTCTCCCTGTTGTTTACTTTCTAATTAGTTCTATGTGTTGGGACGTTGTGCCACTGGTGTTGGCGGGCATCTCTTTGGAGTGCTCCTTTAGGGGTGTCAGAAATTGTTTACCAGAATGAGACCAGCACTGGTAGGCTAAAACTCCACCAGGGTGCTGATGCTGTGTTGCTGGGCGCTGTCCTTTCCAGTTCCCTCCCTCTGCATTTACTCAGTTCCAACAGGGAATCAGCTAGTTGGTGATTTTGTTGTGGTCAAGAGGTGGCTCCAGAGATCTGTACTTGCTGACCTGTGCTTTTCCCCAGTGATTCTCTGAGAAATGGTAGGGGGGGTGTCAGAGGGAAGCACCTCAATACAGGGGCTCTTATTCAAGCTGGGTGCTGTGTCTGCCCCGTGTTCACCTGGTGCTGTGCCCACAGTTGTATGGATACTGTGCCCTGAATTCTGCGCTCTAGGTCTCAGTTCCAGGGCTATCAGATCCAAAATGCTGGCTGTCACCCTGTGCAGTGCCCGCTGCTATGGTGTGTCCCACGCCTTGGATCCTGCTCCTGGCTCTCAGTTCCAGAATGGAGTCTTGCTCCACACCTTATTTCCCTTCTTACTCCTGTTTGCGTGGCCCACCCTCTCTGAGAGCCTGAGCGTGTTTTGGAGATTCTTGGTTTCCAACTATCAGGATGTTGATGATTTTGTTCTGGTCACTAGGTGGCACCAGAAATCTTTCCTAGTGTCCTTCCAGAACCATTTAGTTCTCCCGTGGGCCCAGGGTACAGAGTCAAGGTGGCGTGGAGCCCCTCAACGGCATGGGCGTGTTGTGTCTGCCCCATGCCCCAAATTTCCTGCCCAGGTCTCAGTTCTGAAGCCTTCAGATACAGGATGTAGGCTGTAGCCCAGTTCAGTGTCCGCAGAAATGGCGCCTTTTGCACACTGCTCCCATTTCTGGGCACCTGGTTTCTGATTACTCAGTGGGGGACTTTCACCTCAGTAATGGCTCCCATGCATCTCCCCACAAACCTAGGTCGCGGGCACAGGGACCTGGGCAGCTGCAAGCCATGTATGCTTTCAATCATGCTGCTTTTCCACACAAGCTTACCAGATGGCCTTGGACTATTTGTAGGTGTCAGTGGAGTCCTTGTTTTCCTCTAATGGTACCTGGAGCCATTTGCTCTCATCTGTGGCGATTCCTGCAGGTTCTCCACAGTTCCCATTTGCGGGGTGTGGTGCCTGCAATAGTTCCTTTCCACTCACAGTCCCGCTTAATGTGTAGTTTGTTCTCGTTGTTGTTGTTTTCTTTCAGTTGGTCGGAGTGTACTGGTGTTTTGGGTGGGGTTGGGTGGCATGATTCTGAACTTTCCTCTCTTTTTGTCCTCTTTTATGGCAATTTTCCTTTTCGGGCAGTTTGCCAGAGTCACCAGTTTATGTTCCATATCTTGGTTTTCGCAGGGACCTGCCGCTTTTCCTCCCTATTAACTTTTTTTTTTTTTTTAAACGGGAAGACTTACTTGCAGTGTTTCCCCACTGCCATATTGATCCCAACTCTCAGCTGCTTTTTTTTTTTAACTGCTTTTTTTTTGTTTTCTGTAGTTATTTCTTTTGCAGTACAAAGGCTTATTAGTTTGATGTGGTAACATTTGTAGTTTGTTTTTGTTTGTTTCTCTTGCCATTGGAGTTGAGTACCCAAGTACATCTATGTGGTACATATCCAGAAGTGTGTCACTTATGTTTTCTTTTATATATGTTATGACTTTAAGTTTTATAACCATGCTTTTAATCCATTTTGAATTAATTTCTGTGTACAGAGTTAAGCAATGGTCTACCTTCGCTTTTTTTTTATATGTGACTGTCCAAGATACCCAACACCATTTGTGATAAAGGCTTTCTTTCCTTTATTGTATATACTTGGCTCTTTAGTCAAAGATTAACTGTCCATATTTGCATGGGTTAATTTCTGGGTTTTTTATTCTATTCCATTAGTCGGTGTTTCCAATTTTCCCCTGCAATACCATACTGTTTTGGTTACTACTGCTGTGTAATATGTTTCAACTCAAGGAGTATGATATTCAATTTTCCTTTCATTTAGGCTCACTTTGGCTATTTTGAATCTTTTGTGGTTCCATATAAATCTTTTAGTTGTTTGTTCTATTTCCTTAAATATTGTCACTGGGATTTTCATAGGTTTTGTATTGACTCTGTAAATTGCTTTAGGTAATATGATCATTTTAACAATGTGTATTATTTCAATCCACAAACACAGGGTATTTCTCTATTTCTTTCTATCTTCTCGTATTTCCTTTAACAAGGTCTTATAGTTTTTAGTGCATAGATCCTTCACCTCCTTTGTTTAGTTTATTCTCTGCTATTTCATACTTTTTGGTATAATTGTGACTGAGATTATTTGAGATTATTTAATTAATTTCTCTTCTAATTCATTGTTTGCATATAGAAAAGAAAAAGGGTTTTGGTATTGATTTTGTATCCTGCAACATTTCAGTATGCAATTATTATTTCTAGTATGTTTTTGGTATAGTGTTTGGACTTTCTTTGTATATTTTTGTATCATCTGCAAATAATGATAGTTACACTTTCTTTCCAGTTTGTATACCTTTTATGAAATTCTTGCCTAATTGCTCTAGTTAATATTTCTTATACTGTGTTAAGCACTAGTGGTGAAAGTGGACATCTTAGGAGAAACGTTTTGAGTTTCTCATTGTAGGTGTATTTATGGGTTTGTCATATATGGGCTTTATTATGTTGAGATAAGTTCCTTGTAGCCCTGTTTTGTGAAGGTTTTTTTTTTTTATTTTTTTTTTCCCCACTAATGAATGTTGAATGTTGTCAGATGCTTTGTCAGGGTCTTTTGAAATAAGTATGTGATTTTTATATTTCTTTTTTTTTTGATCGGTAAGTATCATCAATTAGAATATGTTAAACTAGCCTTGAGTCCTTGGTATGAATCCTAATTAGCCATGATGGATGATTCTCTTAATATATTGCTGAATTCAATTTGCCAGGGTTTTGCTGAGGATTTTTTATCTATGTTCCTCAAAGATATTAGTATATAGAATTATTTTTTGTGCTGTCCTTGTTTGGTTTTGGGATCAAAGTAATTTTGTCCTTATAAAGTGTGTTCAGGAGCTTTCCTCTCTCTTTGATTCTGTTGAAGTGTTTCAAAATAGTATATATATATATTGAATGTCTGGTAGAATTCACTTGAGATCCCTGGCCCATTACTTTTCTTCTTAGGGAATGATTGGTTTGTTTAAGCTATGTTTCATCCTGGTTCAATCTTGCAAGTTTATATGATTCTAAAATGAGTCCATTTCTTTTAACTTGCCTAATTTATTTGCATGAAGACATCCATAGGAGTTCTGCAGAATCTATTGTAATTTTGCATATTTCATTTGTGATTTTTTTTTTTTAATTTGTGTTTTCTCTCTTTTTTTTAGTGAACCTAGCTATGGGTTTATCAGCTTTGTTTATCATTTGAAGAACCAACTCTTGCATTCATTGATTTTTTATTGTCTCTGATTTCTATTTCATTTATTTCTGATCTAATATTTACTATTTTCATTATTCTACTGATTTTTCTTTCATTTGTTCTTTTTTCTATTTCCTTATGATGTGAACTTTGATGTCTAAGTTTTGACCTTTGATCTCTTTTGTGTATTGTTGTAGGTCTGTATTGCTATATATTTCCTTATCAATACTGCTTTTAGTGCATCCCATAGGATTTGTTAGTTTGTCTCTTCTATTTTGTAGGGTTCCAGATATTTGTTTTATTTCTCCTTTGATTTCTTCATTGAAATGACGTAGGAGTTATACAAAAGCATTTTGTTTCATCTCCATATGTTTGGGTTTTGTCCAGGATTCCTTTTATGACTGAGTTCTAGCTTTATACAATTATGATCAGAAAAGATGCTTGATATAATTTCTATTTTCCTATATATTTGAGATATATTTTGTGTCGCAGCATGTGGTATATCTTTGAGAAAGTTCTTTGTGCACTTGAGAAGAATATGTATTCATTTCTTTTGGGATAGAAGACTCCATAAATGTCTACGAAGTCCATCTGACCCATTACTTCATTTAAGGTCATTATAGTCTTGTGTGCTTTCTCTCTGGATGTTCTATCCATTGATGTAAGTAGTTATGTTGAAATTCCCTATCACTGTGTTGTACTCTGTTAATAGTTGTTAATAGTTACCTCTGTTAATAGTTGTTTTACATATTAATTTTTTATTTATTTTAATTTTTAAGGATGTTTTTTTTATTTTTTATTTATTCATTTGTTTTATTTTTTAAAATAAATTTTATTTTTATATTCCCCATACAATTGCAACCCCCCATTTTGACCCCAATCCCTCCCCTCCGCGCCCCCCACCCCCATAGAGTGACTCTGGTTCATAGCTTTTTGTTGATTTTGATTTTCACTTTCTTATAGTTATTCATTTTCCTGGTCCCTTATTTCAGTTTTCTAGATTCCTGCTATGAGTGAGACCATCACGGTATTTTTTCTTTTTCTTTCTGGCTTATTTCGCTGAGCATGATCCCTTCCAGCGCCATCCATGTTGCTGCAAATTGCATGTGTTTATCTTTTTTGAATGCTAAGTTATATTCCATGGTATATATGTACCACATCTTCTTGATCCAGTCATCTATTTTTGGGCATTTGGGTTGTTTCCAAAGCTTAGCTGTTGTAAACAGTGCTGCTATAAATATAGGGGTGCAGGTGCTCTTTGGAATTGATGTTTCTGTGTCCTTTGGGTAAATACCTAGGAGTGGAATTGCTGGATCACATGGAAGCTCTATGTTTAGTAGGTCGAGAAATCTCTACACAGCTCTCCATAGTGGTTGGACAAGTTTGCACTCCCACCAACAGTGCAGGAGAGTTCCTTTTTCTCCACATCCTTGCCAACATTTGTTATTGCTAGTTTTTTTTTTTGTTTTTTTTTTTTTTTTTTTGGAGGGGGGAGTGCAAACTGGTTTATTTTCTATTTTTTAAAGATTTATTTATTTATTTATTTATGCAATCACTGAGTACAGTCAGAAGCGCAGGAGGGTGAGAGGATTCACCATAGCCAGAGCAGGGAGCAGAATAGGCAAGGACCGAAGTACACTGCTGAGGAGAGCAGCGGGCGGCAGGAGAGGTCTGCGCGCCATGTGGACCATCACCGGTGGCCGGGGATGGAACCGGTGCTGCAGATGCTATGGGCGGCTTTGCAGCCCAGTGCTCAACCGCTGCGCCACCAGGGGAGGCCCTGTTGCTAATTTTTTTAATATGTGCCATTCTCACTGGTGTAAGATGGTATCTCATGGTAGTTTTGATTTGCATTTCCCTGATTACAAGTGATGTTGAACATTTTTTCATATGCATGTTGGCCATTTGCATTTCCTCTTCAGAGAAGTTTCTTTTAAGCTCTTCTGCCCATTTTTTGACAGGATTATTTTCTTTGTTGTTGTTGAATCTCATCAGCTCTTTGCAGATTTTTGTGATCAGTCCTTTATCATTACTGTTGTGTGCAAAAATATTCTCCCAGTCGGTGGGGCTTCTCTTTGTTTTTGTTATTGTCTCTTTTGCTGTGCAGAAGTTCTTTAATTTGATGTAGTCCCAGCTGTTTATCTTTGCCTTCACTATCACTGCTTTGGGTGATGTGTCTGTAAATATGTCTTTGATGTGCATATACCGTAGTGTTTCGCCTATATTTCCTTCTATGTATTTTATGGTTTCAGGTCTTATGTCTAGTTTTTTAATCCATTTTGAGTTGATTTTTGTGTCTTGGGTGAGGTAGTGCTCAAGCTTCATTCTTTTGCATGTAGCGACCCAGTTTTCCCAGCACCACTTATTGAACAAACTTTCTTTGCTCCAATGCATAGTCTTTGCTCCTTTGTCAAAGATTAGTTGGCCATAAATCTGTGGGTTTATTTCTGGATTTTCTGTTCGATTCCATTGGTCTATGTTCTGTTCTTGTTCCAATACCATGCAGTTTTGATGATTATGGCTTTGTAGTAGAGTTTGAAGTCTGGGAGTGTGATGCCTCCATTCCCTTCTTTTTTTTTCAGGACAGCTTTGGCTATTCGGGCTTTTTGGTGATTCCTTATGAATTTCATCAATAATTGTTCAAGTTCTTTGAAGAATGACATTGAAATTTTGATTGGAACAGCATTGAATCTGTATATTGCTTTTGGTAGGATGGCCATTTTAAAAATGTTTATTCTTGCAATCCATGAGCAGGGGATGTTTTCCATTTCTTTGTGTCTTCTATTTATTTTAACGGTGTTTTATAGTTTCCTTTGTATAGGTCCTTTACCTCTTTTGTTAGATTTATTCCCAAGTATTTGATTTTATTTGTTTCAATAATAAAAGTGATTTTTTTTTTAATTTCTTCTTCTTCAGATTCATTGTTTGTGTATAGGAAGGCTACTGACTTTTGCATGTTGATTTGTATCCCTGCCACTTTACTGAACTGATTGATGAGTTAAATTAGTTTTTCTGTGGAGTTTTTGGTGTTCTCTATGTATATTATCATATCATCTGCAAATAGTGATAGTTTGACTTCTTCTTTTCCTATTTGGATTCCCTGTATGTCTTTCTCTTGTCTTATTGCTCTGGCTAGGACTTCCAGTATTATATTGAAAAGCAGTGGTGAGAGTGGACATCCTTGTCTTGTTCCAGATCTTAATGGAAATGCTTTCAGCTTTTCACCATTGAGAATGATACTGGCTGTTGGCTTGTGATATATGGCCTTTATGATGTTGTGGTATGTTCCTTGTATCCCAAGAATTTCAAGGGTTTTTATCATGAATGGGTGTTACACTTTGTCAAAAGCTTTCTCAGCATCTATTGATATTATCATATGGTTTTTATATTTCTTCTTGATGATGTATTGGATAACGTTGATTGATTTTCGGATGTTAATCCATCCTTGTGTCCCTGGAATGAATCCTACTTGGTCGTGGTGAATTATCTTATGCATACATTGTTGGCTTCTGATAGCTAAAATTTTATTGAGGATTTTTACATCAGTGTTCATTAGGGAGATTGGCCTGTAGTTTTCCTTTTTTGTGTTGTCCTTGTTCGGTTTTGGTATTAGTGTAATGTTGGCTTCATAGAACGTGTTTGGTATTGTCCCTTCTTCTCAATTTTTTGTGAGAGTTTGTGAAGATTAGGCACTAATTAATCTCTAAATGTTTGGTAGAATTCATTTGTAAATTCTCAGGTCCTGGGCTTTTGTTTTTGGGGAGGTTTTTGATTACCAGTTAATTTTGCTGCTTGTCATTGGTCTGTTTAGGTGTCTATTTCCTCTTTATCTAGCCTTGGGTGATTGTGGAGTTGTAGGAATTTGTCCCTCCTTTCTAGATTGTTGAACTTGTTTCCATATAACTGTTGATAGTAGTTACTGATTATTCTTTTGATTTCTGCTGTGTCCGTTGTGATTTCTCCTCTTTCATTTATGATCCTGTTTATTTGTGTTTCTCCCTTTTTTCCTTTGTGAGCCTGGCTAGG
Source organism: Talpa occidentalis (assembly GCF_014898055.3). NCBI lineage: Eukaryota > Metazoa > Chordata > Mammalia > Eulipotyphla > Talpidae > Talpa > Talpa occidentalis. The sequence continues at coordinate 41,398,198 of NW_023601543.1, forward strand.
GGTTTGTCTATTTTATTGATTTTTTCCAAGAACCAGCTCTTGGTTTCATTGATCTTTTGGGTTGTTTTTTTAGTTTCAATTTCATTTATTTCAGCTTTGGTTTTTATTATTTTTCTTCTACTGGTTTTGGGGGTTTTTTTGTAGTTCTTTTTCTAGCTCTTTGAGCTTCAAGTTTAAGTTGTTTCTTATTACTGCTTTTGCTGTATCCCATACATTTAGGAAATTGGTGTCCTCAATATCATTCAATTCAAAGAATTTTTTAATTTTTTCTTTGATCTCCTCATTAGTCCACTGGTCTTCCAGTAGTGTGGTTTTCAATCTCCATGAGGTAGGAGAGTTCCTTGCCTTCTTTTTATGGTTTATTTCTAGTTTGATGCCTTCATGGTCAGAAAAGATGGTTGGTATGATTTCAAACTTGGTGTATCTGTTGATATTTGTCTTGTGTCCCAGTATGTGATCGATCCTGGAGAATGATCCATGTGCGCTTGAGAAAAATGTGTACTACGTTTATTTTTGGTTTAGTGTTCTATAGATGTCTGTTAAGCCCAAGCGCTCTAGGTCCTTATTTAGACCTTTAGTGTGTTTACTTATTTTTTGTCTTGTTGATCTATCCATTGTTGATAGTGGTGTGTTGAAGTCTCCCACTACGTATGTGTTTTCTCTGATGTCTGTTTTCAGAAATGACAATAGTTGTCTGATATATTTTGGTGCTCCTTCGTTTGGTGAATATATATTAATGAGTGTTATTACTTCTTGAAGTATTGTCCCCTTGATCATAATGTAGTGACCGTTGGGGTCTCTTTTTATGATTTTGAGTTTGAAATCTGTTTTATCTGATATAAGTATAGCTGTTCCTGCTTTCTTTTTTGGTCCATTTGCTTGTAGGATTGTTTTCCATCCTTTAACTTTGAGTCTATTTTTATCTTTTGTAGCTAAATGTGTTTCCTGGGGACAGCAAAAGGCTGGGTTTTGTTTCTTACTCCAGCCTGCCACTCTCTGTCTTTTTATTGAAGATTTTAGTCCATTGACATTTAGAGTTAATATTGATCTAGGTGTCGCCAGAGATCCCTCCTAGTGTCCTTGGGGAGCTGTTTTTTTCACCCCGTGAGCCGGGGAACAGAGTGGGAGTGGTGGGGAAAGCCTCAACGGCTTTGGGGTGCTGTGTCTGCTTTTTGCTCCACCATTGTGGGGAACCCATGCCCCGAATTTCGATCCCCGGGTCTCAGTTCCAAAGCCCTCCGGTCCAGGATGCAGGCTGTAGTTCAGTTCAGTGTCTGCAGAAATGGCGCCTTTTGTACCCCGCTCTCGTGTCTGGGCGCCTGGTTTCTGATTACTCAGTGAGGGACATTCACCTCAGTGAGGGCCCCTGCGCATCTCCCCACAAGCCTAGGCCGCAGGCATGGGGACCTGGTTAGCCGCGATCTGTGTTTCCTTTTCAAGTGCGCTGCTTTTCTGCACAAGCTTACCGGCTGGCCTGGGGCTGTGTGTAGGTCTCTGGGAGTCTTTGTTTTTCTGTAATGGCACCTGAAGCAGTTCGCTCACCTCCGCCACATATCCTGCAGGGTTCTCCACAGCTCCAGTTCACGGGGTGTGGTCGCTGAAATAGTTCCTTTCCACTCACAGTCCTGCTTGATGCGTAGTTTGTTCTTGTTGGTTGTTTTAGGTTTTTTTGTCGTTGTTGTTGTTGTTTTCCTCCTTTCTGTTGGTCGGAGAGTGCCGACATGTGGGTGGGGGTGGGTTGCAGAGTTCTGAGCTTTCCTCCCTTCTAGTTCTCTTTTATGGCAACTTTCTTCTTTGGGTAGTTTGCTGAAATCATCCATTTATCTTCCGTGTCCCAGTTCTCACTGGGACCTGCCGATTTTCCTCCCTATTAACTTTTTTTAATGGGAGATCTTACTCGCAGCGTGTCCTCACCACCATGTTGATCTGTTCACTCTGTTTTATATATTTAGATGCACCTGGGTTGGGTTCATAAATACTGATGATAGTGAGAGTGGGTCAGTGTCTCAAGGAGCAGCCACATGTATAGCAGAGCTGGGTAAGTGAAGACAAGTGTCACTGCAGGGAGGAGAAACAAAGACCATCACGAAGGGTAGGAAAGACTGAGATGCAGTGAGTCAGGAACTGTGAGAGGGACACAGAGAGATACCTGCCCTCTCCCACTAAGTCTCCTAGTATTTGTCATGGATCTGGGTGGGGTTGGAGAGTGTCAGCTTCTTGGTGAGAGCATAAGGGCATCCTAGTGGCCTGTGACTGGATTTAGCAGTAGAGAGAAGCATTTTCCTATCCCCTGTGAAATTTCTGTGCTCCCAGAGTGATCTGTAGCAGGTTTGGGAAGTCAGGAGAGCCACCTACCCATGCACAAGGCCATCTCTAGTGTTTCCTTACTACAGTGGGAGAATGTATGTTGGTATTATATGCTGGACAGAAAGGTAGTGAATTTATCTGTACCTGACGTTGAGAATTAGGAGAGGCACCCGCTGATATCCAGTGTGCTATTTTAGACTTCCCTGAAGCTCCTAACCTGTGCAACTAGAGTTTCAGGTCACTGTGAGAGATCATTGCCTACTAAGCAAGGGGTGTCCAGGCTGCCAGGGTTTGGCCTCAGTGGTTACTCTTCTCTAAACAACCTCTAGACTTCCTTTCAGTTCCCAGCTTGTGCCACCTGAGAGTAAGGGACTACCCAGTGGGACAACCTGCCATGCAAGGGGCATGAGTATTGCAGTAATCTTGGCCCAGCAGTCCAAGAAGCACCAGGTAGGCCCTTGGGCAAACTGAATGCTAGTTGGAAGCTACACACAATACTTGCCTGTGGTTGGAGCTCACAACTCATTTCCCACCCATCACATGTGCTTGAACCTTAGGGGAAAGGTCTAACCTGCTAGGCTTTTGCCAAAGGGTTATCACAGCCTGGCTTCTAAGAGAGCATTTCTGTGGGAATCTACCTGGACCCTCCTTGTCCAGATGGCGACTGCAGATTATTCCCTTCAATCAAGCAGCTAAGGGTAGCTCATGCCCTTGGCAATTTGCAGCAAACTCCACATACCTGTATCCTCAGCAAACACAGTGAAGGCTAGTATCTTTAACCTCTACACAAAGTTTATTCTAGTATACAAATAATCCTGATTGGTGGTGAAACTTCAACAACATAAAACACATTGTCTAAGACTAATACCCTAAATAATACTCTGTGACCTACAATTTTTTTTTTTTAAAGATTTTATTTATTTATTTATACAAGCACTGGGTACAGTCAGAAGCGTGGGAGGGTGAGAGAATTCACCAGAGCCAGAGCGGGGAGCAGAGCAGGCAGAAGGACCGAAGTACACTGCTGAGGGGAGCAGCGAGCGGCAGGACAGGTCTGTGTGCCATGTGGGACCCTCGTCTGGCGGCCGGGGATCGAACCGGCACTGCAGAAGCTGCGGGCACTTTCGCAACCCAGCTCTCAACCGCTGCGCCACCGGGGAGGCCCTGTGACCTACAATTTTAACTGAAGGCAACTACAGTAGGATTGGGAAGGAAAGCATTCTGGCTTATTCCTTAAACATAATCACAAAGCAACTAACAGAATGGCTAAGCAGGGGAATTCACCCTAATCATTAAGTAAAGACAAAACTCTGGATAAAAACCCTATTCCACCAGTTCTAACCAAATTTCTGGAAGAATTCAGAGCAATGACCTTAATAATCCTTACTGAAATTAACAGAACAATGAATTTACTAAATGCAAAATACAAGGAATAAGAAAATATCTCTAATAGAAGTCACAGATATAAAGAATACAATAGTTTGAATTAAAAATGCAATTGCAGGACTCATCAGCAGACTCAATGAGGCAGATGAGCAAATCAGTAAGATGGAAGGTAGGGTTGTAGAAACCATCCAAAAATACCAGCAAAAAGGAAAAAAGAATTAAGATAAATGAAGACAACATAAGAGACCTATGTGACTGCATCAAGAGGAATAACATTCATATCATAGGGATTCCAGATGGAGAAGTGAGAAAGAAAGGGGCAGAAATCCTATTTAGGAATAATTGCTGAGAACTTCCTGAAATGGGATAAGAAAAGACTTCCAGGTCCAGGAAACTCATAGAATTCCAAACAGACACACACTAAGATGATATAATTAAAGTGGCAAAAATTAAATATAAAGAGAAATAAAAAGCAGGTAGAGAAAGGTAAAAGAGTCACATATAACGGGATCCACATAACACTATCAGCAATTTCTCAGCAAAAACTTTACAGGCCAGAAGGGAGTGGCATGAGTTATTCAAACTCCGAACAAAAAAAGAACTCAAACCAAGAATTCTATACTGAACTAGGCTAACACTCCTAATTAAAAGAATGATAAAGAGCTTTGCAAACAAATAACAGTTGAAGGAATTCATCTCTTCTAAACTGGACTTGCAAGAAACATTAAAAGAGCTGTTATAAAACAAAAAGAATTGTCACTAGAATCAATGGTCTTGAAAAACAGTTAACATAGAGGGGAGAACAGTAAAAATAGTTTGGTGTAATGAACCCAGGATTAACATGCTTTCAAGATAGAGTCTAAATATACAATCCCATATTTAAACCACAAGATAACCAAAGGAGAAACTTACCTAGAGAAAAAAAGGAAGATAAAATTGAAATGCAAATACTACATAAAAGGTACCATTCAAAATACAATGAAAGAGCAGCAACTCTTCTGCTGTGACTATGTACGTATTTCTCTTCACCAATCTTCTCCCTTTCCAAAGCAATAAAGGCAATTATCTTCCCAAGGCTGCCCACCTGTGATTATGTAGGCCTCTCTTGTGCCTTTTGGGGGCAGCTTTTATGCCTGCTTGTGTCTGTGCAAGTTTCGTTATCTCTCCCTTTTTATAATAAACCTGCCTTTTTGGACATAAACCAAAAATACAATGGAAGAGAACAAGAGAAAATATGGACAAAGAAAAACAGCAAAAACATCCAGACAATAAATAGCAAAATAGAAATTAATATTTATATATCAATAATTTCCCTAAACATCAGTGACCTGAACAGATAAATTAAAATGCACAAACTAGCTAGTGAAATAAAAAAAAAAAATTACAAACTTCTGTTGTCTCCAGGAGACCTATCTCAACAATGTACATGCACCAAATGAAGGAGCACCAACATACATAAGACAGCTATTAATGGTCATAAAAGGAGACAGTGACAACAAGACAACAGTAGTGGGGGACTTCAACAACCCACTTACATGAATGGACAAATCAACCATACAAAAAAAAAAAACAGAAAACAAGCAAACAGCAGCCTTAAATTAGAAATTAGACCAGATGTATTTATCAGACATTTATACAGCACTCCAGCCCCAAAGCTGAATAACACATTCTTCTCAAGTGCACATGAAAAAATTTTGAGGACCACAGGTTGGGCCGCAACAGAAGGGTCAATAAATACAAGAAGGTTGAAAGGATTTCACATATCTTCTCTGACCACAGGGACATGAAACTAAAATCAACAACAGAAAATAAGTGGGGAAAAGCTGAACTATACAGAAACTATACAACCTACTGCTGAATGACTATTGGGATAATGAGGAAATAAAAAAATAAATTAAAAATACTTGGGGCCTCCCCGGTGGCTCAGCGGTTGAGCACTGGGTTGCGAAGCTGCCTGCAGCCTCTGCAGCGCTGGTTCGATTCCCGGCTGCTCCCCGGCCACCGGAGGAGGGTCCCACATGGCACGCAGACCTCTCCGGCCGCCCACTGCTCCCCTCAGCAGTGTACTTCGGTCCTTCTGCCTGCTGTGCTCCCTGCTCTGGCTCTGGTGAATTCTCTCACCCTCCCGCACTTCTGACTGTACCCAGTGCTTGTATAAATAAATAAATAAATAAATGAATGAATGAATGAATGAATAAATAAACAAATAAACAAACAAATATAAATCTTAAAAAAAGAAATTAAAAATACTTGGAAGTAAATAAAAATAAACACAGAAGCTGTCAGAATGTGTGGGACTAGTAAAGGCAGTGCTAAGATGAAAGTTTACAGCAATACAGACCCACATCAAGGAAACATGAAGCTCAAACACTCTAATTTTTCACCTTAACAATATAGAAAAATGAGAACAAATGAAACCAAGAGTCACTAGAAAGAAGGATATAATAAAAACTAGAGGAGAAATAAATGAAATTGAATTTAAAAATACAGTATAAAGGTTCAATGAAACTAAGAGCTCGTTCTTTTGAAAAAAAGACAAACCTAAGTTCATTTACAAAAGGAGAGAAAATTCTAAAAAAATCATACAAGAAATGAAAAGGATAGGTTAAAATGCACATGCAAAAAAAATGCAGAGGATCATGAGACTATTATGAAAATCTCTATCACAATAAATAAATCTAGAAGAAATGGAAAATTTTTTAGAAATACACAACCTTCCAAGAATGGATCATATTGTAGATAATCTGAACAGACCAATTGTAAGCAGGAAATTGAAATGGTTATCACAAGTCTCCTCAAAAGAAAAGCCCAGGACAAAATTGTTTCACTAGTGAGTTCTACGAATTTTTCAAAGAAGAGGTAATACCTATCCTCAAATTCTCAAAACACTGAAGAAGAGGAAATGCTCACAAACATAACTTATGGGGCCACATTACTGTAACATAAAAAGCAGAAAACTACAGGGACCTCCCTGGTGATGCAAGGGGTTAAGATACAACCTATGAAGCAATCCGCAGCAACTGCAGCATGAGTTCGATTCCCGGGCAGCCAGGGAGCAGCCCACATGGTGCAGCAGACCTCTCCTGATTCGCCCGTTGCTCCCCTCAGCAGTGTACTTTGGTCAACATCAACCTGCCTGTTCTGTTCCCTGCTCTGTCTCTGGTGAATCCTCTCACCCCGCACACCTCTGCCTTGTACCCCAGCTCTTGTATGCATAAATAAATAAATCTTTTAAAAAAAAGCGGAAAATTACAAATAGCCCTGATGAACATAGATGAAAAGACCCTCAACAAAATCTTAGTAAACTATATTCAATAATACATTAAAATGATAATACAACATGGCCAAGTGGGATTTATTACAGGAACTTAAGGATGGTTCAACATCCACAAATTAATGTATTTCACCACACAAACAAAGAGAAATGGAAAAATCATATGATTATGACCATAAAGATGTATAGAAAGCATTTGATAAAATTCAATATCCATTTATGATAAAAATGGGGATAGAGAATACCTCAACATAATAAAGGTCATAAATGAGAAATCCACATTTAGCATCATACTCAGTTGTGAAAACTGAAAGCTTTTCCTTTAATATCAGATACAAGACAAGGAATCTGCTTTCACCACTACTTCTCAGTACAGTATTGGAAGTTCTAGCAAGAGCAATTAGGCACAAGAGAAATATAAAAGGAATACAAATTGGCTTAAAAGAAGTAAAATTATTATTTCTGGACGGCATGTTTGTGATTTTGAGGTAAAGGATCACCCTCTTCAGATAATTTTACCGTACCACATCCAACACCAAAGCACCAATAGTCTTTCAACACTATACATTGTGGCCCTACTTACTGTGCTCTCTCCCCTCCCCCTCCTACTTGCCCTCTGAAAGACTGGGATCTACAATTGTATTTCTAGGGTTTGTTATTGGTTTGGCTTTATGTGACCCTTTCTTTACTTTCTCTATATTATACATAAAAGTGAAATCTGATATTTGTCTTTCTCTTTCTGACTTACTTTGTTTAGCACATTTCCCTCCAGTTCTATCCATGTTTTCACAAATGGGAAGAATTTATCTTTTTATGGCTAGTAGTATTTTGTTATGCATATGTTACACATCTTCCTGATCCACTCATCTGTCTTTAGGCAATTAAGTTTTTTGCATTTTTGACTATTGTAAATAGTGCTGCAATGAACATAGGAGTGCATATATTCTGTCAAATTACTGTTTTTGTATTCTCTGGGGAGATACCTGTAGTGGCATTGCTGGGTTATAAAATAGATCCATTTTTAATATTTTGAGAAACCTCCTTTTCCATAGTGGCTGGATGAGTCCACATTCCCACCAACAGTATAAGAGAATTTCTTTTTCTCCACATCCTTGAAAAACTTTATATTTCTGGTCTTTTGGATATGGACCATTCTCACAAGTGTGAGATGGTATCTCATTGTGGTTTTGATTTGCATTTCACTGATGGTAAGTGATGATGAGCATTTTTTTTTAATTTTCCTTTTGAACTACCTGTATGCCTTTTTGAGAGATGTGCCTGTTTAGCCCTTCTGCCCATTTTTAAATTGGGTTAGTCTCTTTTTGTTGAGTTGAATGAATTATTTGTACATCTCAGATATCACCCTTCTATCAGATATATGATGTGTACTTTTTTCCTCCCATTCAGTAAGGTGTCTTTTTGTTTTGGTGATGATTTCCTTCACTGTGCAGAAGATATTTAGTTTGATATAATCCCAATTGTTTATATTCTCTGTTGTATTCTTTGCTGTTGGAGACGAATCTGGAAAGACATCTCAGAAGCCTATGTTGTAGAATGTTTTGCCTGTGTTTTCATCTACGTATTTTATTATTTCAGGTTTTACATCCACTTTTATTATCTATTTTGAGTTAACTTTTGTTTATGATGTGAAATAGTGGTCTTGCTTCATTCTTTTGCATGTGACTGTCTAGCTTTTCAAACACCATTTATTTAAGAGGCTTTCCTTTCTCCAATATGTAATCTTTGTTCCTTTGTCATAGGTTCTTTTCATATAGGTATGGGTTTATATTTGGGCTCTCAATTTTATTCCATTGGTCTGTGTGTCTGTTTTTGTTCCACTGTTGTACTATTTTGATATGATAGATTTGTAGTATAGTTTGAAAGCTGGGATTGTAATACCACCATTCTTCCTCTTTTGTGCCAGGGTTTCTTTGGATATCTGAGGTCTTTTGTTGAATTTCAGTAACATTTGTTCTATGTGTTGGAAAAATGCCATTGCATCTTTGATAGGGATTGCATTCGTATCTGTAAATTGCTTTGGTAAGATGGTCATTTTGACAATGTTAGTTATCTTTCCATTTATTTGTGTATTCTATTTATTTTAATAATGCCATATTTTTTTCAATATACAGGTCCTTCACCTCTTTTGTTGTATACTGCTAGGTGTGTAAAGGGTTTTTTTAAATACAATTGTAGATGGTATTGTTTTCTTCATTGATTCCTTTTCTCACTCATTGTTTGCATCTAGGAAGGCCACTGAAATTTATTTACTGATTTTATAACCTGCCACTTTGCTGAGCTGATTTATTGCCTCATTTAGTTTTTCATGTTGTCTGAAAAAATGATAGTTTTTCTTCTTTGTTCCTTATTTGCATTCTTTTTATATCCTTCTCTTGCCTAATTGCACTAGCTAGGTCTTCCAATACTATGTTGTATAGTAGTGGTGAAACTATACATCCTTTTCCTTTACCAAATCTTAGTGAAATTATTTCATTTTTTTTTTTCCATTGAGAATGATGTTAGCTGTTTGTCCACTAATGGCCTTTATTATAGTGAGTTATGCTCCATCGCTCTCCAGTCTTTGAGGGTTTTTATCATAAAATTATGTTGAATCTTATCAAATGCTTTCACATCATCTATTGATATGATAGTATGATTTTTATTTTCCATTTGTTGGTAAGGTAAATTATGTTGATTTATTTTCAGATGTTGAACCATTCTTGCATCCTTAGACTAAATCCAACATGGTCATGTGTATGATCCTTTTAATGCATTTAATGTTTCTTCATTTTTTTTTCTGTGTACTTCTCTTTCCTTATCTTTTTTGGTTCTTTTGATGACTGTATCTTCGAGATTACTGATTTTCTCTTCTATTTCTTCTATTTTCATGGCTTTTCCTGGAATTCCTTTTTTAAAAAGATTTATTTATTTATACAAGCACTGGGTATAGTCGGAAGCGCAGGAGGGTGAGAGAATTCACCAGAGCCAGAGCAGAGAATAGAATAGGCAGACTGAGGAAATACGCTGCTGAGGGGAGCAGCGGGCATGGCAGGAGAGGTCTGTCGTGCCATGTGGGACCCTCGCCGGCGGCCAGGGATCGAACCAGCGCTGCAGAGGCTGTGGGCAGCTTTGCAGCCCAGCACTCAACCGCTGCACCACCAGGGGAGGAACTTTTCCTGGAATTTTTTTTTTTTAATTTTTTTAAAAAATTATTTATTTATTTATACCAGAACTGGGATACAAACCAGATGTGAGGGAGGGTGAGAGGATTCACCAGAGACAGAGTGGGGAACAGAACAGGCAGACTGACGAAATACACTGCTGAGGGGAGCAGCGGGTGCGACAGGAGAGGTCTGCCACGTCATGTGGGACCCTCCCTGGCCGGCAGGGATGGAACGGGCACTGCTGAGGATGTGGGCAGCTTCACAGCATGGCGCTCAACCACCTGCGCCACCAGGGGAGGCCCGTGGAATTCTTGAGCTTCTCCACTAATCTCTGGATATCCTCCAGTTCCTTCACTTTCTGAAGATCACTGATTATATTCTTATCTTTTTCTGCATTTTCTCTTAACTCTTTGTTTTTATCATGGCCTTTTTGAATTCTTTGTCTGTTGGGTGGAGATATTCTTCTGTGTCCATATTATTGGGTTCTGGATGTTGACTTTCTTTCTGTGGTTTATTATTCACAGAAGAGCCTGCTTGATCATTGGTATTTTTCTTTCTTTCCATTGTTAGCCTTCGATTTCGCTCTTTTCATAGTGTCCCAGTACTGCTGATGCTTGTGGGAATAACTTCTGCTTTCTCTTCTTTAGGTGTGGGTGTGTCTGCCTGGGTCTGAGCCGCTGTGGCTGGGTACACATCCGGATACTCTTCTGTTATGGTAGATGTTGTTCTGAGCTGTGCTTTGCTCCAGGAGCCCCTGCTTTTGTGGCCCACCTACTGCATATAATGAGCTCTGATGTCTTAGTTATTGGTAGTCCAGAATCTCGAGTGGAGCCCTGCACCTCTAGAAACACGCTGAGTCCAAGTCCACTAGGAGGTGCCTACAGGCTGGGTGGGATGTATTTCTCTGTTGAGCTGCTAGGTCCCTCCAGGCAAGTCTCAGATGAAAATTGGGTTTGGAAGAGAATAAGCAGTGAGAGAAGGGATAAGAGGAAAGAGGAAAATGGTATGTAAAAGGAACAAAGGTGAGAGAATAAAAGCAAGGGTTATAGAGGGGAAGAGGAGGAGGAAGAGGAGTGGATGTAATGGAGAAAGAAGAGAAAATAGTGAAGGTAATGTTAAGGGGTTAAAGAGGAGAAATACAAGAATCAGAAAACAGAACTAGGAAAGACAGGAAGGACTAGCAGACAAACAACTGACCAATAAACAAACAAACATACGAACAGATGAGGGGTGACTTGCTTCTCAGGACTCTGGTGGCTCCCTGTGATCTCCACTGGGGTTTTCTATATCTCTTGTGGTATTTTAACAAAGGGGGAAGAGAGAAAAAAATGAAGGAAAGAAGAAGAAAGACAGGAAAAAAAAAAAAAACAAAGGTAGGAAAGCAAAATGGCGTGGATTAAACTGCAGCAGTGGGTGTGAGAGTCTTTACAGGGCCTGTGAGGCAGTGAGGTGGGTAACAGAGATTCTGAGAGCTCCTTCCACCTGATGGCTTGGGGTACCGAGAGATCCCCTATGTATGAAATAGACCTATGAGGCACCCCCTTAGTTTTTGTTTTTTTTTTTTTTTTTAATATTTATTTATGTATACAAGAACTCTGGTACAGGCCAGAGGTGTGGGGGATGAGAGGATTCACCAGAGACAGAGTGGGGAGCAGAACAGGCAGATCGACTGAAATACACTGCTGAGGGGAGCAGCGGGCCAGAGAGAGGAGGTCTGCTGTGCCATGTGGGACAGCTGGCCAGGGATCAATTTCATGCTGCAGTGGCTGCGTATAGCTTCACAGTGCTGTGCTTAACCCCTTGCACCACCAGGGAGGCCCTTGAGGCTCCCCCTTATGTCTCCAGGGCTTCCCCCCCATGTCTGACCTCCAGCTTCTTTCTCCTTTCTGCTGGTTGTAGTGTACAGGCTTTGTGGGTGGGGGCGGGAAGAAGCATTCTGGTGTTTTTTTCTTCCCATCCCTTGTCCTTCTAACTTTCCTGTTCAGGCAGATTGCCTGCTTCACCCAATTTATCTGAAACATTTGGGTTGTCACAGGCAATTGCCATTTTTTTCTCCCTTGTCCTTACATGGAAGCAAGGGCTGCACCTCTCCGCGGGCCCTGCGGAGCCTGAGCACTGACTGGACGCACCTCTCACCACGCGGATCTTGTGCTTGGTAACTTTTTCTTGAGTCAAACCAGTCTGCTTAGATATGGAACTTCTCTCATGGTCCTGTGAGGAACTGTTGCTCAGGTGGCTTTCAGGATTTTTTTCCCCTACAGAAGCTGTTTCATAGGTAGCTGCACTTTCAGTGTGTTTGTGAAAGCGGGTGAGTTCAGGATCTTCTTAGGTCACCCATCTTGAAGCCTTCTCCTGTAATGGCTGTCTGAGCTGGTACCCCGAGAGCATGCTGAAGGCCAGCAATACCAGCTATTTTAAGTGTTTTTGAGGAACCTCTACACAGTTTTCCATAGTGGCTGACCAGCAGTGTAAAAGGGTTTCCCACCAGCAGTGTAAAAGGGTTTCTTTTTACCACATCCTCACCAGCATTTATTGTTTCTAGTATTTTTAATACATTGCCATTCTTGCAGGTGTGAGGTGGTATCTCATTGTGGTTTTAATTTGCATTTTCCTGATAATAAGTGATACTGAATATTTTTTCCATATGCCTGTTGGCCATTTGCCTTTCCTCTTCAGAGAAGTGTCTTTTTAGCTCTTATGCCCATTTTTTGATTGGATTGTTTACTTTGTTTTTTGTTGAGTTGTGTAAGCTCTTTGTAGATCTTTGCTATCAGCCCTTTATCACTTGTATGGTGTAGGGTAAATGGTTTTCAGGCTTTTCTGCC
>NW_023601543.1:41411253-41460926 GCF_014898055.3 Talpa occidentalis
AAAAATAAGGAAATTTTGATGCATCTACAACATGAATGAACCTTGCAGACATTGTGCAAAGTATAACAAGTCAGTCACAATAGGGCAAATATTATATGATTCCCTTGCATGAGGTACCTTGAGTCGTCAAATTCTGAAATGCAGAATAAACGTTTGGGAGAATGGGGGAATTATTGTTTAGTTGGTGTCAAATTTCTGTTCTGGATGATTAAAATATTCTAGAAATATATATTGGTGAATGAAATGTGGACACATTGCAAATGTACTTAATGAAACTGGATTGTACATTTTCAAATGCTTAAAATGTCAAATTTTATGTTATTTATATTTTTCCACATAAAAAAAATCCTCTGCTTGTCTGATCCTTTTTTGTTTTATCTATCTGTAGTCTTTCTCTTTATAAGAAAATCCATAGACTGAGAAGTCACCTTTAACCTTGGAATCTGACTGATTTTCTAGTTCTTGCTCTGCTACTTACTAAATGTGCAATCTTTTACTCATGACTGGGCCTCTCTGAGCTTCAGTTTTATCATCTGTAAAGTGGAATTTCAACTTTTACTTTTAAGAGTTGTAATCCTTACTATGGTAGGGAAAGGAGTCCCATTACCGTTACCCAGAGGTCAATTGTCTGGAACGCTGGGAGAGAGTATCACATTGTTTGAAAAACAATGGTTTAACTGTGTGCTACTATCATATCCAGCAAATAGTCTATAATTGTTTTCCATAGAGAAATTGTGGTTACTAGATCACTGAAATGCTATTAGGATCAATCACTGATGACGAGTGAAAGCGCTTTGTAAACTACAAAGACCATCACAAATGAGAACCATAGTTGTTATGATTACGCCCTGTGCTTATGTCAGAATACCCAAATCCTTTCCTGTAGTGGGATTTAAAGATACAGAGGGATAACAATTGATACTAAAAAGCTAATGTAAACAGTACAGACAGAAACTAGATTGCAGCAGCAGTAAGATTGAAAAGCAGATAAAAGAGGGTTATACCTCTACCTAACCTTTCCTTCCTTCTTGGTATAAATTTTCATCTCTCATGACAAAACAATATTCATTATTACAAAATTCAATAAATTTTTGATATAAATATTTCATATTTTCAAGTTGAATCTAATAATCTCTCTCCATTTTATAATCAGGAGAAACAAACTAAAGAAAGAACTAAAAGATAAGATCAGAGACCCTTAAGTAAACAGTTTCCAAGACTTCTACATTCAAGTACTGATAAAAGCTTGATGTCTCTAATGTTCTTGGTATTTGAGGATGAAATTAATTAACCTCTCCAAGCTAATTGGAAAGGAGCAATAGACTGAGATTTATATCATAGAAATACATGCATTTAGGTTGGCAATAGAATTGATTGTTGGACAGAGGGCTTTCAACTGCTTGCATATTTCTCTTTTCCCTTTCTTGGTAAAGTTTACAATAGGATGTTACAAATAAAGCTAAAGCTACAGGTTAACATTGTTCTGTTTTCTGGTAACCTTCTTTGAATGCCTAGTATGCTCTGGCGCACTACTTCTACTTTTCCAGTAGGTTATGCTGTGGGTTTAGTTTTTATTTACCTTTCCCATCTCCTGTGGAACAGGAAACCTGATATTACAGCTGCTGAGTCAGGAGGTGGGGGAGGGCACTGGAGGACATGTCCTGCAGGTAGCTGACTTGTATTTGTGTCACCTACAAATATCCCTTCTCTCCAGTGTTTCAGAACTGAGTCTGCAGTCTGTGCATCAGGTTTATATCAGTCTTCTCTGAGGGAACCCTGTGGGCAAGGAGAATATTGAAAGTTGTATTCAAAATACTTAAAGATTAAAATTGCCGGGCCTCACTGGTGGCTCAGGTGGTTGAGTGCCATACTGTGAAGCTGTCTGCAGCCTCTGCAGCACGGGTTTGATCCCCGCCTTCTGGCGAGAATCCCACATTGCACAGCAGACCTCTCCTGTCTCACCCGTTGTTCACCTCAGCAGTGTATTTCGTCAGTCTGCCTGTTCTGTTCCCCACTCTGTCTCTGGTGAACCTCTCACCTTCCCACACATCTGGCCTGTACCCCGGTTCTTGTATAAATAAATAAATTTTTCAAAAAAATTTAAAAAAGATTAAAAAAGATTAAAATTGCCAGCCAAGAATGGGATATTCTGCAAGAAAATCTTTCAGATATTAAGGTAAAATAAAGGCTTTCACAGACAAACAGGTGCTGAAAAAGTTTTCCAAAATTAGGCCTTCCTTACAAGAAATGGTGAAAGGAGCTCTACTATCTAAATCAAATAATAGAAAAAAAAAAAAACTGAATAAGAAAACAGAACCAGAAAACTAGAGAAAAAAATGGCATTAGAAAATTCTCATATATTGGAGGCGGAGCAACATGGAGGCGAGGAGACGCTGCGAGTAACATCTCCCATTAAAAAAAGTTAATAGGGAGGAAAAGCGGCAGGTCCCAGTGAGAACTGGGACACGGAAGATAAACGGGTGACTCCAGCAAACTGCCCAAAGAAGAAAGTGGCCATAAAAGAGGACCAGAAGGGAGGAAAGCACAGAACCCTGCTCCCCTCCCCCGCCCACAGAGTCGGCACTCTCCCACCTGCAGAGAGGAGGGAAAAAAAAAAAACAAACTAAACCGACCAACAAGAACAAACTATGCAGCAAGCAGGACTGTGAGTGGAAAAGAACTATTTCAGCCACCACACCCCGTGAACGGGAGCTGTGGGTGAGCGAACGGCTCCGGGCGCCATTAGAGAACAAAGAGACTCTGGAGACCCGCACACAGCCCCGGGCCGGCCTGTAAGCTTGCGTGGGAAAGCGGCTTGCTTGAAAAGCAAACGCAGATCGGGATCACGGCCGCCCAGGTCCGCGCCTGTGACCTAGGCTTGCGGGGAGACGCGCGGGGACCCTCACTGAGGTGAAAGCCCCTCACTGAGTGTAGGGGCTGGACTCGACACAGTGCAGGTTTTCTGATCTCATGCAGACCTGGTAAAGGAGGAGTCAGAATCCTCAGTGGTTTTGCAGGTTTTTATTGGGGTTCAGCGGGTACGTGCAAGGCAGGGGTGCTGGCTGGGGGGTTGGGAGGCTGGCAGGCCTCCCAGCCCCCAGCAAGTCCTCACTCTATCTAAGCTCTCTGGAGTTCGTTCTGCTGCTTCTCGGCTTCGGCTTCTGCTGCTGCTACTGGCGTCCCCGTGACGCCGCCCTTAAAAGCACAGGACAAGGGTCCATCATCTATCCTGATGGTGGAAGGGCAGAAAAGCCTGACAGTTTCTTTACCCTACAGTCCACCCCCTCAGGGTTTTCTGCCATACAGTCTATACATATATATACAATTTTCTAAGCAAACAAACAATGCAGCCATGGCCCACAAAATCAAATACATCAAATATAACAAAATACAATATAATAAAATACAACAGAACACAAATAAGTCCAGGCAGGGCACCAACCTTGTGCAAAAGACAATTATTGGTACCAGCAGATGAGCCACCAAATCTGCTGCCGAAGGCACTGCTCATACGAGGGAGGGGAATCACTCACGACATATATTGCAACATGCCAGGAGCCGTCAGGCTTCCTGGCCTCCTCTGGCTGTAGTCTCGGCTACAAGCCACACACAGCATCCACCCCCTGGATGCACTAGCTCTGGGATTGGCGATTCTATTCTGTTGGGGGTAATCGCCAACCCTCAGGGTTTCTGTCTGCAGTCTCCAACACTCGGCCTTCACAGCCACCAGTGTGACTCACAGACCCCTCACTCAAACCAACCCACTGCACAAGCACATGGGTCGGGGATCAGAACTCTGCATTCGGCTTGGGCTCCACCCCAAGCCACTTTCCCCACCCGTCCCCCAAGGACAGGTTCCTCAGCTCCTCACCCTTACTCAAGAATGAGCAGGGCATCACCCACAGGTGATTTTACGAGACTCACAGTTCTTCAGCATACCCAGGCTGCTTAACAGCCGCTCAGGGCTTCTCAACTTATCATCAGCACCAGCTTTTGCCTTCTTAGTTGGCTTTTCTCCTCCACCTGGCTGCTGGGCATGCACAGGCTGCTTTTGGCCATCAAGGCCCACTGGCCACCCCCAGATTCTCAAAAAAAAAAAAAACAAAAACCATAACCTGCCAAGGTCCTCCGCCTTCTGGCAGGATTGTCAGTCCAAGTTCATCAGTTCATCAGTTGAAGTCCATTGGCCTCTCCCTGCATCAGCACCGGCGAGCGCTGAATCATGGTCCTCTCCTCCCCAACGATTCTGCTGCCGCAGGGGTCGTTGGCAGGTCCTTTCAGGTGTTGTTGGCTGGTTCTCTCGGGCGTCTCCTTCACGCCAGGTCTCGTCCTGTAGCTCGTGGACGTTGTCCACCTTCTCTGCCGCCATGGCGCCTCCAGCATCATCACAGGCAAACAGTCTGTTCTCCTTAGCCCCTCCAGGTCTTCGGAGGGCTCCAATACCCGTCTACATGGATCTTGCCGACTTACGCCAATTGTAAGGGGCTGGACTGGACACAGTGCAGGTTTTCTGATCCCATGCAGACCGGGTAAAGGAGGAGTCAGAATCCTCAGTGGTTTTGCAGGTTTTTATTGGGGTTCAGCGGGTACATGCAAGGCAGAGGTGCTGGCTGTGGGGCTGGGAGGCTGGCAGGCCTCCCAGCCCCCAGCAAGTCCTCACTCTATCTGAGCTCTCTGGAGTTCGTTCTGCTGCTTCTCGGCTTCTCTTTCTGCTTCTGCTTCGGCTTCTGCTGCTGCTACTGGCGTCCCCGTGATGCCGCCCTTAAAAGCACAGTCTTAGCTCAGCTGAATCCCATCTACCTATGCCCACACCCTATTCCAGGTGTTCGCCATCAGGCATGCATTCAGGACAAGGATCCATCATCTATCCTGATGGCGGAAGGGCAGAAAAGCCTGACATTTTCTTTACCCTACACTGAGTAATCAGGAACCAGGTACCCAGGCACGGGAGCTGGGTGCAAAAGACTCCATCTTTGCGGACACTGAACTGGGCTACAGCCTGCGTCCTGGACCTGAGGGCTTTGGAACTGAGACCCGGGGCACGAAATTCGGGGCGTGGGTTCTCCACGACGGTGGGACACAAGGCAGACACAGCACCCCAAAGCCGTTGAGGTTTACCCTACCATTCCCGCTCTGTTCCCTGTCCCACTGGGTGGAAAAAGCTCCCCAAGGGCTCTAGGAGAGATCTCTGGCGCCACCTAGCGACTTGACTCCTGGAGGACCCAGTGGCCAGCTGGGAAGTTAGCCCACTCCAGGCCCCTTCTGACCAGTAGTCTGAGCCCACAGGGGGAGCGGGCACCCACGGATAGGGCAGACCGGGCGTGCAGAAGAGTGTGCCTGAGACCGGACACGCAGGGAGTGCGCCCTGCATCACCATTTTAGAACAGAGACATTTCTTCAGTAAAGACTGCCTGCAGAAGGCTCCCTCAGGAGCCAGAGGTAAGCAAGGAAGCACGCCCATGCCAAGCCCCTTCTGGCCTGCAGTCCAAACCCAGAGGGGGAGCGGGAACCCACCGCCGGGGCAGACCAAGCGCACAGGGGAGTGTGTCCCCACATCGGCATTTTAGAACAGGGACCTATCTTCAGTAAAGACTGCTTGAAATAGACAGATGGCCCCTGGAGGAGCCAGAGGGGAGCGGAGAAGCTCACCCAAGATGCCGGCCAGTCCCAGCAACACAGTGTCCCAATGCATACGACAAATTAGAAAACAGACAGTAGGGAGTAGAAGAACCACACGCAAAGTAACAACTCCCCAGGAAAAAAGCACACCACAAAGAGAAAACCACCCCCCAGAATGCAACAACAGTAACTTGGAAGAACTTCTGAGCCGTCCAGAAAGAGAATTTAAAATTGCCGTGATTAAAAAAATGACAGAACTCAAACAATGATCAGAAAAAGGAAATTGAGTCCCTAAAGAGGGAAGCAAAAGAAACGCAGGAGATCAAAGAATTAATGGAGGAACTAAAGAACTCTGGGAAAAGCAATGAAAGCAGAATAGATGAAATGGAAGAACGAATAAGTACTCTTGAAGACACAGAAATAAAAAGAACCAAAACAGAAAAGGAAAGAGAAGTACGAAGGAAAAAGAATGAAGAAAGACTTGGGGAACTACCTGACTCCATGAGGAAAGGAAATATAAGAGTTATAGGAATACCAGAAGGAGAGGAGAGAGATGTAGGAACAGAGAAAATATTCCAGGAGATAATTGAAGAGAACTTCCCAAATGTGAAGAAGGAGCTGAAAATTAATATACAAGAAGCAAGAAGAACACCAAACTTCCACGACAAAAGGAAAAATACAGCAAGACACATAATAGTAAAGCTCCCAAGAATCCAGGACAAGGAAAAAATAATGAAGCTGACAAGAGGGAAGAAAGAGATAACATTCAAAGGAAAACCAATCAGAATGACATCAGACTTCTCTGAAGAAACAGCACGGGCAAGGAGAGAGTGGAGGGACATAGTCAACAGACTCCAAGAAAACAGATGTCAACCAAGAATACTCTATCCTGCAAAGCTCTCCTTCCTCTATGAAGAAAGAATAAGGACCTTCCCAGACAAACAGAAACTCTGGAATTTCATTACGACTAAACCCCCACTCCAAAAAATACTACAAGGAATACTAAAACCAGAACCTCAGAGGGACAAATAACAACGAAAGAAGGCCAAAAAAAAGTTATTAAAAGAATAAATAAATAAAATCAAAGGAAAGACAAACACAATGGCAAATACAGATGCTAACATATCAATATTAACTCTAAATGTCAATGGACTAAACTCTTCAATAAAAAGACACAGAGTTGCAGCCTGGATTAAGAAACAAAAGCCAACCTTTTGCTGTCTCCAGGAAACACATTTAGCTACAGAAGATAAAAATAGACTCAAAGTTAAAGGTTGGAAAACAATCCTACAAGCCAATGGACCAAAAAAGAAAGCAGGAACAGCTATACTTATATCAGATAAAACAGATTTCAAACTCAAAAAAAGAAAAAGAGACTCCAACGGTCACTACATTATGATCAAGGGGACAATACTTCAAGAAGAAATAATACTCATTAACATATACTCACCAAACGAAGGAGCACCAAAATATATCAGACAACTGTTGTCATCTCTGAAAACAGACATCAGAGAAAACACATACATAGTGGGAGATCAACACAACACTATCAACAATGGATGTGTTAGTTAATGATCATGGTAATCATTTTACAATGTATATGTATATTAAATCAACATGCTTTATCCTCCTATATATATAATTTTTACTTGAAAATTATACCTCAATAAAGGAAAATACTAACTTCAAAAAAATACAAATGTAAAATCAAAGGAACTTTGGGAAATGAATGAATGCAAACCATTTATATAATTAAGCTATGTGAATAGGGTTATCTGTTGGTTAATCTGTTATAAAAGTCAATTATACAGAGCCATAATATAATGAAGGTCAGTCTCTTTCTATGCTCCATGTATACAACTTCTAATTAAACCAATAGGGATTCCATACAAATTCCAGGGTAAGTATGTAAGTATTGTTTTGTATACACAGCAAACAATTCGTTTGGTGGTATTTGAAATAAGTCATTTAACTATTTTGCAGTTGGCACATTGCTGCATGTTTTACAGTGATTTTATTTCAAAACTCAGTGTAAAAACAGAATCTCTAGTGTTTTTCCTACAGAGCACACCAAAACATAGGACAAAGCAAATGAAGCAGGTATATGAGCTATTAGATATATAATAATTATCAGTTATCATGGTTTAATCAATTTAAAAGATAGTTTCCACCAAAAGACCCTGCACTGTTCATATAACAGTAATTTATGCTGAGAATAAAACAATTTCCAAAATAGTACTTATAAGTTGCAAAGCTATTTAATGAACAATAACATGGTGGAAAAAAAACAACTAATCTGATTTAACATTGTCAACATTAAAGCTAAGTCACACAGTCGCTCCACTCTGGACATTTCAGTCATCTTAGATACCCCATTAATACTCTTGAATTCTTCATTTACAGAAACACAGTAACTTGTTAAGATTACTTCAAAATTTTTGCACTAAAAGTTTAAAATTGGTGAGGTAGAGCTATAGAGCTGAAAAGGCACCTAAAACATTTATAAAGCTATGTTTATATCTACTGTTTTCCCAAGATGCTGAATTGTTAAATGTAGATCTTAGTGAAAGAGTAGAGAAAATCATATCAGCAATTTTACTCAGTGCTGTACAACTATGTTTAGATGTTTCCATTTCACTTCCCACTCACTGAATATAATTCCTTTCACTGGTACTTATAAGTTTAATGCTAACCAAATGGATTTGAACTAACTGAAATTTGAAACATATTTAAAATAAATGCTTAGGGATGAAATTTGATAAGTTTTGAAATCAGACTTTCAACATTAAATTTATTCTTTATAGAGTGAATTGTTTTTACATCTACTGAAATGGTATTATAGGACTTTTCTTATATTCTGTAGTTATTTTGGTCCAGTCTATACAGGAAAAATGCAATGAATTGGATCGTAAATAATTTGCACCCACATTTCCTTATTCATTACTCAGTGAAATGTTTCTTGCCTAAAATATCTTGATAATTGCCTTAATTCTTTGTTTTGCAGGTTGAGATATTCACTTAAGATCCAGGAGAACTTTAAAGAAAAAACATTCTAGATTTTCATGCTTTTCAAACTAGAAGGAAGTTACTAACAATGATTTCACTTAATCTAAACAGGAACAATTAGCCACCTGATGTCAAAAGGAACTCTACTTTTCAATTAAATCCAGTAGCAGTGTATGCATATAAAGTAGGTATATTTTTCAGAGATATATGGAATTTATTTTAAAATAGAAGAATATATTTAAAAAGCAAATAAGAGTTTCTGATATCACTTTGTTTTAGCATTAGTCATTTACAAATTGAGAACTTAAAGACAAATTGGAAAAGACAGACATAGGAAAATATCATTCAATTATAATAGACTGATCTGGAAAATTCAGATAATCCAAATGATTATTTCCAATATTTACTGGAAAACATCTATGCTTTTTGAGTGAAATACATGAAATATACTAAAATTTTTCAGTAAATGCAATACTGATATAATTAATGAAGGTGACTCTCTACTAATAGTTTTATGTTTAAATGTAATAATAATTATATAGGAAGTCAAAATGTTTGTAACTGAATACTTTGACATTTAGTTATATATTTTAAGTCTAAAGTGGTATATGACTTTTGTTTTTAAATGTTTAACTAGGTTGACTTATAATATTAGATATACTAATCAAAACTGAAATACAACTTATCTAATGTTTAAAAATTCTTAAGAAGTGTTGGGCCTCCCTGGTGGCGCAGTGGTTGAGCGCTGGGTTGCGAAGCTGCCCGCAACCTCTGCAGTGCCAGTTTGATCCCCGGCTGCTCCCCGGCCACAGGAGGAGGGTCCCACATGGTGCGCAGACCTCTCCTGCCGCCTGCTGCTCCCCTCAGCAGTGTACTTCGGTCCTTCTGCCTGTTCTGCTCTCTGCTCTGGCTCTGGTGAATTCTCGCACCCTCCCGCGCTTCTGAGTATACCCAGTACTTGTATAAATAAATAAATAAATAAATCTTTAAAAAAAGATAAGAGTACAAAAGCATATAACACTGCTAAAATGGTGGTTAATTTTTAAAAAAGTTAGTTTATCATTTAAACCAGTTTGAACTCTGAATGATACAATAAGTCATAATCTTTCTTCACAGTAAGTTGCCTAACTGTGCCAGCATCTCGGTACAAAGGAATTAATAGACTTTAAATCTGAGTCTAGAGTACATTTCATCCTATTAGAAATGGCATTATCTGTCTTCCTCCCTCCCTCCCTACCTCCCTCCCTTCCTTCTTTCCTTCCTTCCATGTCTCATAAGTCAAACAGTGCTTTCATTTACAACTCCATGCAGAGTCAGAAGGTAGTCATACTTGCTTTTTCCTTCATCTATGAAATGGTTGCAGAGGTATGATTCAACCTTCTTTTGCTGTTTTGCTATATCAGGAAAATCAATGAAGAACATAGAGCACATATAACATTCCATCATCTTGATTTCTTTTTCACAAGCTGGCTTAAAGTCATGAACCAGCAAGTTACTATACTTCAGAAGACCACCACCTCTAATCTCTTCAGGTTTTCTGGTAGATATAAGCTTGTATTGCAAATGTATCATTGCTTCTTGGAAGTCTCCATACATGCTTTCAGCTACCACAACAGGATAGTATTCTTTGGTTAGCTTAACATTTTTGTCTCTATAGAAGTCTAACATGATATCCAAAACAATTTGAAAGGAATCTACACTAAATTTAAATGTTGTCTGAGTGAATTCACAAATTATAGTTCTACATTCTTCCCAGAATTATGTGAAAGATAGATGAGACTCCAATGATCATGTTTATTGCAAACTTTGACCATCTTTTGCACATAAGCCTCTTTCATGGTCTTTACAGTAATCTTTTCCTTTTTTACACCTTTTGGTAAAAAGTCGAGTAGACAACCTAGAACTGCACCCTCAATAGCCTGAAATTTTTGATCATCTGGTAATTCAACACCAAAAATAACATCCAGATCCTTATAGCTGGGTCCATTGTGGCTTGCAAGTATGTAACTTGCTGTAGAACCATTCAATCGTGCATCTTTAACAATAATTCCTTGCTCAATCAGTTGATCTTTCACAACATCAATGATTATCTTTTGGTTTTGCCTCCAATGTGGGGAAATCCCCCCTTCCATGAATTGGAATTACTTCATCTAGCACTTGATCCAGTGTTATGACTTGATCCCAAGTGAGATTATTGAATCTGATTATAGACATTGTGAAGTCAGTAGATCAACTAAAAAACAAGCAAAATATTGAAAGGAAATGTTAGCATCTTGAAATCATTCCTATACCTAAAGCATATGGAAAAGTTTAAAAGAGACTTACCCTCAACATAAAACCGAACTGATACTACAAATAATTTTATCAATGCATCAAATCATGTTAAAATCTAGAAGTAAATGAGAGCCATTATGATTATGTCAAAATTTTTAGATATATTGGTGTATGCAAACAGACATTCTCAGGGATTTATTAGAGTTATAATTATTGTTGATATAAAATGGTGGTCTTTCTCAATCTTCTTCATGTAAATAATTATAATTGGAGGTATAAATTTTGTTCATGTCATAGTCATAGTACATTGTTGAGGTTAATTGTCATGAATTTAAAGTGAGATTTGAGAGCATGACCATGTGTGTTAGAACTCAATGGACTAAATGGCATAATATTTAAATATATATATAGCTATAGCATCTTTAATCCAAAAGCATCAGAGCCTTGTGACAAGTAATATTCAGTTTTATGTATATTACTAGTCTCATTTTAAAGACTATTACTGAAGTCCACTATTAGAATATGAATTCCTTAAATTGCTTAAGGATAAGTATTGTATATAATTGATCATTTCTTCCATGTGCCCATAACACTTTAATAAATGTTGGTTGACACAATGAAATACCATCTCACACCAGTGAGGAATGCCCATATTAAAAAGAGCAGAAACAACAAGTGCTGGCAAGGGTGTGGAGAAAAAGGAACCCTCTTACACTGTTGGTGGGAATATAGAATGGTCCAACCTCTATGGAAAGCAGTTTGGAAGTTCCTCAAAAGGGTGTGCCATATAACCCCAAAATTCCACTCCTGGGAATCCACCCAAAGAACACAAAAACACTAATTTGAAAGGAAACATTCACTCCTAATGATCATTGTAGCACTATTTACAATAGCCATGGTATGGAAACAACCCAAGTGCCCCAAAACAGCTGAGTAGATAGAGAAGGTATGATATACATATAAATGGAATACTACTCAGTGATCCAAAAAGATAAATTCATGACATTTGCTGCAACATGGATGGAGGTGGAAGGGCTTATGGTAAGTGAAAAAAGCCAGAAGGAGAAAGATAAATACCAAATGGTGTCACTTATATAGGCATATAGAGAAACCAAACACAGGGTCAACGACAAATATTAAAATCGGTCCTCCCTGATGGCACAAGAGGTTAAGACACAACCTATAAAGCTGTCCGCAGCCACTGCAGTGCAGGTTTGAACCCCAGCCAGGGAGCTACCTGCATGGTGCAGCAGACCTCTTCTGGCTTGCCCGCTGCTCCCCTCAGCAGTGTGTTTCAGTCAATCTGCCTGTTCTGTTCCCCACTCTGTCTCTGGTGAATCCTCTCACTCCCTACACCTCTGGCCTATACCCCAGTTCTTGTATACATAAATAAATCTTTAAAAAAAAAAGACAAATATTAAAATCAACCCTTGAAAGCTCATCAGATCTGGGACATCCAGAGGGGGAGGAGTGAGAATGGACTGGGGTTTAGGGAGAGTACAATGGACTGTGGTGGAGGACTACAGGTGTTTTTGTGTTGGAAGAGCTAGGGTAATCACACTTGAGGGGAAAAATCCTATACTGTCAAAATATTAAAAGGATGTAAAACAACAGTACTTCATTAAAAAATTAATAAAAATTTAAAACATTGGTTGAAGGAAATGATTGTCACTTTAAAATGGAAAACAAATGAGATTATTAAATTTGTATCCAGAATAAGACCAAGTACATACAAGAGCATAAGATTCCTGAACTTGATTTTTTTTCTTTAAATGTGCAATATATGGGCCTCCCTGGTGGTGCAGCGGTTGAGCGCTGGGTTGCGAAGCTGCCTGCAGCCTCTGCAGCACTGGTTCGATCCCCAGCCACCAGGCGAGGGTCCCACATGGTGCGCAGACCTCTCCTGCCATGCCTGCTGCTCCCCTCAGCAGTGTACTTTGGTCCTTCCGCCTGTTCTGCTCCCTGTTCTGGCTCTGGTGAATTCTCTTACCCTCCTGCGCTTCTGACTGTACCCAGTGCTTGTATAAATAAATAAATAAATCTTAAACAAACAAATAAATAAATAAAAATAAATGTGCAATATATGTTCAGAAAAATTTATAGTTGGGGAGAGGTATTTAAGAAATTAAAATTATAAACACTATAAATTCAATTAAATTATACTATTAGGTAATTAGCACAATTATAGCTATTACACAGATCTTTAAATACTTTATTAAGCCATCTAAACAAATCTAGGAAAGAAATAAAGTTCATTGTAGACATATCTTTGGGTTAGGCATTCTTTTCTGAATTTCAGAAAAACTGATACGAAGCTTAAGACATATTTGTATAGATGATATTCATATTTTGCCTATCTAGGGACCTACTAGGATATAATCTGAAAATGTAGAATTTAGTGTTGTGTTGTGATAATAGTGTGATAATAGTTATAAGATATAATATATTATATAAGATATAATATATTATAATATAAGATATAATATATTATATCTTATATTATATATATAGTTTTATAACTTTATTTGACAATCAGTGGTTAGTTTTTATCCATATTGACTATTTGTAGATTTTTGAAAGGGCTGACAGTTACATAGATATTCAATGTATACTTTGGTGAATCTTCGTTATGTTTTCTGGACAACTGCACACAGATAAGGTATGAACATTCTTTATTCCTTTGGCCCAGGCAGCTTTGTTTTTCCTGGTATCAATATACACATCTGGAGTACGCATTTCCTTTATGGCAAATTTCTGGATCTCTTTGAATGGTGGGATGAGGGTGGGGGGTGTTGCGTACTTATTGAAGTCAACTTCACAGATGTGCTTGTGAATGTCGACTGGTCACTACCACCTTGGCAGAACAGCCTTCCCCACCTTTCCTTGTGGGAAACATTCTACCAGGCCCATATGGGAAAGCAGTAGTATATATTTCTCAAGTAGAACTAGAGCTAATTAAATCATGTTACTTGAGAGCTACAAAAGTGAATTTGACAGTCACATTTTGAAAAAAAAACAAGCAATGGCAGATCCATGTAAGTGAGAATATATTACTAAATCTATTTGTTTCATTCTATATGAAATCCCCATAAATGTGAATTCAAGATGACTTATTTTTATTATGGGATAAACTGTCCCACAAAATGGGGTTATGAGAGCTAGCATGCCTATTTTGTAATTCCTTTTCCCGGAATTATCACTGAATTGTTTAAAGCCAACAAAGTTTGTTATCCTCAAAGTCTTGATCTGGAGAAGAATAACTGATAACATTGACTGCCTTCATGTAAAGGCTTTAGAAAGATCATTTACCTAATAAATATTTCAGAATATCACATGTAAGCTATGTAATTTTAATTGAGAATATAGAAAAAGCTTTAAAAATTCCTTTTTAATATACAAATTTTATTTTTCAAATGGCAATTTTCCTTCCCTTTATGACAAATTTTCTTTGTCAATATTAGTAGGAAGTTTAAAATTCAATGGTTTTTTATTTATTTTTTTATTTTTTATACAAGAGCTGGGGTACAGTCTAGCTGCGCGGGAGGGTGAGAGGATTCACCAGAGACAGAGTGGGGAACAGAACAGGCAGACTGATGAAATACACTGCTGAGGGGAGCAGTGGGTGAGACAGGAGAGATCTGCTCGCCATGTGGGTTGCTCCGAGGCCGGCGGGGATCGAACCGGCACTGCAGAGGCTGCGGACAGCTTCATAGCCCTGCGCTCAACCACCTGCACCACCAGGGAGGCCCTAAAATTCAATGGTTTATTTGAGACCTACAATCCCCAATCCCCATGTAAATCTATAATTCTAATTGCCAATGATCTGGAAATAAAGATCATTGAAGTTGGTATACTGACATTACTGAATTACCAAATTCTTTCCATATAGAGTTTCCAGGTTCTTTGTGTAAAAATAAAGCCATCCAAAGATATGATTAAGTTAATTTATTGCCAGAATGCAGGAGTCCTTGATTCCAAATGGTTTCCTTCAAACCAAGAAATAGGAAGTCTTGCTTTGAATCATTCATTTACTCATACGAAACAGTGAAATACATGTCCTACATACCTCTATTTATCTCTACTAACAGATAATCAAGATTTGAGAACAATGGTATGCTTCTCTGGCATATCTATTTATATCAACATAATATAATATACCAACATAATACTGTATAAAATTTAATTATGATATTAAGGTAATAAGATTTATCTTCATGTATGGGTTATAGCTCAGCACTTAGTTGCCATACTAAGAATGACAAATCCTTATATATAAAGATAAAAACATTACAAAACTTGTTGGAAAATTTAATTTGAATTACTAAACCAAAATTCATGACTAAATAAATATAAATTTTGGATGACTTTCACTTTAAAGGTGGGGAAACTCCAACAACCTCATCCACTTTGCTTATGTTTTATCTTCGATATAGTATAGCTTTTAGTTATGGAAAGTGTGTTTATAAGCACTAAGTATAAAAGTATATTTTCATGGACTGAAAGTTCAAAATCACAATACAAATCCTTCAATAATTTTCCACATAAACTCAAATAGAAGCACAAAACTGAAATTATTAATTAATCTTTTCCAAATGTAAAGATCACCAATAGGTCACTATTTTGCAGAGCATATAAATCTTGTTCTGAAATAAAAAACAAAGTGGTTTCCATTATTCAATTGGTTAAATTCATCTGGGAAGCAAGGTAATACAGGTTGCCAAGATTTCCTAAAGGGCTGTGAATAGATTATTGTATAATAAAGTATAGTTTTTCTCCCCACTACTATCCTATGGTTCTTCAGTTCTGGGGAAAAGAAGAGGAATGTAGTCCTTTTTATTACATTTTTCTTAATTTTAGAATGATACTTTCAAAGAGAATCAGAGAAGACTTAAGACTTACCTTGGAAAGAACACCTTTCTAGGATGTGATATAGTTGTGTTAATGATTCAGTGGATCCTTCAATGAAGACAGGAATTTTCATCTTATCACTGAATAAAGTCATGAATCAATCAGAAAAACTAGGGAGGAGAAAAAAAGCAAGAATAAAAGCAAGATTAGAGTCCCTAGATAAATATCACATATTAGTAATCTGATGAAATTGCCCCTCCCCAGCCAGTAGTCCTACAAATTATGTATATAATATGTATGTACACACACATATATATGCGGAGAGAAATGGAGAGTCAAACAGAAAAAAATATTACAGCATAAATCAGTATTACATGGAAGGCTTGTAAACATATATATTTCTGGGTCCCACCTTCAGAGTTTCTCATTCAAGTCAGAGTTTGTGGCCTGAATACCTGCATTTTTACCAGTTTCCCAAGTGATATCGATGGCTGCTGGTCAAGGAGCTACACTTTAAGAACCACTAATAAAGGAAAGTAAGAAAGAAGAGCAAAGGAACAGTAACCCCAATAGTAGTACCAACTCCCTCATAATTAGACTATTTCCATTTAATTTAAAGTATTATGTTGAATAATACATAATTATAATAAAATGTTCTTTTACACTATATGCTATTTTTCTTCTTATATTTTAATGGTCCAATATTTTTTTTCAAATAAACATGAAGACTAACAAAGACTTTAAAAAGTTTTTCTTAGGTTTCTAAAACAGAAAGCTAGCAAGTATCATTATCTATCACAAAAGATTATACATAGAAGTAGTCTCCTGTGCTTTAGAAACTGTCAAAACATAAATACACATGAACCTACTTACACATAAAGAGACAAATTTTGATCATAGTGTACTTTAGTAGCCCAAAGAAGTATAGATAGAATATGCCTATGGGAAAGAGTTATTGAATATTTTATTCTGAATTTGTTTCCAAGAGAGAATGTTAATGCCTATGAGAAATAGTAAGAAATGACAATGCAGTATTTATTTAACCTATGGTTAAATCATCCCTTGAAAAACACCAATAGGGCCTCCTTGGTGGTGTAGGGGTTAAAGTCTCAGTGCTATCAAGCAGTCGCCAGCCACTGTGGCAAGAATTCGATCCCCAGCCAGGGAGGTAACCCACATGTGGCACAGCAAACCTCTCCTGTCTCGCCTGCTGATCCCCTCAGCAATGTATTTCAGTAGATCCGACTGTTCTGCTCCCCACTCTGTCTCTAGTGAATCCTCTCACTCCCGCACCTTTGGCCTACACCCCTGTTCTTGTATACATAAATAAAAATAAATCTTAAAAATAAAAATAAATAAAAATACTAATTTCAGGGGAAAAACAGTATTTTTGTATATTAAAATGAAAACATTCTGAATACCATATGGTACTTTTTAAAAAATATTTATTTATTCATACAAGAACTGGGGTACAGGTCAGAGGCGCTGAAGGGTGAGAGAATTCACCAGAGAGAGCAGGGAGCAGAACAGGCAGACGGACCAAAGACACTGCTGAGTGGAGCAGTGGGTGAGGCAGGAGAGGTCTGCCATGCCATGTGGGATTCTCCCTGGCCGGCTGGAAATTGAACCTGCGCTACAGAGGCTGTGGACAGCTTCACAATGCTGTGCTCAACTCGCTGTGCCACCGGGGAGGCCAAATTGGTACTATTTTGATGCTTCCATGCTGTATTCAATAAAACAGTAGACTACCCTGGCCAACAGTAATAGTGTAATACATTAAAAACTAAAAGAAAATAGTATCTATAGAATGAAAGTATTAATCAACTCAGAGAAATGTTTTGCATTGTTTCACTCTGTCACAGAAAACATTCTGCAATGTTTTCACTCTGTCACTCTGTTCTTAAGTACATTAACCTAAGAAAAAATGCCTGCCAATATTTAACACATTCAAATCTGAAAGGAAGAACAGTTATTAAAATACTGATTTAGATAACTAATACTGATAAGTTAGGCTGGGGTAGAAAGAATCCTCTCTCCATCATGGTAACCTCATTGTGTCTGGCTCTGTGATGAAAAATATAAGATGTCTACTGTTTTTTTTTTTTTCTTTGTTAAGGTGACATTGGTTTACAACATGTACATGATTTAGGGGAATAGGTTCACACACATATTCAGATGTATGTTACCACACCACTCCCACCATCACAGTACCCATATTCTGGGCCTTCAGTGGCACAGTGGGTTGAGCGCAGCGCTGTGAGGCTGTCTGCAGCCTCCTCAGTCCTGGTTTGATTGCCCGCCAGCCGGGGAGAGTCCCACATGGTGGGGCGGACCTCTCCTGTCTCGCGCACTACTCCTCTCAGCAGTGCTTTTGGTCTGCCTGTTCTGCTCCCCGTTCTGTCTCTGGTGAATCCTCTCACCACCCTGCAACTCTGGCCTGTGCCCTGGCTCTTGTATAAATAAAAATAAATCTTAAAAAAAAGTACCCATATTCTTCCACCATAGACCATTGGGCCCCATTGCTGAGGAGTGGAAGAGGGCACTATAAAAGGAATAAAATAATGTAACAGCTATATAGAAACAAATAAGATACATCTTTTAACCAAATTGTATAAAGAGTTGTGTTTGATTTTTGTTTTAATTCTCAACATTGAAGAAACCAATTTTTTGTTTGTTTATAGGCTAACCAAAGCACAGTTAAAAGATAATAAAGGCAGTAAAAGGAAAAACAAGTGAGTTGTATTAAATGGGATAAAAGTGATCTCTATATCGGTAAAAAGTTCCAATGCTTTAATTTAATTGCCTGATTATAGAGAAAGCAAATTAAAAGTGGATTATCTGTTTCTAGTAGTTATTATATTGATTGGAATAGGATTGATTTTTTTTGTAATTTCTTTTTTTTTACATCATTTTGCATTTTTAAACAATATTTGCTTCCCCCACCCCCTCAGGTGTAGTCCCCATAGAGTTTCCTTCACCAATGCACTCAGTCCCCTGTGATCCTCCCTCCCTCCCTCTGATACCTCTCCCTCCTCCTCCCCTGCAGAATGTCTCTGATTTATAGTTGCCTGTTAATTTTTTTTATTTATTGTTATTATTTTTCCCTTGAGAGTTATTTGGTTCCCCTATATTCCTCCTATAAGTGAAACCATCCAATATTTTTCTTTTTCCTTCTGACTTTTTTGCAGACCATAATCCCTTCCAGCTCCATACATGTTGCTGCGATTGGCATGAGTTTGTTTTGTGATTGCTGAATAGTATTCCATTGTGTGTATATACCACATCTTCTTGATCCAGTCATCTATTTTTGGGCATTTGGGTTGTTTCCAGGTTTTACCTATTGTAACTAGTGCTGCAATAAACATAGGGGTACAGGTGGTCTTTTGAATCAATGTTTTTGTGTCCCTTGTAGATCCCCAGTAGAGGAATTGCCGGTTAGTATGGTAGCTCCATTTTTAGTAGACTGAGGAACCGCCACACAACTTTCCATAGTGGTTGGACCAGTTTGCACTTCCACCTGCAATGTAGGAGAGTCCCTTTTTCACCACATCCTTGCCAACATTCGTTGTTGCTTGTTTTTTTTTTTTTTTTTTTTGATAGGTGCCATTCTTACTGATGTAAGTTGGTATCTTAATGTGGTTTTAATTTGCATTTCCCTGATTATAAGGGATGATGGACATATTTTCATATGCCTTTTGGCCATTTGCATTTCCCCTTTGGAGAAATGTCTATTAAGTTCTACTGCCCATTTTCTTGACTGGATTGTTTTGTTTTTGTTGAGTCCTGTGAGTTCTTCGTATATGTTTGTGATCAGTCCCATATCAGTTGAATGGAGTGCAAAGATTTTTTCCAAATCAGTGGGGTGTCTTCTGTTTTGGTTAATGTCTCTTTTGCTGTGCAGAAGCCTTTCAGTTTGATGTAATGCCAGGTGTTTATCTTGTCCTTGACTTTCTTTGCTTTGGGTGATGAGTCTTTAAAGATGTTATTGCGATGTATGTCTTGTAGTGTTTTCCCTATATTTTCTTCTATATATTTTATGGTTTCCGGACTTAAGGCCAGTTCTTTTATCCATTTTGAGTTGATTTTTGTGTATGGTGAGAGGTAGTGGTCTAGTTTCAATTTTTTGCATGTGGGGTCCAGTTTTCCCAGCACCATTTATTGAACAAACTGCCCATGTTCCATTGTGTATTCTTTGTTCCTTTGTCAAAGATCAGTTGTCCATGTAAGTGTGGTTTTATTTCTGGGTTCTCAATTTGGTTCCATTGGTCTGTGTGTCTGTTTTTGTTCCAAGACCAAACTGTTCTAATTATTATGGCTTTGTAGTATAGCTTGAAGTTTGGAAGTATGATACCTCCTTTCTCCTTTGTTTTTTTTTTTTTTTTTTTTTTTTTTTTTTGTGGATCCAGATGAATTTCATCAGTATTTGTTCTATTTCTTTGAAGAATGTCATTGGGATTTTTATTGGAATAGCATTGAATCTGTATATTGCTTTTGGTAGGATGGACATTTTTATAATGTTAATTCTTCCAACCCATGAGCAAGGGATGTCTTTCCATTTCTTTTTTTTTATTTTTTTTTTTTTTTTTGTGGGACACTCACCGGCGGCCAGGGAATGAACAGTCGTTGCAGAGGCTGTGCGCAGCCTCCCAGCCCAGCGCTCAACTGCTGCGCCACCAGGGGAGGCCCTGTCTTTCCATTTCTTTATGTCTTCTTCTATTTCTTTTAACAATGTTTTATAATTTTCTTTGTATAGGTCTTTCACCTTTTTTGTTAAGTTTATTCCCAAGTATTTGATTTTTTTGTTTCAATTATAAAAGGGATGGTTTTCTTGATTTCTTCTTCAGATTGATTGTTAGTGTATAGGAAGGCTATTGATTTTTGTGTGTTGATTTTGTAACAGGATTGATTATTAATGCACTTTTAACGTTGCCTTGAAATTCTGCATGTATTCTGCAGTTATCACTACACAACAATTTACATATCTACCACCAATATCCCAGCTATCTTGGGCCTCCCTGGTGGCACAGCAGTTTGAGTATAGCACTGTGAAGCTGTCTGCAGCTTCCGCAGCGTGTGTTTGTCTGCCTGTTCTGCTCCCCTCTCTGTCTCTGGTGAATTCTCTCACCCACCTGCACCTCTGGCCTATATCCCAGTTCTTGTATAAAAAAATAAATCTTAACTGAGCCTCCCCTGGTGGTGCAGCAGTTGAGCGCTGGGCTGCCCGCAGCCTCTGCAGCGCTGGTTCGATCCCTGGCCAGCCAGCGAGGGTCCCACATGATGCGCAGACCTCTCCTGCTGCCCGCTGCTCCCCTCAGCAGTGTATTTTGTCAGTCTGACTGTTCTGTTCCCTGCTCTGGCTCTGGTGAATTATCTCACCCTCCCGCGCTTCTGATTATACCCAGTGCTTATATAAATAAATAAATAAATCTTTAAAAAAACAAAACAAAAATTCAGCTATCTTTAGCTCGTAGTAATTGTGCACGTGTACTTTTCTGAATGTCTACTACATCTACATATACCAATCTATACTACACACACACACAGAGACACACAAAATATTTCAGATTGTATGTCAGGTGAAACTAATAGCAGGATGTAAGAAAATAAAGGTGCATGTAATTAAAGTTGACTACACAGTCCGACATATCGTTATTTTTTTCTTATGAAAACTATTTTTAATATATGTATACATTTTACATCATTGTTCATTTTTGTACAATATTTGATTTCTCCTCCTATTTCTATTTCTCTATTGCTTTCATACTAATTTATGCACATAGCTGAAGATATTTTTTATTAATTTGTCGATTGTTTACAAGTCTGTGAATATGGGGTTAAATTTTTACTCTTCCATACAGAAGGCTACATTTTTACTCCATGTAGAGGATGCATCATTTATCCTCTACCATCCTCTACCTCCTGTGCCAATGCCCTATCTCCTTCCTTCCCCTATGCCCTCTTTTCCTCCCCTCCCCCTGCTCCCCATTCTCTCTGGTAACCAGAACATCTTTTACAAATTGTTAGAATTATTTTTGCTGTGCTTTGTCAGTGTATTTTTTTTTGGTTATTTATATTCCACAGATAAATGAAACTGAAGTTTTAAGATGTAATATCTGGTAGGAAACCCCATTTGACCTCAGCTTGAATTTGTGTTCTGCATCTTTATATTTAAAGAGGAGTAAATTTCACTTATGGGAGGAATGTAGAAGGTCCAAATAAGGGATCAGGAAGAAAAGTTATTATAATAAAGTAAAAAAATCAAAATCAACAGGCAACTATAAACCAGAGACATTCTGCAGGGGGGTGGTCGGGGGAGAAGGGAGTAGGATCAAAACGGGTGGGACGAGCACAAGGGACTATGGTGATGGTACATGGGTGAACAGGTGGTGGGAATTTCACAGTGACTATAACTGAGATAAAAACGCATACATTGTACAAAAATGAAGAATGATGTAAAAAATATACAAAATAAAAAAAATAAAGAGTAAAGATTTTCCAGTTATTGAGCCACCATTAATAAAGTTAATGATACAAAATAATAAAATGAAATGGCTTAAGTTTTAAAAATGTATATCAAATAAAGTGGAAATTAAAAAATTCTAAACAACCAGTATTTCCTTTCAGCTAGATTCATTAGTTCTTCATTCCACTAAAATCAGAGCAGGTTTTGCTTTCAAAGGAAACACAGAAATTAACCTATTTTTAAATGTAAACTTTTTTAAAGATTTATTTTTATTTATTTATGCATACAAGAACTGGGGTTTAGGCCAGAGATGCCGGGGGTGAGAGGAATCACCAGACAGAGTGGGGAGCAGAACAGGCAGATCTACTGAAATACACTGCTAAGGGGAGCAGGGGGTGAGATAAGAGAGGTCTGCTACGCCATGTGGGTTAGCTCCCTAGCCAGGAATCGAACTCATGCTTCAGTGAGCAGTGGCTGTCAATAGCTTGATAGCACTGAGACTGTAACCCCCACACCCCATGGAGGCCCTAGATGTAAATTATTTTAAAGGAAATTTGTTCATTACAAGAACTACTACTAATATCAAGCTCTGTGAATAGCCTATAAATATTTTGATAAATACCATAATCACTACACATTTTTAAACATGTATTATTTTTATTGAGGTTACATTGGTATTATTATTCAGAGGTATAGGTTTGCAAATCTTCAGATGTATATTACCAAACTGTACCTACCACTAAGGCACCCATAGTCCTCCACCATAGTCCACTGGGTGCCCTCCACACTTTGCTCCCCATTCCTGACACTCACTTCTGGTAGACTCTGTTCTGCACTCAGATTTCTAGGGTTTGTTTTGGTTTGGTTTTGTCTGTTCCTTTGCTTTGTTTCTCTATATTGCACATATGAATGAAATCATCTGCCTATTTAGAATTGATAAACCATATTCATCAATTGTTCTAAATAGGCAGTTATTTAATATCCTGCTTAAAATAAATATGTTGATTGAAAGTAATTAATTATAATAAATATTATTCTGTTCCTCCTTGAGGACTTTTGTGTTAGCCTATTTGTTTTTGTTGAGTCTCATCAGCTCTTTGTAGGTTTTTGTGATCAGTCATTTATTATTAGTGTTGTGAATGCACTTATACGTTAGAATATGTTCACATGAAGAATTTATATAGAGCGATTTTGAGTCCCAAATATCAAGAAAAACAATACTAAGTTGGACATATTAAAAATTAAAAATGTCTTTCTCAATTTACTTTGAGATATAAATATACTAAATATAGATAATTGATACATATAATACACAGTTACCCATATACTTTTATGGCATTGCAACTGCCTACATGTAAAATAAAAATCATTTTAAATTATTATTTTTTAAAAAATTATATAATTTATTTATATACATTTTACATCATTGTTCATTTTAGTACAGTGTTTCCTTTCTCCTCTCATGTGTAGTCCCCATAGAATTACCCCCACCAATTCATCCATGCACCATTGCCATATTCCCTTGTGCTCTTCCCTCTTGGTTTGATCCCTCTCCTTCCCCTCGCCTGCAGAATGTCTCTGATTTATAGTTGCCTGTTAATTCTTTTATTTATTGTTATTATTTTCCCCCTGATAGTTATTTGGTTCCCTTATAGTACTCCTATAAGTGAAACCTTCCGATATTTTTCTTTTTCCTTATGACTTTTTTGCAGAACATAATCCCTTCCAGCTCCATACATGTTGCTGCGATTGGTATGAGTTTATGTTTTGTGATTGCTGAATAGTATTCAATTGTGTATATATACCACATCTTCTTGATCCAGTCATCAATTTCTGGGCATGTGGGTTGTTTCCATATCTTACCTATTGTCTTTTTGTTTTGGCTCATGTCTCTTTTGCTGTACAGAAGCTTTTTAGTTTGATGTAATCCCAGCTGTTTATCGTTTCCTTCACTCTCTTTGCTTTGGGGGATGAGTCTTTAAATATGTTACTGAAAGGTATGTCATGTAGTGTTTTACCTATATTTTCTTCTATATATTTGATGGTTTCAGGTCTTATGTGCAATTCTTTTATCATTTTGAGTTGATTTATGTGCATGGTGTGAGGTAGTAGTCTAGTTTCATTCTTTTGTATGTGGTGGTCCAGTTTTCCCAGCACTATTTATTGAACAAACTGTCCTTCCATTGCATATTGTTTAATCCTTTGTCAAAGATTAGTTGTCCATATAAGTGTGGGCTTATTTCTCAGTTTTTCTATTTGATTTCATTGGTCTGTGTGTCTGTTTTTGTTCCAGTACCATATTGTTTTAATTATTATGGCTTTGTAGTATAGTTTGAAGTCTGGGCATGTGATAGCCCCATTCTACTTCTTTTTAGTCAGGCGAGTTTTGGTTATTCAAGGTTTGTTTATGGCTCCATGTGAATTTCATCAATATTTGTTCTATTTCTTTCAAGAATGTCATTGAATTTTTTTAAAGATTTATTTAATTATTTATACAAGCACTGGGTACAGTCAGAAATGTGGGATGGTGAGAGAATTCACCAGAGCCAGAGCAGGGAGCATGACAGACAGACTGATGAAATACACTGCTGAGGGGAGCATTGGGCGGCAGGAGAGGTCTGTGTGCCATGTGGGACCCTCACTCAGTGGCCAGGGATCAAACTGGCACTGCAGAGGCTGTGGGCAGCTTCGCAACCCAGCGCTCAACCGCTGCACCACCGGGGAAGCCCCAATGTCATTGAAATTTTCATCAGGATTGCACTGAATCTGTAAATTGCTTTCAGTAGGATGGCCATTTTAATATTAATTCTTCCAATCCATTAACAGTGGATGTCTATTTCTTTGCTTCTTCTACCATGTCTTTTAACAGTGTTTTATAACTCTCTTGTATTGTTCCTTCACTTCATTGCTTAAGTTTATTCTCAGGAATTTGATTTTTTTGTTTCAGTTGTAACTTGGGATGGTTTTCTTAATTTATTCTTCAGATTGACTGTTTGCATATAGGAATGCTACTGATTTGTGTGTGTTGATTTTGTATCCTGCTACTTAACTAAACTGGTTTACTATTTTAATTAGTTTTTCTGTGGAGTCTTTAGGGTTCTCTATGTATATTATCATGTCATCTGCAAATAGTGATAGTTTTACTTCTTCTTTCCCTATTTGAATTCCTTTTATGTCTTTCTCTTATCTTATTGCTCTGGCTAGGACTTCCAATATTATATTGAAAAGCAGTGGCGAGAGCGGACATCCTTGTCTTGTTCCTAATCTTAAAGGAAAGGCTTTCAGCTTTTCTCCATTGAGAATAATATTGGCTGTGGGTTTGTCATATGACTTTCATCATGTTAAGTTGTGGTCTTTCTATCCTGAGAATTTCGGGGGCCTTAATAATAAACAGATGTTGAACTTTGTCAAATGCTTTCTCAGCATCTATTGCTATGATCATATGTTTTTTTATTTTTCTTTTTGTTGGTATGTTGATTATAGTAATAGATTTTTGGATGTTGAGCCATCCTTGTGCCCCTGGAATAAATCCCATTTGCTCATGTTATATTATCCTTTTGATGCATAATTGTATTCTGTTGGCAAGGATTTTATTGAGGATTTTTTAATTAGTGTTTCATTAGGGAGAATGGCATGTAGTTTTATTTTTTTGTGC
This sequence comes from Talpa occidentalis, assembly GCF_014898055.3. Lineage (NCBI taxonomy): Eukaryota > Metazoa > Chordata > Mammalia > Eulipotyphla > Talpidae > Talpa > Talpa occidentalis. Next base: position 41,437,119 of record NW_023601543.1, read on the forward strand.
TGTCCTTGTTTGGTTTGGTATTAGTGTAATATTGGCTTCATAAAACGTATTTTGCAATATTCTGTCTTTCTCAATTTTTTGAAAGTTTGTGCAAAAAAGGCACTAGTTTATTTCTGAACGTTTGGTAGAATTCATTTGTGAAGCCTCCTGGTCCTGGTATTTTGTTTTTGGGGAGGGTTTTGATTACTGTTTCAATTTAACTGTTTGTAGTTTTTCTGTTTTGGTGTTCCATTTCTTCTTTATCTAGCATTGGGTTATTGTAAAGTTGTAGGAATTTGTCCATCTCTTCTAGATTGTTAAACTTATTTGCATATAACTATTCATGGTAATCTCTGATTATTATTTTGATTTCTGCTGTGTCTGTTATAATTTCTCCTCTTTCGTTTATGATCCTATTTATTTGGTTTTCTCCCATTTTTCTTTCATGAGCCTGGCTAGAGGTTTGTCTATTTTATTTTTTCAAAGAACCAACTTTTGGTTTCACTGATCTTTTGGATTGTTTGTTTTTTAAATTTCTATTTCATTTATTTCTGCTTCAATTTTTATTATTTTCTTTCTTTACTGGTTATTTGTTGTTGTTGCTGCTCTTTTTCTAGTTATTTGAGATATGAGTTTAGGTTGTTTGAGTTCTTTCTTGTTTCTTGATGTGAGCCTGTATTGCTATATATTTTCCTCTTAGTACTGCTTTTGCTCTTTACCATACATTCTGGAAAGTTGTGTCCTCATTGTTATTTGTCCCAAAGTATTTTTTAATTTCTTCTTTGATCTCCTCTTTAATCCAATGATCTTCCAGTAGTGTGGGTTTCTATTTCTATAAAATGGGAGTGTTCATTGCTTTCTTTTCATGGTTTATTTCTAGTGTGATACCTTTATATTAGAGAAGATAGTTGGTATGACTTTGATTTTAATGTATCTGTTCATGTTTGTCTTGTGGCCCAATATGTGATCAATCCTGAAGAATGATCTGTGTGCACTTGAGAAAAATGTGTACTCAGACTTTTTTGGGTATAATGTCCTATAGATGTGTGATAAGCCCATGAAGTCTATGTCGAGAACTATCTGACTCCATGAGGAAAGTAAATATAAGAGTTATAGGAATTCCAGAAGGAGAGGAGAGAGATGTAGGAACAGAGAAAATATTCCAGGAGATAATTGAAGAGAACTTCCCAAATGCGAAGAAGGAGCTGAAAATTGATATACAAGAAGCAAGAAGAACACCAAACTTCCACGACGAAAGGAAAAACACAGCAAGACACATAATAGTAAAGCTCCCAAGAATCCAGGACAAGGAAAAAATAATGAAGCTGACAAGAGGAAAGAAACAGATAACATTCAAAGGAAAACCAATCAGGCTGACATCAGACTTCTCTGAAGAAACACTATGGGCAATGAGAGAGTGGAGGGACATAGTCAACAGACTCCAAGAAAACAGATGCCAACCAAGAATACTCTATCCCGCAAAGCTCTCTTTCCTCCATGAAGAAAGAATATGGACCTTCCCAGACAAAGAGAAACTCCGGAATTTCATTACGAATAAACCCCCACTCCAAAAAATACTACAAGGAATCCTAAAGCCAGAACCTCAGAGGGACGAATAACAACGAAAGAAGACCAAAAAAAAAGTTATTAAAAGAATAAATAAATAAAATCAAAGGAAAGACAAACATAATGGCAAATACAGATGCTAACATATCAATATTAACTCTAAATGTAAATGGACTAAACTCTTCAATAAAAAGACACAGAGTTGCAGCCTGGATTAAGAAACAAAACCCAACCTTTTGCTGTCTCCAGGAAACACATTTAGCTACAAAAGATAAAATAGGCTCAAAGTCAAAGATGGAAAACAATCCTACAAGCAAATGGGCCAAAAAAGAAAGCAGGAACAGCTATACTTATATCAGATAAAACAGACTTCAAACTCAAAAAAATAAAAAGAGACCCCAATGGTCACTACATTATGATTAAGGGGACAATACTTCAAGAAGAAATAACACTCATTAACATATACTCACCAAACGAAAGAGCACCAAAATATATCAGACAACTGTTGTCCTCTCTGAAAACAGACATCAGAGAAAACACATACGTAGTGGGAGACTTCAACACACCACTATCAACAATGGATAGATCAACAACACAAAAAATAAGGAAACAAACTAAAGCTCTAAATAAGGACCTAGAGCATTTGGGCTGAACAGACATCTATAGAACACTAAACCCAAAAAAAACGGAGTACACATTTTTCTCAAGCGCACACGGATCATTCTCCAGGATCGATCACATACTGGGGCACAAGACAAACATCAACAGATACACCAAGATTGAAATCATACCAACCATCTTTTCTGACCACGAAGGCATCAAACTAGAAATAAATCATAAAAAGAAGGCAAGGAACTATCCTACCTCATGGAGATTAAAAGCCACACTACTGGAAGACCACTGGACTAACGAGGAGATCAAAGAAGAAATTAAAAAATTCTTTGAATTGAATGACAAGAAGGACACCAATATCCTAAATGTATGGGATGCAGCAAAAGCAGTAATAAGAGGAAAATATATAGCAATAGAAGCTCACATCAAAAAACAAGAAAGAACTCAAAGAAACAACCTAATCTCGAAGCTCAAAGATCTAGAAAAAGAACAACAAAAAAACCCCAAATCCAGTAGAAGAAAAGAAATAATAAAAACCAAAGCAGAAATAAATGAAATTGAAACTAAAAAAACAATCCAAAAGATCAATGAAACCAAGAGCTGGTTCTTTGAAAAAAATAAATAAAATAGACAAACCCCTAGCCAGGCTCACAAAGGAAAAAAGGGAGAAAGCACAAATACACAGGATCATAAATGAAAGAGGAGAAATCACAACGGACACAGCAGAAATCAAAAGAATAATCAGTAAATACTATGAACAGTTATATGGAAACAAGTTCAACAATCTAGAGGAGATGGACAAATTCCTACAACTCTACAATCACCCAAAGCTAGATAAAGAAGAAATAGAACACCTAAACAGACCAATTACAAGCAGCGAAATTGAAATGGTAATCAAAAACCTCCCCAAAAACAAAAGCCCAGGACCTGATGGATTTACAAATGAATTCTACCAAACATTCAGAGACGAATTAGTGCCTATCCTTCACAAACTCTTCCAAAAAATTGAGAAGGAAGGGACAATACCAAACACGTTCTATGAAGCCAATATTACACTAATACCAAACCGAATAAGGACAACACAAAAAAGGAAAACTATAGGCCAATCTCCCTAATGAACACTGATGCAAAAATCCTCAATAAAATTTTAGCTATCAGAATCCAACAATGTATCCATAAGATAATTCACCACGACCAAGTTGGATTCATTCCAGGGGCACAAGGATGGTTTAACATCCGAAAATCAATCAACGTTATCCAACACATCAACAAGAAGAAATATAAAAACCATATGATAATATCAATAGATGCTGAGAAAGCTTTCGACAAAGTGCAACACCCATTCATGATAAAAGCCCTTGAAATTCTTGGGATACAAGGAACATACCTCAACATCATAAAGGCCATCTATGACAAGCCAACAGCCAGTATCATTCTCAATGGTGAAAGCTGAAAGCAATTCCATTAAGATCTGGAACAAGACAAGGATGTCCACTCTCACCACTGCTTTTCAATATAATACTGGAAGTCCTAGCCAGAGCAATAAGACAAGAGAAAGACATCCAAGGAATCCAAATAGGAAAAGAAGAAGTCAAACTATCACTATTTGCAGATGATATGATAATATACATAGAGAACCCCAAAATCTCCACAGAAAAACTAATTCAACTCATCAATCAGTTCAGTAAAGTGGCAGGATACAAAATCAACATGCAAAAGTCAGTAGCCTTCCTATACACAAACAATAAATCTGAAGAAGAAGAAATCAAAAAACCACCCCTTTTATTATTGAAACAAAAAAAATCAAATACTTGGGAATAAATCTAACAAAAGAGGTAAAGGACCTATACAAAGAAAACTATAAAACACTGTTAAAAGAAATAGAAGAAGACACAAAGAAATGGAAAGACATCCCCTGCTCATGGATTGGAAGAATAAACATTATTAAAATGGCCATCCTACCGAAAGCAATATACAGATTCAATGCTATTCCAATCAAAATCTCAATGGCATTCTTCAAAGAAATAGAACAATTATTGATGAAATTCATATGGAATCACCAAAAACCCCGAATAGCCAAAGCTCTACTGAAAAAAAAAGAAGGAAATGGAGGCATCAAACTCCCAGACTTCAAACTATACTACAAAGCCATAATCATCAAAACTGCATGGTATTGGAACAAGAACAGACATACAGACCAATGGAATCGAATAGAAAATCCAGAAATAAACCCACAGATTTATGGTCAACTAATCTTTGACAAAGGAGCAAAGACTATGCATTGGAGCAAAGAAAGTTTGTTCAATAAATGGTGCTGGGAAAACTGGGTCGCTACATGCAAAGGAATGAAGCTTGACCACTACCTCACACCATACACAAAAATCAACTCAAAATGGATTAAAGAACTAGACATAAGACCTGAAACCATAAAATACATAGAAGGAAATATAGGCGAAACACTACGGGATTTGCACATCAAAGACATCTTTACAGACACATCACCCAAAGCAGTAATAGTGAAGGCAAAGATAAACAGCTGGGACTACATCAAATTAAAGAGCTTCTGCACAGCAAAAGAGACAATAACAAAAACAAAGAGAAACCCCACCAACTGGGAGAACATTTTTGCACCCAACACTAATGATAAAGGACTGATCACAAAAATCTGCAAAGAGCTGATGAGACTCAGCAACAACAAAGAAAATAATCCAGTCAAAAAATGGGCAGAAGAGCTAAAAAGAAACTTCTCTGAAGAGGAAATGCAAATGGCCAACAGACATATGAAAAAATGTTCAACATCACTTGCAATCAGGGAAATGCAAATCAAAACTACCATGAGATACCATCTCACACCAGTGAGAATGGCACATATTAAAAAAACTAGCAACAACAAATGTTGGCGAGGATGTGGAGAAAAAGGAACTCTTCTGCACTGTTGGTGGGAGTGCAAACTGGTCCAACCACTATGGAGAGCTGTGTGGAGATTTCTGGACCTACTAATCATAGAACTTCCATATGATCCAGCAATTCCACTCCTAGGTATTTACCCAAAGGACACAGAAACATCAATTCCAAAGAGCACCTGCACCCCTATGTTTATAGCAGCACTGTTTACAATAGCTAAGCTTTGGAAACAACCCAAATGCCCAAAAGTAGATGACTGGATCAAGAAGATGTGGTACATATATACCATGGAATATTACTCAGCATTCAAAAAAGATAAACACATGCAATTTGCAGCAACATGGATGGCGCTGGAAGGGATCATGCTCAGCGAAATAAGCCAAAAAGAAAAAGAAAAATACCGGATGGTCTCACTCATAGCAGGAATCAAGAAAACTTAAATAAGGGACCAGGAAAATGAATATAAGAAAGTGAAAATCAAAATCAACAAAAAACTATGAAAAAAAAAAAAAAACTAAATACGAAAATACCATATGAACCAGCAATCTTACTCAGGCATCAATCCAAGGACCATGAAACCACCAATGGCAAAAACTTTAAGTTCTACATGGTTTATTGCAAAACTATTTACAATAGCTAGGATAGGGAAGCAACCTAAATACCACTCATCAATAGACAACTGGATCAAGATGTGGTATATCCATATAATGGACTACTATTCAACCATAAGAATGATAAAATGTTGCTATTTACTGCAAAATGGAGGACGTTCACAGGAATTTAATGTTGTAGAGCAAGTCAAAATGACAACGATAAATACTGGAGATTTACACAACAATTTGACAAAGTAAAATACTTAAAATCTAGTGGACATTAACAAATAAAGTCAGGGTTCTGAGGTTAAGGGGGAAGGGGAGGAAGAAAGAGACAAGTGGGTATAAAGGATGATGGTGGGAAAAACATAGATTAAAGGATCATAATGTTACTTGCAACTTATAGAAGAAAAAATAAAAAAAATATGCATATATTAAAAAAGAATGAGATTTCAGTTTTTGTTTATGTAAATTATATTCATCCAAACTTGCCCATCAGAAATGTTAAAAATATATCCTAAACTATAATTTTCACTTGAAAGCTTACATTTTGTCATTGACAATGAATAATTTTGTCTTCCTATAATGACTCACTTAATTCATTTTTGAGAAAATATCTACCAAATATCCATCAGAATAACCATGGTTTGTTAGGGGTTCTTTCAGTAAGAATTGTCCCATAAAAAAGAGAATAGGAAAGTCTTACAATTCCAACAGTCTTATAAGCGCTTTTATCTGGAGAAAACCATCATACTTGGTATGAGGAAGAAGTGCTTTCTGCCCACTAACACTCTGTTATATAGATTCTTAAAAAGATGTAAAGAGTATAGAGCTAATGAAATTAATATTTTTTACTACTTCATTAGGTACACTAAGTAAAAATGACCCCCCACATGAGCACATTTTGATAAATAATGCAAACGATCACTAATACCATTTAGTAGCTGTGCTCTGATTCATGCTAAGGTACTAGTGTTTTTTTTTTTTTTTATTGCTTTTGTACCATTGTGTAAACGTCAACATAGTGCATAACAAAAATAATGTTATAGTATTATGAAAATAGTCTTCAGCTCGTGGTACTTCATAATATTTTTAGGGACTCCTAGGAGTCCTCGGACTACACTTAGAGAACCACACCAAAGGACTATACCTAAAAACATGAGTTTTCGTTCCTTTTTACTGCAACTAAAGCTTACTTTAGATTATTGTATACTTTACCTAATGACATTTTAAATACATTTCATTGAATAGCAAGATTTTCACTTTTTTTCTTGTGGGAAAAGGGAGAATACTATCTAATAGTTATTTTTGAATACCAAATTAATCTGCATTTCAGAGTCATATAATTCTCTACTGACACTTGGATGCAGCAAATTAACATAGCAAGGAGAGAAATTATGAAAAGAAAACTATTCAGCAAGTATAAATCATATTTCACTGTGTATGGTGATAATATAAATAAACAGAAAAACTATATAAAACTCAAAGAATAACTTCAAAAAATTTTTATTTTTATAAGGTAAAAAATAAAGCTACATAGAGTCCTTTGCTTTAATGTCATTTTTCCACACATTTACTATACTAATAAACTTATCAAATTACTACACAAAATATCATGATATTTTGGATGACAAGGATGTTTTATGTTTGAAAGAACTAGAAAATAGATCATGACTTTAATCAAGAAAAATGTAAAGTGTTTCATATCATCAATAGTTCCTATTACTTCCAGAATATAATTTAGGTTTTTCTGTCTATAACAATTTATTCCTCAATCTTCAATACTTTCTTTAATATTCCCTTTAATTATGCCTATAAAACCTTCCCCAACCCCTACGCTCTACAAACTTGCCTAACAGTCATCCTTCAGGTCCATTTCAGAGACCATTTCAGCTTTGCAGCCTTTCTTCATCTCTCCTACTTTGGCATTTGTTTGTATCTTTCATATGACATTTAACATAGTTTTGCTTCCTGTATTTTTCATATATTTATTTTAGTCCTGTTACTTATATGTTTCTTAAACAATTATAATAGCCTTCTCTATATTTTTACACTTTACACACAATGCTTCTCTAATAAGTATAGGTTGAATTAAATCCATAAATATTTAATGAAATCACATAATGTGTAAGACATAGGCTAGGTGAGATATATATATATATATATATATATATACACATATACACACACATATATGTATATATATGAAGTATAAGATCATTTCTGACTTCTGAGCTCTTATAGTCTATTGAGGGAGAAGAAAAGATAAAAAAAAAGATGTGATGGTAAGTTAAATGTACAGTTATTCAGATAATGTCAGAGGACAATTTTAGGCAAGATTATTGAAATTCTTCCTCAGTTATGGTTCATGATATGGTTAAGTGAGACAGAATCATGTAACTTGGTTAATTATTGAAGCTGTGAAAAAATGAATAGTTCTACGAGCATATTGCTATTACAGTGGTTCTCAACCAGGAGCAATTCACCACCCCCTCCACTGGACAAAATATCTGGCAATGTCTGGAAACATTTTGTTTGTCACAACTGTGGGCAGAGGGATTGCTACTGACATCTAGTGGGTACAGACTAGGGAGGTTATAAATGTTCAAAACACAGGACAGCTTCCCATGACAAAGAATCATCCAGCTTAAACATTAATAGAGCCAAGGGTCATAAACTTTCTGTTATTAAGAAGTATAGAGAAATTTATTTAGATTCAATTTGAAGTATTACTAGATCTTATTATTGTAATGAAAACATTATAAGTGTTGTTCTTGCTTCCACTAGGTAGTTCGGAAGAATCTCATCATTCTCCTCTAACAACAAGTAAAACTGATTAATAAAAAAAATAATAATAATTTTCCACGAACCTATCAGGGAAGCAAGGTCACAGGGCACCAAACTGAAGTTTAAAGAAAAACATATGCTTCCAAGAAGAAACAGGACATGAACCACTAGCTAATTCCCATGGGAAGAACATGGGAGTGTGACAGGCTGCCACACAAGCAGGAAAATTTTAGATGAGTCTCTTAAAAAATTGCTAAAGTATGTGAGTTAACATCAAAGTACCGACCCCTGAAATCTACAGACTATGGGGAGTGCAAACCCACTTGCAGGCTATTCTCCAAAAACTCTCTGGCTATACATACACACACACACACACACACAAACACACACACACACAAAGACTGAGGGCATGACAGAAAATCAGACAGCCTACCTCATCATATAGGCCTGGAGGAGGGGAGTGGCTACCAATGGGGGGGGCAACGTGAATACCTGCCCATATCAGTCTCTTATATAGAAAATAAGCCTAAAATGCTATGGGAATCACCGCAAACATTGCTATCCCTAGGGCACAGCTGAATACCCTTCCTTTGTGATTTGAGGAAAATAATAGGAAAAGAAACTGAAAAAAGAAATTCTACCACTAGGGTAGAACACTGAGAATCCATCCTCAGGAAAACCAAGAACACAGTCTGTGGAGAATAGAAGCTAAAACAAGACAACAAAGAATGTCCTTCCCTGTCCACCACCACCACTGTCATGCTTCAAGTATAAATTAGGTGACATAGCTTCTCTGAGGCACAGGAGCACAGTAAAAGACTAAAGCTGGGGGAATAATAAACATTGGGAAAACCCTAGATCAGTGAAGCACTAACTGTAAGCACAAGGTAACTGGAGGAATTTGAAGCTCCTGCCACACTAAGAATAACCATAGCAAGAACAAAACTCACACCCACTTCAATTCTTGATTAGTTTATCTTAATTTTCCCACACTAAAGGCCTAATAGAAGAGACATGCCCATTTCCAGTCATAAAAACTATTTAGTATGCTCTGTCCTACATATACTGTTTTTTTATCAAGCAAAAATTATCAAAAGGAGAAAAATTAACAAAAGAAGAAAATGCATCAGAAAGCTATTCAAATATCAATGGCATAAATGGTGAAACCATCAGAGAACTTAAAAGAACTATGATTAAATATTCTATTGGAAAAGATGGACAACATTCATGAACAGATGGGAAATTTCAGCAGCATATGGAAACTATAAGACAAAATCAAGCTGAACTATTTTAAACAACAAATAAGATAACAGAAATAAAGAATGTCTTCAGTAGGTTCATCAGTAGATTTGACATAACTGAGAATAGCATGAAATTGAAGATAGAGCAATAGAAATTATCCAAAGTAAAACACAGTGGGAACATGGGGAAGTAGGGAGAGAAAGGTAGGGAGGAGAAAGTATGATAAAGAATGTTGCATTCAATAGCTGTGGTACAGTATCATATGGTTTTAATATACATGTAATTGCAACTCCAGGAGGAGATGATGGGGAAAAAGATATATTAGAAGAAATAATAGCTAACAATTTTCCAAAAGCAACAAAATATATTACATGACAGATTCAAAAGCTCAAGGCACACAAGTACGCACACACACACACACACACACACACACACAAAAACACATTATTTTCAACCAATGAGTTGATAGTTGAGTTATCCACAAAGAACAAAATATACTTCACACAACTCATGAACTGTTCCTCAGTTTTACATAGAGGTAATTGTAGTCTCTTGAATCAGTTATAGGTAGTATTAATGAGGTCTTTTAAAGACATGGGGATAACTGTAGAAAATATAGTGCTAATTGGGTTTAAGAAAGCATAAAATGAAGGAAAGTTAAGAGTTTTTATCATGTAAATTATTGGCTTTATTGAAATTTTAATCATATTGTGGAAACAAGGTTTAGTAAATATATTTCTTAAAAAATAAGAATTAAGAAGGCTCCCAGAGGAGCCAGAGGTGAGCTGGGAAGTTCGCCCACGCTGGGCCCCTTCTGGCCAGCAGTCTGAACCCAGAGGGGGAGCAGGCACCCAGGGCCAGGGCAGACCCAGTGTGCAGGAGAGTGCGCCTGTCTCCAAATTGCCATTTTAGAATAGGGACCTTTCTTCAGTAAAGACTGCTTGAAACCGGCAGAAGGCTCCCAGAAGAGTCAGAGGTGAGCTGGGAAGTTCGCCCAAGCCAGGCCCCTTCTGACAAGTAGTCCAAGCCCAGAGGGGTAGTGCGAACCCACAGCCAGGGCAGACCGGGCATGCTGGAGAGTGTGTCTGTCTCTGAATCGCCATTTTAGAATAGGAATATTTCTTCAGTAAAGACTTCTTGAAACTGGCAGAAGGCTCCCTGTGGAGCCAGAGGGAGAAGGTTCCCTGCTCAGTCAGAGGTGAGCTGAAGGCCCCCACAAGCCTGGTCCCACCTGGCAGGAAGTCAGAGGCCAGAGGGGGATCCAGGGATTTGGAACCCAGAGTGCAATCTAGCTACCCCACCTCCAAGGAAGTCTGTGGGACTTCAAAACACACCTTTGTAATTAAACACAAAAGGAGGAGATATTCTGTGACAGTGACCATTAACATACTCAAAGTACCACTGCCTCACTAGACTTCTGGCATAACAGTATTTGACTCGTTTGGACTGCCAGTTTCTGAACTCCCAAAAGAACACACCAAAAAGATGCCAGCCAGTACCAGTGGCACAGTGTCCCAACGCATAAGGCAAATTAGAGGTCAGGCAGCAGGGAAAAGAAAAATTACAAGCAACATAGCAACTCCTCAGGAAAAATACACACCACAAAAAGAAAACCACCCACCAGCTTGCAACAACGTTGGCTTGGAAGAACTTCTCAGCCTTCCAGAAAAAGAATTTAAAATTCCCGTGATGAAGAAACTGATGGAAGTCATTAAGGAAAACAAAACTCAGAAGAATGAAATTGAGCCCCTAAAGAGGGAAACAAAGGAAATGCAGGAGATCAAAGAATTAATGGAGGCGCTAAAGAAATCTGGGAAAAGCAATGAAAGCAGAATAGATGAAATGGAAGAACGAATAAGTATTCTTAAAGACACAGAAATAAAAAGAATGAAAACAGAAAAGAAAAGAGAAGTATGAAGGAAAAAGATAGAAGAAAGACTTTGGGAAATATCTGACTCCATGAGGAAAGGAAATATAAGAGTTATAGGAATCCCAGAAGGAGAGGAGAGAGATGTAGGAACAGAGAAAATATTCAAGGAGATAATTGAAGAGAACATCCCAAACATGAAGAAGGAGCTGAAAATTGATATACAAGAAGCAAGAAGAACACCAAACTTCCATGACAAAAGGAAAAATAGAGCAAGACACATAATAAAGGTCCCAAGAATCCAGGACAAGGAAAAAATAATGAAGCTGACAAGAGGGAAGAAACAGATAACATTCAAAGGAAAACCAATCAGACTGACATCAGAATTCTCCAAAGAAACATCACGGGCAAGGAGAGAGTGGAGGGACATAGTCAACAGACTCCAAGAAAACAGATGCCAACCAAGAATACTTTATCCTGAAAAGCTCTTCTTCCTCTATGAAGAAAGAATATGGACCTTCCCAGACAAACAGAAACTCTGGAATTTCATTATGACTAAACCCCCACTCCAAAAAATACTACAAGGAGTCCTAAAGCCAGAACCTCAGAGGGATAATTAACAATGGAAGAAGGCCAAAAAAAAATGTTATTAAAAGAATAAATAAATAAAATCAAAGGAAAGACAAACACAATGGCAAATATAGATGCTAACATATCAATATTAACTCTAAATGTAAATGGACTAAACTCTTCAATAAAAGGACACAGAGTGGCAGGCTGGATTAAGAAACAAAACCCAACCTTTTGCTGTCTCCGGAAACACATTTAGCTACAAAAGATAAAAATAGACTCAAAGGATGAAAAACAATCCTACAAGAAATGGACCAAAAAAAAAAAGCAGGAACAGCTATAATTATATATGATAAAAAAGATTTCAAACTCAAAAAGGTAATAAGAGTCCCAGACAGTCACTACATTATGATCAAGGGGACAATACTTCAAGAAGAAATAACACTCATTAACATACACTCACCAAACGAAGGAGCACCAAAATATATCAGACAACTATTATCATTTTTGAAAACAGACATCAGACAAAACACATACGTAGTAGGAGACTTCAACACACCACTATCAAAGCCATTAGCCCTAAGGGTCACTCCAGGGGGAGGTGCAGCAGGTCCTCCTTTGTTTTTTTCTTTTTTTTTAGAACAGAGTTGGTAGGTGTACATGTCACGTTGAAGGCGGTAGATCGACCTGTGAAGTAAGGGGACACAGAGGGGAACGAGTAAACAAAGGAGCAGAACGAGTAGGGAAAGAACAATGGAGAGAACAAGATGATACCAGTGAGTAGGAGTCAAAGATTGGAGAGTGGAAGCTAGAGAATGGGCAAAGGAAGAGACTGAAGTATCCAGATGAGATTTACTGACAGCAGAAATTTCAGATTGGAGAGACGAAAGGTCATGAGAAAGGTCATTGTTACGCCAGATACCCAATAGGTGATGTTTGGTAAGATTCCAATGTAAGGAAGAATTATAACGCAGAGGTGTAACGCAAATGAAACAAAACTGAGCATGGCATCGAGTAGACAGTTGTTGTTTGAGGAGTTGAACCTCATCGCCAATACAATAACAATTTCTTCCAGAGCATTTAACTTTTTTTTTCTTACTTATAGTCAATGTCCCGCTGTGTAGAGAGTGCCATGGACACATTTTTGGTAAGGTCATTCACAAAAGAAGCTGTCTTAGCTTCCTGAATTAAAGCAACAGAGGAAGGAGCTAAAGAGGTAACTAAGGAAATTAATGCAGCAATACCAAGAATAAAGGCAACAATAAAACGTTTAGGACGAAGAAGAGCATGTACCTCATCCAAAATTTGCATAGCAGTATTATCATACCAAGGCATATCATGTAAATCAACAGGTGACATAACATAGGGGAGTCTTTTGAGCAAGACCACCACAGGATATAGACGAGCAAGAGAGGGGGTAATACAATTAGTAACAATGCAACCGGAACAATGAATGGAGTAAAAAGTCCCACGTGATTGAATGCGTGTAGCTGAGGCGTTCCCCAGAAGTATAGCGAAGGGGTATCCAACGTAGGCACGCACTGGGATCTTAGCGGTGTCCTGTCCAGGTTGTTTGAAGTGTACATCATCAAAGGCAGCGAAAAGACAAAAGAGTTTAGGCTTTATGACAGAGCTTTTTGTCCAGGGAACCGGGTTATTTAGTCCTGCCAATGGAGGCAAGCTTCCTCATCATTTTCAGAGGTCTCTGGAACCCTGCGAACAAAGCAGCAGTTTCTCCACATTTTAATTTAGCTCTATGTCAACTCCCTGGAAGAATTGTACTCAAAGCCACACAAAAGGTTAGCTCTGCTAGAAAAAGAAAAAAAAAAAAAATATATATATATATATATATATATATATAAAACATTGCTGTAGAGTCTGGTCAGTCAAAACAAGAAAACTTTGTTGAATCAAGGCAAAATGTAAAAACATTTTCAACGTTATGCCAAACAAAACAGTAAAAATCAGGTGTATTTCCAACAGTCTATAGAGTTCTTTGTAGAAAAATTTTTACTCTCAAAAGTTTATCATTTTGAATCAATTGAGGTCTTTTCTTCTTATTTTGTGTAGAAACAAGTCCTGCAGACATTAAACCATTGAAGTATATAATATTGCAAGGCAACAATAATTATTGACAATTTACATACATATTAGGTATTGAAAGATTTTGTTTTAGAAACCAATGTTAACATTTTTGTACATGCCAAAGTTTTACCATTTTCCCAAGTGACAATGCTTCCCTTACAGTTTTACTTTACTAGGTAAACCAAATACAACAAATTTATCTAATGGCTTTCCCCGGAGGAAAGGGAGAAAACTTGTGGAGTGTCTCAGGAGCTCTACTGAGGTTCCACAAAATTTCCTTGCATCAGCCAAATGACAGGCTACCAAATTTGTACTTGAATTTAGATTTCCGGGAAGCTTTGCCATAAATATCAGAAAAACAACAGAAACAACAATATTAAATTTCTATGAAGATACTGGCTTAGTTTAGTATTACAATGTTGACAATTTTACTGAAATGGCCTGTGTGGCCACATGAAAGCAAGCTTTAGTATTAATTAATCTTTTTATTATGTGAATAAATTGATTAAATAATGTAATACAGTCAAATTTCCAACACGTATAATCGTTTCTTTTCAAGCCCATTATTTGCAGGTTTTATAATCAAGGCAAATAAAATTCACTTCCCCTCAAACCTTCTTCAATTTACTACATACCCTCAATTTTAGCTTTTTCTCTATTCTTCCACATTCTGGCACAACCAGACATTTCAATTTTAAGACAAAACTACTTTTCCTTTCCTTTTTATTTTACTTACTATCAGTTATCAATTGCGCTTCCTCTTTTCTTCAGACACCACTAAAACTTTCAACAAATCATGATGTTGGTTTCCTTTCAGTATTCCAGAACACAAGGAGGTGCTTTGTGTGTTCACCACCCCAAAATGCTACTTTAAACATTGCAGATTTTTAAAATTGACTTAAAAACAGTATAGCTTGGTTTTAATATGACAAAAAAAATACATATATATATATATATATATGTTTCTAGTCAAGGAAAGACTACTTTAAAGATACATTTACACAGAGTAGATTATTAATATTTAACATGCCATGTGGGACCCTCACCTGGTGGCCGGGGATCGAACCGGCGCTGCAGAGGCTGCAGGCAGCTTTGCAACCCGGCACTCAACCACTATGCCACTGGGGAGGCCCTTTTTTTAAGATTTATTTATTTTTATACAAGAGCTGGGGTACAGGCCAAAGTTTCGGGAAGGTGAAGGGACTCACCAGAGACAGAGCAGGGAGCAGAGTAGGCAGACGACAGAAATACACTGCTGAGGGGAGCACTAGGGGTGACAGGAGAGGTCTGCCACTCCATGTGGGAAACTCCCTGGCCTGCCGGGAATCAAACTGGCGCTGCAGAGGCTGCAGATAGCTTCTCAGTACTGCTCTCAAACCGCTGTGCCACTGGGGAGGCCCTGGAGGCACTTCTATGTTCACTGTAGCACTATTTACAATAGCTAAGTCATGGAAATAACCTAAGTGTCCAGTGATAGAAAAATGGATAAAGAAGTTGTGGTATATTTATACATAATGGACCACTACTCAGTGATAAAAAGATGAAATCTTACCACTTGTAACAACATAGACAGAACTGGAGGGAATTATGCTTTGGGAATAAATCAGAAAAAGAAAGATAAATTCTAAATGATTCCACTCATTTGTGGAACACAGAAACAAAATGAATTAACAGACAATACTAAACCAAAACAACCCCTAGAAATCTGACTGTAGAACTGAGGCTACCAGAAGGGGAGGGAAGGGTAGGGTAGGGAGCAAAGTGTGGAGGGGGTCCAAAGGACTATGGTAAAGGACGATGGGTGTTTTGGTGGTGGGTGTGGTACAGTAGTTACATCTGAAGAGGTGTGAATCTGTACCTCTGAATCATATACAATGTTGTAAAGCAATATTACCTCAATAACAACTACAAAAATATACAAAAACATTTTAAAAAGGGACAATTTCCAAAATATTAATGCATATAATCTATGTTTAATTCCTATTTATTTGCTTTACCTCAATAAATGTCCTGAAAAAGCATGTTAATGTAAATACTATATATTTCATAATATAAATAAACCAAGTGAGGTTAAATGCCGCAAACTTATATTGTAAAAGTACCAAAAAATAGAGTCCATTCTTGCCTATTAGCTTACATAGTTTAACTTTATAAAGTAAACTAACACAAATGGAATTAATATAAACAGATTTGTGGTTGTGCACACAATTAATGAGATTATTTACAACACAGAAAGAGTTGACTAAAGGATACTATGGAACACCAAATGAAATTACATTATCATTTTACTTTTATATAAATTCCATAGCTGATTGGTAGATGTTTTACTAAAATGTAAAATATGGTGTCAGACTTTCAAGAATAACACTAAAATATTTGTTCAAATTATTTCTATATAACAAATGTAAACTAAGGTATGTATTTTTCTTGGATTTACCTTGTCCTGTATATTGCAGATGAGTACTAATTAAAGCTAGGATTTTAACAAAATCAATGGCAACTATAAACCAGAGACACATTACAGGGTAAGGAGAAGGGAATAGGATCAAAACAAGGGGGTGGGAATTTTACTGGGACGATAACCAAGATGAAAATGCATACATTGTACAAAAATGAAAAATGATGTAAAAATATATAAAATAAAAAAATAAAGCTAGGATTTTGATCATGTCCTTTCTTAACAGTGTATTTCAGCTTTGTGTGTCAATTTCTGGGTTACCGCATCCTCTCAACTGAATGTGCTATGTAAACAGTGACCCTGCATGTTTCTCCATTAAATTCCCCTAAAAGTTAACACATACCTACTACATAATAAGAACTCATCTTTTTAAAAAGATGAGATCGTTCTCTCTGTGACAAAATGGATGGAACTGAGGTGATTATGTTGAAACAAGTCAGAAGGAGAAAGACAAATACCAGATGATTTCACTCAAGTGGAATACAGAGAAAAAATAAACAGATGAAACTAAATAAAAAAAAAAACACTCATTTTCTTTGAAGGGTATTATAAGGAGAGGGTGGAGGAAAAAAGGAGAAGGACCCCTTGGATTATAGTGGAAGATTAATTATTGAATTTTTTTGGTGATGACATAAAATGGTAGGAAGCATCTGAAGAGATATGAATCTATACCCCTAAATCATATTTGGGAGGAGAGAGGCGGATCAACATGGCGGCGAGGAGACGCTGCAAGTAAGATCTCCCATTAAAAAAAAGTTAATAGGGAGGAAAAGCGGCAGGTGCCAGTGAGAACTGGGACACGGAAGATAAACGGGCGACTCCAGCAAACTACCCAAAGAAGAAAGTTGCCATAAAAGAGGACTAAAAGGGAGGAAAGCGCAGAAGCCTGCTACCCTCCCCCACCCACAAAGTTGGCACTCTCCGCCAAACAGAAAGGAGGAAAAACACAAACTAAAATGACCAAGAACAAACTACACATCAAGCAGGACTGTGAGTGGAAAGGAACTATTTCAGCCACCACACCCCGTGAACTGGAGCTGTGGAGAACCCTGCAGGATTCGCTGCAGCGGTGAGCAAACTGCTCCAGGCGCAATTAGAGAAAAACAGAGATCCCCAGGAGACCTGCACACAGCCCTGTGCCAGCCAGTAAGCTTGCGCGGAAAAGCAGCGCACTTGAAAAGCAAACGCTGATCACGGCTGCCCAGGTCCCCACGCCTGTGACCTAGGCTTGTGGGGAGACACGCGGGGGCCCTCACTGAGGTAAAAGTACCTCACTGAGTAATCAGGAACCAGGCGCCCAGGCACGGGAGCGGGGTGCAAAAGGCGCCATTTCTGTGGGCACTGAACTGGGCTACAGACTGCGTCCTGGAACTGAGGGCTTTGGAACTGAGACCCAGGGCACGAAATTCGGGGCGTGGGTTCTCCACGACAGTAGGCACAAGGCAGACACAGCACCCCAAAGCCGTTGAGGTTTACCCTACCATTCCCGCTCTGTTCCCTGTCCCACGGGGTGAAAAAAACAGCTCCCCAAGGACACTAGGAGAGATCTCAGGCGCCACCTAGCAACCAGAAAAAAAGTCACTAACACCCCATAGAACAGGGACCTTTCTTCAGAAAAGACTGCTTGAAAACAACAGAAGGCTCCTGGAGGAGCCAGTGGCCAGCTGGGAAGTAAACCCATGCCAGGCCCCTTCCGACCATCAGTCTGAGCCCACAGGGGGAGTGGGGACCCACGGCCAGGGGCAGACCTGGCGCGGAGAAGAGTGTGCCTGAGACCGAATGCTCAGGGAGTGCGTCCCACATCGCCATTTTAGAACAGGGACATTTCCTCAGTAAAGACTGCCTGAAATCAGCAGAAAGCTCCCTCAGGAGCTAGAGGTGAGCAGGGAAGTTCGCACACACCAGGCCCCTTCTGGCCTGCAGTCAAAGCCCAGAGGGGGGTGGGAACCCACCGCCGGGGCAGACCAGGCACACAGGGGAGTGTGTCCCCACATCGCCATTTTAGAAAAGGGACCTTTCTTCAGTTAAGACAGCTTGAAACTGAGAGATGGCTCCCGGAGGAGCCAGAGGGGAGTGGAGAAGTTCACCCAAGATGCCGGCCAGTCCCAGCAACGCAGTGTCCCAATGCATACGACAAATTAGAAAACAGACAGTAGGGAGTAGAAGAACCACACGCAAACTAACAACTCCTCAGGATAAAAGCACACCACAAAAAGAAAACCAACCCCGAGATTGCAACGACAGTAACTTGGAAGAACCTCTGAGCCTTCCAGAAAGAGAATTTAAAATTGCCATGATTAAAAAAGAAACAGAACCCATACAGGAAAACAATGATATGAGAAAAATAATCAATGATCAGAAGAATGAAACTGAGTCCCTAAAGGGGGAAGCAAAAGAAACGCAGGAGATCAAACAATTAATGGAGGAACTAAAGAACACTGGGAAAAGCAATGAAAGCAGAATAGATGGAATGGAAGAAAGAATAAGTACTCTTCAAGACACAGAAATAAAAAGAACCGAAACAGAAAAGGAAAGAGAAGTACAAAGGAAAAAGACCAAAGAAAGACTTCAGGAACTATCTGACTCCAAGATGAAAGAAATATAAGATGTAGGAACAGAGAAAATATTCAAAGAGATAATTGAAGAGAACTTCCCAAATGTGAACAAGGAGCTGAAAATTGATATACAAGAAGCAAGAAGAACACCAAACTTCCACGACGAAAGGAAAAATACAGCAAGACACAATATAGTAAAGCTCCCAAGAATCCAGGACAAGGAAAAAATAATGAAGCTGACAAGAGGGAAGAAACAGATAACATTCAAAGGACAGGCTGACATCAGACTTATCCGAAGAAACACTACAGGCAAGGAGAGAGTGGAGGGACATAGTCAACAGACACCAAGAAAACAGATGCCAACCAAGAATACTCTATCCCGCAAAGCTCTCCTTCCTCCATGAAAAAAGAGTAAGGACCTTCCCAGACAAACAGAAACTCTGGAATTTCATTACGACTAAACCCCCACTCCAAAAAATACTACAAGGAATACTAAAGCCAGAACTTCAGAGGGACAAATAAGAACGAAAGAAGGCCAAAAAAAATTTATTAAAAGAATAAATAAATAAAATCAAAGGAAAGACAAACACAATGGCAAATACAGATGCTAACATATCAATATTAACTCTAAATGTAAATGGATTAAACTTACAATAAAAAGACACAGAGATGCAGCCTGGATTAAGAAACAAAACCCAACCTTTTGTTGTCTCCAGGAAACACATTTAGCTACAAAAGATAAAAATAGACTCAAAGTTAAAGGATAGAAAACAATCCTACAAGCAAATGGACCAAAAAAGAAAGCAGGAACAGCTATACTTATATGAGATAAAACAGATTTCAAACTTAAAAAGATAAAAAGAGACCCCAATAGTCACTACATTATGATCAAGGGGACAATACTTCAAGAAGAAATAACACTCATTAACATATACTCACCAAACGAAGGAGCACCAAAATATATCAGACAACTGTTGTCATCTCTGAAAACAGACATCAGAGAAAACACATATGTAGTGGGAGATTTCAACACACCACTATCAACAATGGATAGATCAACAAGACAAAAAATAAGCAAAGAAACTAAAGCTCTAAATAAGGACCTAGAGCATTTGGGCTTAACAGACATCTATAGAACACTAAACCCCACAACAATGGAGTACACATATTTCTCAAGCGCACACGGATCATTCTCCAGGATCGATCACATACTGGGGCACAAACAAACATCAATAGATACCCCAAGATTGAAATTATACCAAACATCTTTTCTGACCATGAAGGCATCAAACTAGAAATAAACCATAAAAAGAAAGCAAGGAACTCTCCTACCTCATGGAGATTAAAAACCACACTACTGGAAGACCACTGGACTAAAGAGGAGATCAAAGAAGAAAATAAAAAATTCTTTGAATTGAATTACAAGGAGAACACCAATATCCTAAAAGTATGGGATGCAGCAAAAGCAGTACCAAGAGGAAATTATATAGCGTAGAAGCTCCCATCAAGAAACAAGAAAGAACTCAAAGAAACAACATAATCTTGAAGCTCAAAGATCTAGAAAAAACAACAAAAAAACCCCAAAACCAGTAGAAGAAAAGAAATAATAAACCAAAGCAGAAATAAATGAAATTGAAACTAAAAATCAATCCAAAAGATCAATGAAACCAAGAGCTGGTTCTTTGAAAAAATAAATAAAATAGACAATCCCCTAGCCAGGCTCACAAAGGATAAAAGGGAGAAAGCACAAATAAACAGGATCATAAATGAAAGAGGAGAAATCACAACGGACACAGCAGAAATCAAAAGAATAATCAGTAACTACTATGAACAGTTATATGGAAACAAGTACAACAATCTAGAGGAGATGGACAAATTCCTACAACTCTACAATCACCCAAAGCTAGATAAAGAAGAAATAGAACACCTAAACAGATCAATTACGAGCAGCGAAATTGAAATGGTAATCAAAAACCTCCCCAAAAACAAAAGCCCAGGACCTGATGGATTTACAAATGAATTCTACCAAACATTCAGAGACGAATTAATGCCTGTCCTTCACTCACTCTTCCAAAAAATTGAGATGGAAGGGACAATACCAAACACGTTCTATGAAGCCAACATTACACTAATACCAAAACCGAACAAGGACAACACAAAAAAGGAAAACTACAGGCAAATCTCCCTAATGAACACTGATGCAAAAATCCTCAATAAAATTTTAGCTATCAGAATCCAACAATGTATGCATAAGATAATTCACCATGACCAGGTAGGATTCATTCCAGGGACACAAGGATGGTTTAACATCCGAAAATCAATCAACGTTATCCAACACATCAACAAAAAGAAATATAAAAACCATATAACAATATCAATAGATACTGAGAAAGCTTTCGACAAAGTGCAACACGCATTCATGATAAAAGCCCTTGAAATTCTTGGGATACAAGGAACATACCTCAACATCATAAAGGCCATCTATGACAAGCCAACAGCCAGTATCATTCTCAATGGTGAAAAGCAGAATGCAATTCCATTAAGATCTGGAACAAGACAAGGATGTCCACTCTCACCACTGCTTTTCAATATAATACTGGAAGTCCTAGCCAGAGCAATAAGACAAGAGAAAGACATCCAAGGAATCCAAATATGAAAAGAAGAAGTCAAACTATCACTATTTGCAGATGATATGATAATATACATAGAGAACCCCAAAAACTCTATGGATAAACTAAATCAACACATCAGACACTTCAGTAAAATGGTAGGATACAAAATCAACACGCAAAAGTCAGTAGCCTTCCTATACACAAACAATAAATCTGAAGAAGAAGAAATAAAAAACCCATCCCTTTTATTATTGAAACCAAAAAAATCAAATATTTGGGAATAAATCTAACAAAAGAGGTAAAGGACCTATACAATGAAAACTTTAAAACACTGATAGAATAAATAGAAGACACAAAGAAATGGAAAGACATCCCCTGCTCATGGATTGGGAAAATAAACATTTTTAAAATGGCCATCCTACCAAAGCAATATACAGATTCAATGCTATTCCAATCAAAATTTCAACGTCATTCTTCAAAGAAATAGAACAATTATTGATGAAATTCATATGGAATCACAAAAAAACCCGAATAGCCAAAGCTCTCCTGATAAAAAAAGAAGGGAATAGAGGCATCACACTCCCAGACTTCAAACTATACTACAAACCATAATCATCAAAACTGCATGTTACTGGAACAAGAACAGACATACAGACCAATAGAATTGAATAGAAAATCCAGAAATAAGCCCACAGATTTATGGTCAACTAATCTTTGACAAAGGAGCAAAGACTATGCATTGGAGCAAAGAAAGTTTGTTCAATAAATGGTGCTGGGAAACTGGGTCGCTACATGCAAAAGAATGAAGCTTGACCACTACCTCACACCATACACAAAAATCAACTCAAAGTGGATTAAAGAACTAGACATAAGACCTGAAACCATAAAATACATAGAAGGAAATATAGGCGAAACACTACATGTTATTCACATCAAAGACATCTTTACAGACACATCACCCAAAGCAGTGACAGTGAAGGCAAAGATAAACAGCTGGGACTACATCAAATTAAAGAGCTTCTGCACAGCAAAAGAGACAATAACAAAAACAAAGAGAAACCCCACCAACTGGGAGAACATTTTTGCACACAACCTATTGGTAAAGGACTTATCACAAAAGTCTGCAAAGAGCTGATGAGACTCAACAACAACAAATAAAATAATCCAGTGAAAAAATGGGCAGAAGAGCTAAAAGAAACCTCTCTGAAGAGGAAATGCAAATGGCCAACAGGCATATGAAAAAATGTTCAACATCACTTGTAATCAGGGAAATGCAAATCAAAACTACCATGAGATACCATCTTACACCAGTGAGAATGGCACACATTAAAAAAAACTAGCAACAATAAATGATGGCGAGGGTGTGGGAGAAAAAGGAACTCTCTTCTGCACTGTTGATGGGAGTGCAAACTGGTCCAGCCACTATGGAGAGCTGTGTGGAGATTTCTGGACCTACTAAACATAGAGCTTCCATATGATCCAGCAATTCCACTCCTAGGTATTTACCCAAAGGACACAGAAACATCAATTCCAAAGAACACCTGCACCCCTATGTTTATAGCAGCACTATTTACAATAGCTAAGCTTTGGAAACAGCCCAAATGCCCAAAAATAGATGACTGGATCAAGAAGATGTGGTAATATATACCATGGATATTACCCAGCATTCAAAAAAGATCAACACATGCAATTTGCAGCAACATGGATGGTGCTGGAAGGGATCATGCTCAGCGAAATAAGCCAGAAAGAAAAAGAAAAATACCGGATGGTCTCAATCATAGCAGGAATCTAGAAACTTAAATAAGGGACCAGGAAAATGAATAACTATAAGAAATTGAAAATCAAAATCAACAAAAAATATGAACCAGAGACACATTTTGGGGGGTGGGTGGCGGGAGGAAGGGATTGGGGTCAGAATGGGGGGTTGCAATTGTATGGGGAATATAAAAATAAAATTTATTATTTAAAAAAATAAAAC